>NC_133324.1:220091310-220401905 GCF_042186555.1 Aquarana catesbeiana
ATCTTAAATAAAACACCAGGGCCAGATGGCTTACACCCAAGAGTCCTTGAGGAACTCAGTCAGGTACTAGCTAGACCGCTGTTCCTAAATTTTATGGACAGTTTACTGACTGGAACGGTACCAGATGATTGGAGAAAAGCAAACGTGGTACCAATATTTAAGAAGGGGCAGAGGCATATACCTGGAAACTACAGGCCAGTCAGTCTAACATCAGCAGTTTGTAAATTATTAGAGGGGATAATAAGGGACTATATCCAAGAATTTTGTGAGGAAAACAGTATCATTAGTAGTAATCAGCAGGGATTCATGAAGGATCGTTTTTGACCAATCTGTTAACATTCTATGAGGAAGTGAGCTGCCATCTAGATAAAGGTAGGGCTGTGGATGTGGTATGCCTAGATTTTACAAAGGCATTTGATACAGTTCCCCATAAACATTTACTTTAAAAACTGAGGTCTGTCAGCATGGACCATAGGGTATGTTCCTGGATAGAAAACTGGTTACAAGGCCGTGTCCAAAGAGTGGTGATAAATAGCGAGCACTCAGAATGGGCTGGGGTGGTAAGTGCCGGATGCACTCCTTGTGGTAAACCAACCAGGCTATGGACCCCCACCAAATACATCCTTACACCCTTATCAGAAGTCCTTCTTATACCAATTTTAATTTACTATTGACTCTTTGATTTTTCACCTTCTGGATTTTTGGACTACATGTTCAGATCTCAGACAATCTCACCCTGGGATCAATTCTGTTTATTTTATTTTTAAATGATATACAGTAGAGGATGATATACAGTAAATAGCTCAATCTCAGTGTTTGCTGATGATACAAATAATTTCACAAAAAGAGGTGAAGACTTGGGTTGGGTGACTACATGGCAAATGAGGTTTAATGTTAAAAAATTAGTAATGCATTTGGGTGCTAAACATACGAATGCAAGTTGTTCGCTAGGGGAAGAACCTCTGGGGGAATCCAGGATGGAGAAAGATCTGGGGGTCCTAGTAGATGACAAGCTCAGCAATGGCATGCAATGCCAAGCTGCTGCAAGTACAGCCAACAGAATATTAGCATGCATTAAAAAGAAGATTTACTCCAGAGATAAAACTATAATTCTGCCACTCTACAAGACTCTGGTCCAGCTGTATCTTGAGTATGCCGTCCAGTTCTGGTAACCAGTCCTCAGAAAGGATGTGCTGGAGCTGGAGAGAGTCCATTGAAGGGCAACAAAACTAAACTAAATAAAGGCACTGGAGGACCTCAGTTACAGGGAAAGTTTACAAGCATTGAACTTATTCTCTCTGGAGAAGAGACGCTTGAGAGGGGATATGTAAGCGATATACAAATACCTTACTGATGACCCTAGCATAGGAAAAAAACTTTTCAGTGGGAAGGAGTTTAAAAAGACACGTGGCCATTCAATTAAACTGGAGGAGAAGCAGTTTAACCTTAAACTGAATAGAGGGTTTTTTACTGTCAGAGCGGTAAGGATTTGGAATTCTCTTCCACAAGCAGTGGTATTAGCAGGGAGTGCCGCTAGTTTCAAAAAACGTTTAGATGGGCATCTTAATGATCGCAACATACATGTATATGGGAATTAATATTGACGTAAGCGCACACACGCGCGCACACACACACTACCGGTTGAGCTGGATGGACTGGTGTATTCAACCTTAACAACCTTGTAACTATGTGCACCTTTTTTGAGCGCCCATTGGTGTTTTTTTCTTATTTTATTCTGCTACCTCGTGAGTATTTTTAATCCTTTTAATAAATCGTTATACCTACTTGCTACACCATGAGTTTTTTCTAACTATCTTTAATTGTTTAATGGATACCTTTTGAGTGATATACGTATGGAAGGTCCTATGGAGATCTATTGATTCCCCAGCGCTGATCACATTAAGAGCGAGTTTTGACCATCCCTCATAGGTGGTCTCACATCTGGTAAGGTGGATATATACAGTATATACACAAGTGATGTTTGGGTAAAGTGTTTCCTCCCATTTTTGGTTAAAGGAGAAATTAGTTAGGAGGACTTATCACGTGTGAATTTGGGACAATTATTTTACACTGCGGTAAACTGCTTTGGTGGATTGGTTTATACATTTTCTTCTGTGATTCATTTTTATTGAATGGACTTTTTACATTTGATTGTGATTTGACTATTATCATTTGTTTAGTTTTTTACATGTAAATGTATGTAACATTTTTTGTTTTTAAGCCCTGCACATATTTATATTATTTAGTAAATCAACCCCATGGTATCAAACGGCCGGCTGCTTCTGTTCTCGATAACCATGGTGCAGCAGCTCTTACATTAATATCCATCAAGCCACTGAGTAATATATAGCCTGCAACCTAATGCTATCTCTCAATAATGTAAAATATACAGTTTTTCATTTGTGGTATGTTAGCACCATAAAAAATTTAAGGGCAAGGAGACTTTATACATGTAGCGCCCACCCACTTAGGTGTGTGCTAGTTAGTTGGTATTCGTGTTAGGTAAAAATTGCCAGTGTTTTACCCTGTTGGTGTAAGCTGGTTGGTTCATTTGGTTGGGAGATTTGATAGAATAGAGAAGGGTGTGACCACCTACACTCTGCCCTGCAAGATTTCCATCACTTTCTCTGAAATGTTCTGGAAAGTGGGTGGACTGGGGAAGAGTGGCAGGTAGTTTTTGGAGACCCCTCTGAACCAATCATTGTTTTGCTTGGGCAGAGGCAGGACTGTTATAAAAGCTAAGGTCACATGTTCCTAAGTGTGGTTGGAGATGGGATTTTGATCCAGAAAGGCTGCAAGAATGTGACCCACAGTGGTCCAGGCTTGAAGACCTGGGGGTGTAATGCTCTCAGTGTTGGATAGCACAAGATCTTGAACCTGAAGGCCTGAGGGTTCAGAGACCTCAGCTCTGGATGGTTCATTCACAAAAGTCACCTAAAGAAACTCCAGGAGCAATGGATCAGACATTGGATGCTTCTGAACATTCGGAGCAGGAAGCAGCTGCTAAAAGGATGCAGTAGATCGGGGTGTGCCCAGACTTTTCCTGAACTGACCAGGGAGGATTGCAGGAGTCAAGATAGGCAGGTGAGACCTGGCACTTCTAACATCCGAATTCCAAGGTGTTTTTCAGAAAGGCACCTGTCGGTTCATTAAGGGAAAAGGATAGAACTACTTTTACAGGAACCAAAGATTTAGAGGCAGCTCATAATTCCTGAAGATACAGACTGTAAATATTGCACATTCTTTTCTACCATGCTTACAGGAAAAGAATAAAGTTAATGTTCAATTGTTCTGGTCCCCTCTGAGCCAATTATTGTTTTGCTTGGGCAGAGGCAGGACTGTTGTAAAATCTAAGGTCACATGTTACTAAGTGTGTTTGGAGATGGGATTTTGATCCAGAAAGGCTGCAAGAATGTGAATGTGACCCTCAGGGGTCCAGGCTTGAAGGCCTGGGGGTGTAATGCTCTCAGAGCTGGATAGCACAAGATCTTGAACTTGAAGGCCTGAGGGTTCAGAGACCTCAGCGCTGGATGGTTCATTCACAATAGTCACCTAAAGAAACTCCAGGGGCAATGGATCAGACGTCACCGGCTGGGATGGTTCTGAACATGCGGAGCAGGAAGCAGCTGCTAAAAGGATGCAGTAGATCGGGGTGCACCCAGACTTTTCCTGAACTGACCAGGGAGGATTGCAGGAGTTCAGATAGGCAGGTGAGGCCTGGCACTTCTAACATCCAAATTCCGAGGTGTTTTTCAGAGAGGCACCTGTCGGTTCATTAAGGGAAAAGGATAGAACTACTTTTACAGGAACCAAAGATTTAGAGGCAGCTCATACTTCCTGAAGATACAAACTGTAAATATTGCACATTCTTTTCTACCATGCTTAAAGGAAAAGAATAAAGTTAATGTTCAATTGTTCTGGACCCCTCTGAACCAATCATTGTTTTGCTTGGGCAGAGGCGGGACTGTTATAAAATCTAAGGTCACATGTTACTAAGTGTGTTTGGAGATGGGATTTTGATCCAGAAAGGCTGCAAGAATGTGAATGTGACCCTCAGGGGTCCAGGCTTGAAGGCCTGGGGGTGTAATGCTCTCAGTGCTGGATAGCACAAGATCTTGAACTTGAAGGCCTGAGGGTTCAGAGACCACAGCGCTGGATGGTTCATTCACAAAAGACAGCTAAAGAAACTCCAGGAGCAATGGATCAGACGTCACCGGCTGGGATGGTTCTGAACATGCGGAGGAAGCGGCTGCTAAAAGGATGCAATAGATCGGGGTGCGCCCGGACTTTTCCTGAACTGACCAGGGAGGATTGCAGGAGTCCAGATAGGCAGGTGAGGCCTGGCACATCTAACATCCAAATTCCAAGGTTTTTTTCAGAGAGGCACCTGTCGGTTCATTAAGGGAAAAGGATAAAACTACTTTTACAGGAACCAAAGATTTAGAGGCAGCTCATACTTCCTGAAGATACAGACTGTAAATATTGCACATTCTTTTCTACCATGCTTAAAGGAAAAGAATAACGTTAATGTTCAATTGTTCTGGACTGTCTGCTGATGTGTCATTCTTGCAGGGGAGGAGAATGGAACTACACTAACAGAAAGGAATGAACTACCAGCAGCTCTCAAGGGAGTAGTGCGCTACATGGAGGTCCCACCGAGATTTTCACCTTCCTGTTAGTCCGTTACCCTTAGCAACTCCAGAGACAGAATCTGCAAATCAGTGACTGTATTCCGGGTAGTCCAAGTGACCATCGCAGGCGGCAACTTGCCATTTATACAGAGGTGTCTGGCGTGGGTACAGCGCCAGCACCACCACTGTTTGCCAATAAAAACTGTCCTGTTACACATTTGGGAATGTCTGGGGGTTGTGGATGTCACTGTAGCTCACGGATAAAACATGGACATCAAGAGAGGTATGGCCGGAGAAATGCAGGGAACATGTCTCTTACAGTGGGGCATCGCAAAGTGACATTTTTCCTTTTGTAAAACAGTGATTGCTGCTTTGACATGCAGTTCTACGGTGCCTGCCGCCAGGGGTCGCTGGCACGCACTGTCCAAATGAACTGTTACAGTTCTTCTTGCGTTGGACCAGCGAGTCAGGAGGAGGTGGAGCCGCACCCAGGAGGAATATGTCGTTACAGGTCCTGTGTGCCACACGCTGTGCATACAGTGGAGGAAGATGGCACGGAGCTTTACCGGCACACCCACCATGGCGCAATCCACTGACAAGCAGGAACAGGTCCTCGTAGACACCGGCATCCACCTGGAAGTCACCGATGGGCTAGCGTTTGGAGTAGTAAATGGAGTGGAGAGAATGTGTTTGATCTGTCCTGGCTGTCGGAAGCCCACCTTGGGAGTCACCGCCTGGGCCCGGTGTGGCCACTGCAGCCTGAAGCTTACGCGGCTGGGACCTGAACAGCAGGAGGTATGCTACTACCACATAAACAGCACCAGTGGACTCTGCACACCTCAGGGCCGGAGAGGGTGAAGTAACATCAGAGATTGCAGCAGAGGAGTTCCAGCCTGCCCAGGAGGAGTCGGATACACCAGAGGTCCAGGTAGGATCTGTGGGGAAGGCCTGTGGTCTGGTCGGGGACCCGGGGACTGTTGGTGTTGTTGGGCAAACCTCTGGAAATCTCCCTGAAATGCCGACCTCTTCTAGTAAGCCCCTCGTTGAACCTGTCCAGAAGGAGCCGCCAGTAGAAGAGGGGGACCCCTCAGGTGAGCTGGGCAGGGGAAGCAAGGGCCGGGCCGTGGACTGGGGTTCCCCAGAAGTGCTGGAGAAGTACGGGTCCTTAGAACATTTATTCGTTTGGTCCTCTCCAGAGGAATGTGGCTCTAGTAAGGAATGGTATGTAGAAAGCTCTACTTCATTATGTGCTTCAACTGGGGCTCCGGAGAGCATAGCCACATTCCTAGCACCCCCAGTTCCCCCTACTACATGCATCATAGGTGCCCCTCATAACAAAGCACCCAGGTACAAGCAAAGGGCTGTCCAAGCCCGGACTCTTGTGTGCTGCCTGGGCAGGGAAGGCCTAAGGAACTGTCACGGCTGGCACGGTTCCAAAGGGATGTTCAGAAGAGGGTTGCCCAGGAGTGGGGGTTAGACTACCCTTTTGTGACAGAGGAAATCATGGAGGCTTCCCGTGAACAGTGGGAAGGGGATCTCATTTGGGACTACTTACACGTGCCTAAACCTCAAAGGACACCTGACCATGAGATGTGGATAAGGTTTCAGGACATTTTCAGAGAGTGGCGGCAGGGACGGGTCATATATAAGGATCGTGTCCTGATTCAAAAGCCTGGTCAACATACTAAGAGTTATTCAATCTCGGTCAGAGGGGAAGGAGACATGCGAAAAAGACTGCCGCTCTATTATCTGTAGAGCGCTATACAGATATGCTGGAATAATCCTGGACTGCAAGTGCGCAGACGGGTTAGGGTGGGATGTCCCATTGACTTCTTACACAGGGCAACAGCTTCAGTGGCTACCTGGTCAGTATGGACACTATTCCCCTGCTGTCCCTGTCAGTCCCTTTGCTAGTTCTATGCTGAATGAAATGTTATGAACTCCCGTTGGAGTCACTCAGAAAGTATTTGGCTTATGGACTCAAGTGTAAATAATCTGGCGTGTCTACTCAGGCTCTGTCCTGCAGGAGTCCCCAGACTCCTTTTGAGGGGAAGGTAGTCCTAGGTAGTCCTAGTAGTGTTACCCATGCCAACAAATTGTAGATAGAATAGAGAATAGGATGTATGTTTATGTTTTTTCTGCAGGTATCTTCTGGAAAGACGGCTGTCTGAGATGATATTACAGATGAAGACCTGAAGTAATTAAAACATTCTTCCTTCGGGAGTAGTGTCTTGGTTCTCCTTGTATTGATTGTAGCTATAGGGATCTATAGTTAGGAATTTGTACAGTATTGAAATTGTGATTTTGTGAAGATATTCCTGTTTATTTCTTTTATGTTACACACATCACCTCAAAGATGGAAATATGAGATGCCTTGTGTTAGGGGTAGGTAGGACTGTTCTCTGGCTGTGGATTCCTTTTCCACAAATGGGGACATCTGTGATTTCAGGAGGGGGTTATGTAGCGCCCACCCACTTAGGTGTGTGCTAGTTAGTTAGTTAGTTAGTTAGTTAGTTAGGATTAGTATTAGGTAAAAATTGACAGTGTTTTACCCTGTTGGTGTAAGCTGGTTGGTTAATTTGGTTGGGAGATTTGATAGAATAGAGGTGGGTGTGGCCACCTACACTCTGCCCTGCAAGATTTCCATCACTTTCTCTGAAATGTTCTGGAAAGTGGGTGGACTGAAGGAGAAGAGTGGCAGGTAGTTTTTGGAGACTCCTATGAACCAATCATTGTTTTGCTTGGGCAGAGGCGGGACTGTTATAAAACCTAAGGTCACATGTTCCTAAGTGTGGTTGGAGATGGGTTTTGATCCAGAAAGGCTGCAAGAATGTGACCTTCCGGGGTCTAGGCCTGGGGGTGTAATGCTCTCAGTGCTGGATAGCACAAGAAGTCACCTAAAGAAACTCCAGGAGCAATGGATCAGACGTCACAGGCTGGGATGGTTCTGAACATGCGGAGCACAAAGCGGCTGCAGTAGATTGGGGTGCACCGATGTGAGGATTGCAGGAGTCAAGATAGGCAGGTGAGGCCTGGCACTTCTAACATCTGAATTCCAAGGTGTTTCATTAAGGGAAAAGGATAGAACTACTTTTACAGGAACCAAAGATTTAGAGGCAGCTCATACTTCCTGAAGATACAGACTGTAAATATTGCACATTCTTTTCTACCATGCTTAAAGGAAAAGAATAAAGTTAATGTTCAGTTGTTCTGGACTGTCTGCTGATGTGTCATTCGTGCAGGGGAGGAGAACGGAACTACACTAACAGAAAGGAATGAACTACCAGCAGCTCCCAAGGGAATAGTGCGCTACATACACTTAGAGCTCCTCCACCTTGCTGTGTTATCTGTTACCATATAACACAGACAAGCCTTTTGCAGCTTGGTTGATCCTGAATAATATTTATTAAGATATTTAAACGTCCCTCAGTAATTCAGCACCCAAGAAGCAACTCGTTATTCAGCTAAGCTATCTCATAGATCTCCATCATAAAATCTGTTGTTTAATTTAAAAGGAATCTACAGTGGTTGGGGTCAGTTTTTATTTGAGTTGCTTTTTAAAATTGTTTGCAATACTTGTTTTACAGAAAAAAAAAAGTAATAAATAACAAAGGATTCCCAAAGCACTATGGGTTGGCGAAAGAGAAAGCACCACAAAAAAACTTGTTTTGTACCCCCCCCCCCCAAACCACATAAGTTGTGAAATGAAGATCGTACCTACTTTCCATTCTTATATAAATAATCAATAATTTGCTATCAGTAAGCCTAGTAAGCTGCACTAATGGAACACTTGTCTTAAAAGTGAAACCTGGTGCCTAAAACTTTAACACACTGAAATGTAGAAAAGACTCCAAATAGCAGTGCATTTTGGAGTGTAGAGAGTTTGGTCACTTCATAATCCTTATCAATGTGTTGTCTACACCTGTTTAGAAAGAACACCAGCAAATAACTATATGTATAAAAGAATTGACAGGGTTCATTGTGCTTAGGATCAATGCACCACATACCAGAGTCTAATAGTTCAGCCTCATTGCTGTCTAATGCTTTCTACAATGCCAGAGCAATAAATTCTGCTATGAATACCAGAGGCAGGGAATCATTCAAAATGTATGAAAATCTCAAACATGGCCCGACATTGTAAATGTAACCATGTTGCAACTATACTTTAAGAATGTGGAACCCTGTTTAATGGTATATTCAGATGGAGAAGATACTTTGAATTTCCAGAAGAAAATGTGATTTTCCAGATGGTTAATATTTCCTCAGCAATTTCTACTTCCTTCAAGATAAATTCTGTAAAATGTTTCAGGCTTTATTTCTAGGACAGGAAAAATCACTGGAAAAGCTAAATCTGTCCTTCTGTGAAGTAAAATAACATGGTAGACTGTGCTTTCATATTTGTGCTAAGCAATGAATTTGAAGGGTGCCATTTTTATCTCTTTCATTCTTTCAGTGCTTGAAAAGCTAATCTTGAATACTCAAAAGCACTTTTATGGCTAAAATGTTAATTCATACTATAAAAATTAAATTTCAGTATGTAATACCTGAACACACTCACCCCTTAGCTACAAAAAATATATTAAATGCTAAGCTTTTTGTGGAAACACTAAAGCCTCGTACACGTTCGATTTTCATACGTCCAAGCGTCTGATTTTTGTCAAAAGCGTGTGTGCAGGATTTTGTCTTGCATACTAACTATCCGCAAATTGTCGTTCGACAAACACGAAAGTAGTGACATACTACCAGAGTATAAAGAGGAAGTTAATTTCTCGAGCGCCACCCTTTGGGCTCCTTCTGCTAATTTTGTGTTAGTAGAAGTTGGTGAGCGTTGATTCGCACATTTTTGTTAAGTTATTTTTATTTGGATGGCAAATAGCATCTGTATTTTTTTTTCAGGTTTTTTTCTGCACAATAAAAAAAATTGTGTAGAATATTACTTGGCCATGTGTTTTTCTTCAAATGACACTTTGGGAGTAGGCAGTTACATTCACCACTTGTCGACTGCCACACGCCATTTTATGTTGGCAGAATGGCATGGGCAGGCAAAAGGGCGTATCCGTACGTCCCTTTGAATCTGCCACCTAGCGTGCACGTGCGCATACTTTGGGAGCATGCCCTGTGAACTCGTTGTTTCTCTGGCGGCCAGCGATTGCAGCGAGGAGAGGCAGAACGGGGAGATACCTATATAAACAATGCATTTCCCTCTTCTGCCTAGCAACATGACAGGGATCTACTGCCCCCTGTCATCGGGAGCAGTGATCTCTGTCATGTTGTAGTGAGCCCACCACCTCTACAGTTAGAACATTACCAGGGAACACACTTAACCCCTTGATTGCCCCCTAGTGTTTAACCCCCTTCCCTGCCAGTGTCGTTTATACTGTAATCAGTGGCTATTTGTAGCTCTGATCGCTGTGTAAATGTCAATAGTCACAAAATAGTGTCAAAAGTGTCTGATCTGTCTGCCATAATGTCGCAGTCCCGATAAAAATCACAAATCGCCGCCATTACTAGTAAAAAAAAAAAAAAAATAATAAAAATGCCATAAATCTATCCCCTATTTTGTAGACGCTATAACTTTTGCACAAACCAATCAATATACACTTATTGTGATTTTTCCTTACCAAAAATATATAGAAGAATACATATCAGCCTAAACTGTGGAAGAAATGTGTTTTTTATATATTTTTGGGGGATATTTATTATAGAAAAAAAATTTGCTTTTTTTTCAAAATTATCAGTCTTTTTTTGTTTATAGTGCAAAAATTAAAAAACTCAGAGGTGATCAAATACCACCAAAAGAAAGCTCTATTTGTGGGGAAAAAAAATTATTTTGTTTGGGTACAACGTTGCACGACTGCGCAATTGTCAGCTAAAGCGACACAGTGCCGAATCGCAAAAAATGCTCTGGTCAGGAAGGTGGTAAATCCTTCCGGGGCTGAAGTGGTTAAAAACAACACAATGGAAAATTAACAAGGGATACCAACATAGTCACATCTTTGATCTTAAAAACTCAGGGATAATGGTGTTGTGGTAACTGCCCCAAAAAATCTAACAACCATAATATTAATATTATTTATATCACTACAAAACAAATGCCTTTTAAAATACGTTTGGCATAACTACATCAATATCACCAGCAAAGCAGCTTCATTATTATCCCATTAACCTCCCTGGCGGTATGATTCTGTCTGGAATTTTGTGCTGAAAGCGGTACAATTATTTTGCATGGAAATTTGATGCTATGTATTATAGGCCTGCAATTCTTAGTAATTACTTACTTAAACCTGACCAAACAAGACTCTAGTAGACATCCCAGATGTGATAAAGTTTGAAACACAAAATCATGATTTTAAATTTTTAAATAATATAATTTTATTCAATAATGTAATACAAACTAAAGAAATTTGTCAGACAAAGAAAATTCAGTAAACATCCTGAGTGTGATAAATTTTAAAGCAAGGTACAGCACACAGTCCCACGTCACAATCCGGACAAAAGAACCTGCTTTCTTTTCGGATTTTTTTTCCCTTGTCATCTCTGTGTGAACAGCAAACCACACACATCCTGGTAGGTGCTGCCTTTTTTGCGGTTGGCGGTATGTAGTCCATAAAGTGGCGACCTGTTAGGCGTTCTGGGTTGGCAACACCAACAGCACGTCGTCCAGGTCTGTTCGCATCAACTGATGGCATCTGGTGTTTGGCAAAAATCTGCTCAGCCACCTTCCAGATAAAATCTGAATGAACAAGAGGCCTGTCACTCCCTGCTCGGTACAAGATGTAAGCGTTCCAAAGGCATTGTTCCAGAAGATGTCTGAAAATCTTTTTATAATATTTTTTCTGCTGTTTCCGCATAGTCGGGTAAAAGGTCATTGCCTGATCGGCTCGGTCGACACCTCCCATAGTGCAATTATAGTCTATGACGACTTGCGGCTTCAGCACATCTTTCCCACCTTTTGTGTGGACCGTGGCAGTGGAGGTATTGTGCACAGTGCTCATGAGACACACGTCCTTCTTGTCTCGCCAACGTATTGCCATCATCTTACCCTTCTGCCAGGCAACCATTTCTCCGGGTTTTAGTTTTTTTTTCCCAAACATTGATGGCATGTCACGTCTGTTAGGCCTAACTGTACCATAGGCATCCGTCTTGTTTTGGATCAAAACCTCAAACAGTTCCGGCGACGTATAGAAATTGTCCATGGTCACACAATATCCCTGGTTCAGTAATGGCTCCAGCAGTGTAAGGACAGATGATGTGGCCATCCCATAATTGCTGTACCTGGGGTTGAACTTCGTGCCTTTACCGGTGTAAATGACCGAGTTCCATATGTACCCGGTGGATGACTCGCAGAGCATGTATGATTTGATGCCAAACCGCGCTCTTTTGGATGCAATATACTGGATCCAGCTTAGGCGTCCTTTGTAGGCCATCAAACTCTCATCCACGCTGACGTCCCTTTCTGGCACGTAGGCCCGCTGGAAATTGTTCCCAATAATTTGGCATACCTCCCAGATTTTTTTTAGCTTGGGCGCAGGATGCGTGGCCTCATCAAACTCTTCATTGTTAGTGAAGTGAAAATATTTCATGATGAGGGAAAAACGGTATTCGGACATCACAGTACCAAAAAACGGAGTGGCCAATAACTTGTTGGTGGTCCAGTACCATTTCTGGCGTGGTTTCCCCACCACCCCCTGAAGAATAATGAGTCCGAGAAACAGCCAGATGTCCTCTTTAGTCACCGGTTCCCACCTTCTGCTTCGGGAAAACCTGGCATGCAGCGTAGCGGATTGCTGCTCTTGGTAGCGATTTGTCTCTAGGACAATTTTTTCAATTACCTCCTCTGTGAGAAATAATTGCAGGTATGCCAGAGGGTTGCCACGCTCAACTTCGACCTTCATCCCAGGTGATCCAGTGAAGGGAAATCTTGGGGGCGCTACCTGGTCCGTATCGCACTCAATAGGGCACCAAGTGCGCACGTCGCTGATGTCAGGTGTAGGATCATCACCGCTGTCATCGCTGTCACTTGTCAGCTCAGTGTCAGACGACAAATCTCCCCACGACTCGCTATCGCTGAGTTCTGGGAGCAACTCCGTGTCGCTGTCGCTGTCGCTGTCATTCAACTGCTCCAAAGGCGATTTTGTAGCGAAATGGCGCTTTTTGGATTCCATCTCAATATTTTATTGGAGGCAATGGGCACTGGGGCAAGGGGCACTGTATCAGTGAGATCTGAGATGATACAATGTAATCCTCTCAGATTACACTGTATCACCTCTTTTTATATGTGTGTTTTGTGTTTGAACTTTTCAACTTTGAATTTCCCACCTAGTTCCGCTCCCGTGCGCCGCTGCTGCTCGCAGGGAACGGAACTAGGAAGTGAGATGCTGTGATCGCGCTGGCGATCACAGCGGAGCACAGCCGAGGACAGTGGAGGGCATCGCTGGAACCCAGGAGAAGGTAAGGGCTCCGCTGGATGCTCTGCACTGTTACCCCGAGCGTGACTCGGGGTTACCGCTCCTGACAGAAAAAGTCAGACCCGAGTCACGCTCGGGATTACCGCCAAGGAGGTTAAAGAAGATTAGAATGTGTGCTTTTTTTACGAAAAAGTGGAATAGGCTGTTGAAAACACCATACTAACGATCTGAAAATCCGCAGACAGCTTGCCTTACAAATTTTTCCATCTGATTTTCTTATCGTGTGTACGGGCCTTAAATGTCTGCAAGGGTTTACAATGATTTTCCAACAATTTGCATTCATGGCTTGAAGGGGTTATACCAGGATGATGCCTGCAGCTGCAGGCATCACCCCGGTACCATTTTTTAGAGCTAAAAGCCACTCGGCTGTTGTCCAAAAGGAGCGGGAGGGGATGTCCCCACATTTAGAAATAGAGAACAACAGCACTTATGAATGTCCCATAAGTGCACTCCCGCCACCTTCTGCCATCCCTTCCCGGGCCACCCGTCCCACCAGGAGACCCGAGCCACCAGATGACGCATCCGCTGACTAGGCTGAGACATGAACAAAGCCGGATTCGGCTCTGATCGGGTCTCTGAAGTAAAATCCCAGTAGTGATATCAATTCTGGTTTACTCAGCTGCCAGTGGCGTTGATTTAAAAAAAATTACAGTATTCAGAATCGCCAGTTTTGCCGATCTGAATACTTTTAAGTGCAAAGGAGGGATTTGGGGTCTTTTAGACCCCCGATCCCTCCATAAAGAGTACTTGTCACCACCTATTACTGTCACAAGGGATGTTTATATTCCTTGTGACAGTAATAAAAGTGATAAGATTTTTTTTTTTTTTTTTAACCACTTAAGGACCGCCTCACGCCGATGTACGTCGGTAAGGCGGCACGGGCAGGCAAAATCACGTACATGTACGTGATTTGCCTCCCGCGGGTGGGGGGTCCGATCGGACCCCCCCGGTGCCCGAGGCGGTCCTGTTTTGTCCCCCGGCGATCGGAGGTGAGGGGAGGCCATCCGTTCGTGCCCCCCCCCTCGCTATCGCCGCCGGCCAATCAGATCACTTCCTTTGCTGCTGTATGCTAAACAGCAGCAAAGGAAATTATGTCATCTCTCCTCGGCTCGGTATTTTCCGTTGCAGCGCCGAGGAGAGAAGACTTCACTGTGAGTGCACAACACTACACACACAGTAGAACATGCCAGGCACACAAAACACCCCGATCCCCCCCCCCCCGATCGCTCCCCGATCCCCCCCCAATCACCCCCCCTCCCTGTCACAAACTGACACCAGCAGTTTTTTTTTTTTTTTTTCTGATTACTGCATTGGTGTCAGTTTGTGACAGTTACAGTGTTAGGACAGTTAGTATTAGCCCCCTTTAGGTCTAGGATACCCCCCTAACCCCCCCTAATAAAGTTTTAACCCCTTGATCACCCCCTGTCACCAGTGTCACTAAGCGATCATTTTTCTGATCGCTGTATTAGTGTCGCTGGTGACGCTAGTTAGTGAGGTAAATATTTAGGTTCGCCGTCAGCGTTTTATAGCGACAGGGACCCCCATATACTACCTAATAAATGTTTTAACCCCTTGATTGCCCCCTAGTTAACCCTTTCACCACTGATCACCGTATAACCGTTACGGGTGACGCTGGTTAGTTCGTTTATTTTTTATATTGTCAGGGAACCCGCCGTTTATTACCGAATAAAGGTTTAGCCCCCCGATCGCCCGGCGGTGATATGCGTCGCCCCAGGCAGCGTCAGATTAGCGACAGTACCGCTAACACCCACGCACGCGGCATACGCCTCCCTTAGTGGTATAGTATCTGAACGGATCAATATCTGATCCGATCATATCTATACTAGCGTCCCCAGCAGTTTAGGGTTCCCAAAAACGCAGTGTTAGCGGGATCAGCCCAGATACCTGCTAGCACCTGCGTTTTGCCCCTCCGCCCGGCCCAGCCCAGCCCACCCAAGTGCAGTATCGATCGATCACTGTCACTTACAAGGCACTAAACGCATAACTGCAGCGTTCGCAGAGTCAGGCCTGATCCCTGCGATCGCTAACAGTTTTTTTGGTAGCATTTTGGTGAACTAGCAAGCACCAGCCCCAGGCAGCGTCAGGTTAGCGCCAGTACCGCTAACACCCACGCACGCACCGTACACCTCCCTTAGTGGTATAGTATCTGAACGGATCAATATCTGATCCGATCAGATCTATACTAGCGTCCCCAGCAGTTTAGGGTTCCCAAAAACGCAGTGTTAGCGGGATCAGCCCAGATACCTGCTAGCACCTGTGTTTTGCCCCTCCGCCCGGCCCAGCCCAGCCCATCCAAGTGCAGTATCGATCGATCACTGTCACTTACAAAACACTAAACGCATAACTGCAGCGTTCGCAGAGTCAGGCCTGATCCCTGCGATCGCTAACAGTTTTTTTAGAAGCTTTTTATTGAACTGGCAAGCACCAGCGGCCTAGTACACCCCGGTCGTAGTCAAACCAGCACTACAGTAACACTTGGTGACGTGGCGAGTCCCATAAGTGCAGTTCAAGCTGGTGAGGTGGCAAGCACAAGTAGTGTCCCGCTGCCACCAAAAAGACAAACACAGGCCCGTCGTGCCCATAATGCCCTTCCTGCTGCATTCGCCAATCCTAATTGGGAACCCACCACTTCTGCAGCGCCCGTACTTCCCCCATTCACATCCCCAACCAAATGCAGTCGGCTGCATGAGAGGCATTTTTATGTCCTCCCGAGTACCCCTACCCAACGAACCCCCCCAAAAAAGATGTCGTGTCTGCAGCAAGCGCAGATATAGGCGTGACACGCGCTGTTATTGTCCCTCCTGTCCTGACAATCCTTGCAGTCTTTGCATTGGTGAATGTTTTGGACGCTACCATGCACTAGTTGAGTATTAGCGTAGGGTACAGCATTGCACAGACTAGGCACACTTTCACAGGGTCTCCCAAGATGCCATCGCATTTTGAGAGACCCGAACCTGGAACCGGTTACAGTTATAAAAGTTAGTTACAAAAAAAGTGTAAAAAAAAAAAATATATATAAAATAAAAAAAAATTGTTGTCGTTTTATTGTTCTCTCTCTCTCTCTCTATTCTCTCTCTCTATTGTTCTGCTCTTTTTTACTGTATTCTATTCTGCAATGTTTTATTGTTATTATGTTTTATCATGGTTGTTTTTCAGGTATGCAATTTTTTATACTTTACCGTTTACTGTGCTTTATTGTTAACCATTTTTTTGTCTTCAGGTACGCCATTCACGACTTTGAGTGGTTATACCAGAATGATGCCTGCAGGTTTAGGTATCATCTTGGTATCATTCTTTTCAGCCAGCGGTCGGCTTTCATGTAAAAGCAATCCTAGCGGCTAATTAGCCTCTAGACTGCCTTTACAAGCTGTGGGAGGCAATGCCCCCCCCCCCACCGTCTTCCGTGTTTTTCTCTGGCTCTCCTGTCTCAACAGGGAACCTGAGAATGCAGCTGGTGATTCAGCCAGCTGACCATAGAGCTGATCAGAGACCAGAGTGGCTCCAAACATCTCTATGGCCTAAGAAGCCGGAAGCTACGAGCGTTTTATGACTTAGATTTCGCCGGATGTAAATAGCGCCATTGGGAAATTGGGGAAGCATTTTATCACACCGATCTTGGTGTGGTCAGATGCTTTGAGGGCAGAGGAGAGATCTAGGGTCTAATAGACCCCAATTTTTTCAAAAAAGAGTACCTGTCACTACCTTTTGCTATCATAGGGGATATTTACATTCCCCGAGATAACAATAAAAATGATTAAAAAAAAAAAAAAATGAAAGGAACAGTTTAAAAATAAGATAAAAAAGCAAAAAAATAATAAAGAAAAAAAAAAAAAAAAAAAAAGCACCCCTGTCACCTCCTGCTCTTGCGCTAAGGTGAACGCAAGCGGCGGTCTGTCGTCAAATGTAAACAGCAATTGCACCATGCATGTGAGGTATCACCGCGAAGGTCAGATCGAGGGCAGTAATTTTAGCAGTAGACCTCCTCTGTAAATCTAAAGTGGTAACCTGTAAAGGCTTTTAAAGGCTTTTAAAAATGTATTTATTTTGTTGCCACTGCACGTTTGTGTGCAATTGTAAAGCATGTCATGTTTGGTATCCATGTACTCGGCCTAAGATCATCTTTTTTATTTCATCAAACATTTGGGCAATATAGTGTGTTTTAGTGCATTAAAATTTAAAAAAGTGTGTTTTTTCCCCAAAAAATGCGTTTGAAAAATCGCTGCGCAAATACTGTGTGAAAAAAAAAAACATTTTAATCTGTAGGGCATTTGCTTTAAAAAAATATATAATGTTTGGGGGTTCAAAGTAATTTTCTTGCAAAAAAAAATAACTTTTTCATGTAATCAAAAAGTGTCAGAAAGGGCTTTGTCTTCAAGTGGTTAGAAGAGTGGGTGATGTGTGACATAAGCTTCTAAATGTTGTGCATAAAATGCCAGGACAGTTCAAACCCCCCCCAAATGACCCCATTTTGGAAAGTAGACACCCCAAGCTATTTGCTGAGAGGCATGTCGAGTCCATGGAATATTTTATATTGTGACACAAGTTGCGGGAAAGAGACAATTTTTTTTTTTTTTTTTTTGCACAAAGTTGTCACTAAATGATATATTGCTCAAACATGCCATGGGAATATGTGAAATTACACCCCAAAATACATTCTGCTGCTTCTCCTGAGTACGGGGATACCACATGCGTGAGACTTTTTGGGAGCCTAGCCGCGCACGGGACCCCGAAAACCAAGCACCGCCTTCAGGCTTCACTCTTCACTGCCTATCACAGTTTCGGAGGCCATGGAATGCCCAGGTGGCACAAAACCCCCCCAAATGACCCCATTTTGGAAAGTAGACACCCCAAGCTATTTGCTGAGAGGTATAGTGAGTATTTTGCAGACCTCACTTTTTGTCACAAAGTTTTGAAAATTGAAAAAAGAAAAAAAAAATTTTTTTTCTTGTCTTTCTTAATTTTCAAAAACAAATGAGAGCTGCAAAATACTCACCATGCCTCTCAGCAAATAGCTTGGGGTGTCTACTTTCCAAAATGGGGTCATTTGGGGGGGTTTTGTGCCACCTGGGCATTCCATGGCCTCCGAAACGGTGATAGGCAGTGAAGAGTAAAATCAAAAATTCACGCCCTTAAAAACGCTGAAGGCGGTGATTGGTTTTCGGGGCCCCATACGCGGCTAGGCTCCCAAAAAGTCCCACACATGTGGTATCCCCATAGTCAGGAGAAGCAGCTAAATGTATTTTGGGGTGCAATTCCACATATGCCCATGGCCTGTGTGAGCAATATATCATTTAGTGACAACTTTGTGCAAAAAAAAAAAAAAAGTGTCACTTTCCCGCAACTTGTGTCAAAATATAAAATATTCCATGGACTCAATATGCCTCTCAGCAAATAGCTTGGGGTGTCTACTTTCCAAAATAGGGTCATTTGGGGGGGGGTTTGTGCCACCTGGGCATTCCATGGCCTCCGAAACTGTGATAGGCAGTGAAGAGTGAAATCAAAAATTTACACCCTTGGAAATCCTGAAGGCGGTGATTGGTTTTCGGGGTCCCGTACGCGGCTAGGCTCCCAAAAAGTCCCACACATGTGGTATCCCCGTACTCAGGAGAAGCAGCTGAATGTATTTTGGGGTGCAATTCCACATAGGCCCATGGCCTGTGTGAGCAATATATCATTTAGTGACAACTTTTTGTAAATATTTTTTTTTTTTTGTCATTATTCAATCACTTGGGACAAAAAAAATAAATATTCAATGGGTTCAACATGCCTCTCAGCAATTTCCTTGGGGTGTCTACTTTCCAAAATGGGGTCATTTGGGGGGGGTTTGTACTGCCCTGCATTTTAGCACCTCAAGAAATGACATAGGCAGTCATAAACTAAAAGCTGTGTAAATTCCAGAAAATGTACCCTAGTTTGTAGACGCTATAACTTTTGCGCAAACCAATAAATATACGCTTATTGACATTTTTTTTTACCAAAGACATGTGGCCGAATACATTTTGGCCTAAATGTATGACTAAAATTGAGTTTATTGGATTTTTTTTATAACAAAAAGTAGAAAATATCATTTTTTTTCAAAATTTTCGGTCTTTTTCCGTTTATAGCGCAAAAAATAAAAACCGCAGAGGTGATCAAATACCATCAAAAGAAAGCTCTATTTGTGGGAAGAAAAGGACGCAAATTTAGTTTGGGTACAGCATTGCATGACCGCGCAATTAGCAGTTAAAGCGACGCAGTGCCAAATTGGAAAAAGACCTCTGGTCCTTAGGCAGCATAATGGTCCAGGGCTCAAGTGGTTAAAGGGACAACAAAGAAAGCACATATGTAAGTTGTACCCGCAAATGTAAACGGTGTTCAAATCACACATGTGATGTATCTCCGCGATTGTCAGAGTGAGAGCAATAATTCTAGTAAAAGACCTCCTCTGTAACTCCAACCTGGTAACCGTAAAAACATTTTTAAAAGTTTGCCTATGGAGATTTTTAGGTACCGTAGTTAGTCGCCATACCACGAGTGTGTGCAAATTCAAAGCATGACATGTTAGGTATCCATTTACTCGGTGTAACATCATCTTTCACATTATACAAAAAAATTGGTCTAACTTTACTGTTTAGTTTTTTTTTAATTCATGAAAGTGTCTTTTTTCCCCATAAAATGCATTTGAAAGATTGCTGCGCAAATACCGTATGACATAAAATATTGCAACGATCACCATTTTATTCTCTAGGGTGTCTGCTAAGAAAATATATATACAAATGTCAGAAATAGGCTTAGGCATGAAAGGGTTAAATTGCAGTCCAGTATCGAGGTAATTGTGCATTACCAAGAGATACAGAACATATTTTTGGAGCCATCCAAACACTATGCCTGCTTGAAGAGTTGTAGCCAACATGTAAAGTAATAGCTTATCCTAAACTGGCACCTTTCTTACCTTTTATATTATCTTTGCAGCTTGAATCTTTGAAGCATTCTGCCCAGAATTATGTTTACAACGTGGGACATTCATAAGTGCTGTTGTTCTCTATTTCTAAATGTAGTTTTTTGCAGTACCTATTATACCTTTTGCTACTAAACATTTGCAAGTGTAACCCAACTTACTAATTTGCATATTTCTGAAGCTAATCTGTGGCTGGCTGCCTGTTTTTGCAAAATTATCACAAGTGTTATGAACTAGAGTACAGCACAATTGACACAGCAATCTATTTTTTGACTAACCACTTGAGCTCTCATGACTGTATACCCATTATGGGATGATCCCATGGTTCGTCTCAAACATCAGGTGTTCGTTTGCTCTCAAACTAACCAAACACATGGGGCATTCGCGGGACATTAGAGCGCCGCGGAACGCCCCATAATCCACTGTGAGATCATCTGATGATTGCCCAATCACAGCGCTCTTTGCTGTGAGTGCCATAATTGGCCAAAGGCAAGGTGCCTTTGGCCAACCATGGCTCAGGGGAACTAAGTCCACGCCCCACACTATATAAGGCTGCTTACATAGCAGCCGTGTATAGTGTGTGGACAAAGATAGACTGAGCTAGATTAGGCAGGCAGGTTAGTTAGTGGCATGTAGGCAGTGTAATAAATACATATATATATATATATATATATATATATATATATATATATATATATATATATATATATATATATATATATATATATATATATATACAGTCTAGTATATATATACTCTGCATTTAGTGTAGCCTAGATATTCAGTGTAGACTCTATATTCAGTCAGTGCAGGCAGTGTAGTATATATAATACAGTGTATTGAAGCGGTTAAGGGGAACCCCGCGCCAAAATAAAAATAAATGGTGTGAGGGTCCCCCCCAAAATCCGTACAAGGCCCTTCAGGTCTGGTATGGATTTCAAGGGGAACCCCGCGCTATTTTTTTTTTAAATGGCATGGGGGTCCCCCCCGAATCCATACCAGACCCTTATCCGAGCAAGCAACCTGGCAGGCCAGGATAGGGGGGACGAGGGAGTGCCCCCCTCCTAAACCATACCAGGCCGCTTTCCCTCAACATGGGGAGGGTGCTTTGGGGTCCTCCCAAATCACCTTGTCCCCATGTTGATGGGGACAATGTCCTCATCCCCATAACCCTTGCCCACTGGTTGTGGAGGTCTGTGGATGGGGGGCTTATCAGAATCTGGAAGAACCCTTTAACAAGGGGGCCCCCAGATCCCGGCCCCCCACCATGTGGATGGGGTCATGGCGCTGACGGACCCAAAAAAATAGAAAAAAAAGCTCCGCCTCGACGTGAGGCGTCTCGTCAACTGCTGTCTTTTCACGGTGACATCTGTTATATAGGCAAGGGCAGGGCCACCCAGTGATGTAACTGAGTGACCCCGCCCCTTCTGACGTCATGTGCCACCGGGCAAGGGACCCCAAAGCACCCTCCCTATGTTGAGGGCATGTGGCTTGGTATGGTTCAGGAGGGTATCCTGTCCTCCAGGCTGCATGCTCAGATAAGAGTCTGGTATGGATTTTGGGGGGAACCCCTGCGCCAATTTTTAAAAAAAATTGGCGTAGAGTTCCCCTTAAAATCCATACCAGACCCAAAGGGCCTGGTATGGACGGGGGAGAGGGGAACCCATGCCATTTCTTTCCTTGATTTTTATCTATATTACCAAGATCCGGCAATACATTACAGCCGCGAGCAAGGTTAAAGTACATTTTTTCCTTTAGAAAAGTCAATTTGCTGCCTGACTGTAAAACACATGAGACAGATGTACTACTTTACAGGCAGACTAAGGGGACCCCCCAGGCACGATATAATATATTTAATTTTTATTGTTTCACTGGTCTGGTATGGATTTTAAGGGGAAAAACAGCATGGGGTTCCCACAAAATCCATACCCGGCCCTTTCGGTCTGGCATAGATTTTAATCGGAACTCCACACCAAAATAAAAAAAAACAGCCTGGGGTCCCCCCGAAAATCCATTCCTGGCCATTTGGGTCTGGCATATATTTTAAGGGGAACTCCACGCCGAAATGTAAAATAAAATTGGCATGGGGTCCCCCCAAAATCCATACCCGACTCTTATCCAAGCAAGCAGCCTGGCAGGCCAGGAAAGGAGGGGCGAGCGAGCGAGCGCCCACCCTTCTGAACCATATCAGGCCACTTGCCCTCAACATGAGGAGGATGCTTTGGGGTCCCCCCAAAGCACCTTGTCCCCATGTAGATGGGGACAAGAGCCTCTTCCCGACAACCCTGGCCATTGACCATTATTGGAATCTGGAAGCCCCCTCTTTAACCCATTCATACCCCTATATGAATGGGTATCAGGTACATTGTACCCCTACCTATTCACCAAAAATGTGTCAAAAAGTAAAAACCACAAAAGACAGTTTTTGACAATTCCTTTATTAAAAAAAAAGTGTCCTGCTATGTCCATCCATCTGTCACCACCCGACAGACCCGAAAAATAGAAAAAAATTAAAAAGCTCCGCCTCGATGGGAGGCTTTCAAATGACTGCTATCTCTTGGCTGTGACAGTTGTTATATAGGCAAGGGCAGGGCCACCCGGTGACATAACTGAGTGACCCCACCCCTTCTGACATCATGTAATGTCATTTGACATCAGAGGGGGTGGGGTGATTCGGTTACATCAGCGGGTAGCCCTGCCCTTGCCTATATAACAGCTGTGAAAGTCAAAAGACAGCAGCCATCAGGAAGCCTCCCATGGAGGCGGAGTTTTTTCATTTTTTTTCTATTTTTTGGGTCCGTCGGACGGCGTGACTGACGATGGAAGTACATCGTGGGACACTTTTTTCTTTTTTAATAAAGGAATTGTCAAAATTTGTCTATTGTGGTTTACATTTGGTGAATGGGTAAGGGTACAATGTACCCGATACCCATTAGCATGGGGGGGCCGGTATCTGGGGGACCCCTTGTTAAAGGGAACTTCCAGATTCTGATAAATCCCCCACTTGCAGTCCCCGACAACCAATGGCCAGGGTTGTCGGGAAGAGGCTCTTGTCCCCATCAACATGGGGACAAGGTGCTTGGGGGGGACCCCATAGCACCCTCCCCATGTTGAAGGCATGTGGCCTGGTATGGTTCAGGAGGGGGGGCACTTGCTTGCCCCCCCATCCTGTCCTCCAGGCTGCATGCTCGGATAAGGGTCTGGTATGGATTTTGGGGGGACCCCCATGCCAATTTTTTGAAATTTTGACATGGAGTTCCCCTTAAAATCCATACCAGACCCGTTTATTTCCTCAATTTTTATTTATATTACCGGGAGCCGGCAATACATTACAGCTGCGAGCAAGTTTAAATTACATTTTTTCCTTTAGAAATTTCATTTTGCTGCAGGATTGTAAAACACATGAGACAGATGCGCTACTTTACAGGTAGACCAAAGGGACCCCCAGGCACGATATTTAACCACTTGTTGCCCGCCCACCATCATATGATGGCGGAACGGTGCAGCTGTTATCCTGGGCCGCCGTCATATGACAGCGCTGCCTTCCAGGACCCCTAGGGGGCGCGTGTGCGCCCGCCGCGTCACTCGGGTCCCGGTGCTCGTGCCCGGCGGCCGCGATGTCCACCGGGCACCCTCGATTGCCCGGTAACTGAGCAGGACCGTGGATCTGTGTGTGTAAACACACAGATCCACGACCTGTCAGATGGGAGGAGACCGATGGTGTGTTCCTTGTACAGAGGAACACCGATCGGTCTCCTCCCCTTGTGAATTCCCTCCCCCCACAGTTAGAATCACTCCTTAGGAACACATTTAACCCTACAGCGCCCCCTTCTGGTTAACCCCTTTATTGCCAGTCACATTTATACAGTTATTAATGCATTTTTATAGCACGGATCGCTGTATAAATGTGAATGGTCCCAAAAATGTGTCAAAATTGTTCGATGTGTCCGCCGCAATATCGCAGTCATGATAAAAATCGCAGATCACCGCCATTACTAGTAAAAAAAAAAAATAATTATAATAATGCTATAAATCTATCCCCTTATTTTGTAGACTCTATAACTTTTGTGCAAACCAATAAATATATGCTTATTGCGATATTTTTTACCAAAAATATGTAGAAGAATATGTATTGGCCTAAACTGAGGAAAAAATTTGTTTAAAAAAAAAAAATTTGGATATTTATTATAGCAAAAAGTAAAAAACATTGTGTTTTTTTTAAACTTGTCACTCTTGTTTTGTTTATAGCGCAAGAAATAAAAACTGCAGGGGTGATCAAATACCACCAAAAGAAAACTCTATTAGTGGGAAAAAAATTTCATTTAGGTACAGTGTTGTTTGACCGCGCAATTGTTATTCAAAGTGTGACAGCGCTGAAAGCTGAAAATTGGCTTGGGCAGGAAGGGGGTGAAAATGCCCTGTATGGAAGTGGTTAAAGGAATATTTCATTTTTATTGTTTCACTTTAAGCATTCTTAAAATCACTGCTCCTGAAAAATCTTCCATTTTTAAAACTTTGTTTTGCATTGACACATGTCCCCTGGGGCAGTACCCAGATTCCCATGCACTTTTTATGGCAATAACTTGCATATAAACCTTTAAAATGAGAACTTTTGATTTTTCATGTTCGTGTCCCATTGACTTGAACGGTGTTCGCATGTTCGAACACATTTTTTGCCTGTTGGCATATTCTGGTGCGAACCAAACCAGGGGGCATTCGGCTCATCCCTAATTATGAACAAGAGCAATGTTTACATCTCCCTTATAAGCCTGTTTATTTGGTTATAGTGATCTCATTACCTAAGATAAAGTAATACATTTTTTGAGGGGGGGGGGCATACTAGGTTTTCTTTTGGCAATGTTGTCTTGCAAAATAATTTTATTTTCAATGTAATCTAAGACATAAAGCATGAACACATGTGTTTTTTCTATTTTGAGCAGTTGTAGTTAAAAAAAATATATTTGTATTTTAAGTAACAATTATGCCTTTTATTCATTAATTTGGCCCATTAAAAATTACACTAAAATAGGGGCATGGCCAGGATGTGAGCCAGGACAGAGGTGCAGACTTAGAGCTCTGAGACAATCCAACCTAATCCTCCTGAACGGTGGGCTTTCTGTCCATACAAACAATGGCTTCTGATCCCCTTGACTGACAGGATCTCACAGAGCTGTCTGACATGTCTTCCAGAGGCTGGGTGAGGCAGGTGAAGGATCCAAAGTCGCAGAGACAGGTGAGGGGGTGGGTCTTTGGCTTGGACAATGCCATCTTGCCTTGCTCCCACCACATGGCTAATCAGGGTCCCTGTTCATGGAGAGGGCTTCTTCCTCGCCCTCAGCGGGAGTGGGCTTGTCACCCCTCCTGCCTCACCTTCTGATGTGGGCAAAGATTCAGAGGCAATTACCAAGCCCACTCTGGATGCCATCGAGGGGTGCAAGGCAGCACTCATGCTGCAAATTGAACATTTTGCCTCGGATTGCACACTGATTCATCATGACCTGGACAAGATCTGGGGAAGGCTCACAGAGGCAGAGGATCACATTGGATCGGTGAAGGATCACCAGGGCTCCTATTCTGCTCAACTGGCTGATCTCCAGTCACAGATCTACTCCCTGGTAACCAATGTAGAGGATGCTGAGAATCGACATAATAATGTTCGAGTGGTAGACCTGCCGGATGGTGCAGAGGGCTCCCAACCCTGTATTTGTTGAATCATTTCCAAGCAACTACTCAATATGCCTGATTTACCTCCTACCTATCTTGTTGAACGGTCTCATCGGGTACCTAAGGACAGTCGCCCCTCCGGGGATCAACCTCGTCCCTTATTGGTGCTATTCCTGAATTTCCAAGATCGTGATATGATTCTTGAAGAAGCCAGGAAACATCTGGAATTACCATTTGAAAACACCAAGGTAATGCACTTTCCTGATCTTTCAGTGGAAATCCAGAAACGCTGATAATACTTTACAGGTGTCTGGCATCAACTGAGGGAGAAAGGCATCAGCTACAGTATGCTTTCCCTGAGTAGCCTTCAGGTTCCGCATAGTGGGGTGGTGAAATTCTTTGATACCCCTCTGGAGGCCAGTGACTGGCTGGATACACTATGAGTGAGTACTGCTCCTGAGTTTGCTTTCTGCAGCTACCTTCAGGTTGTTTGTTTCAGTTCTATGTTTTTTTTTTCTGCTTTCCTCTACACATTGACTGAACTGATATATTCTACTTACCTGGAATAGAGCCAAAACTCTGTTCCCATGTTTTATACTTTACTCCATTATGAGTGCCTTGCATTCCACTGTGGAAAGATCTCTTGATGCCCTATGTGAGTAGATCCCAGCTGTACACAAATACTGTAATAATCATAATCTGAAATCATGCAATCTCTTGATTCTGGATGGCTACTCATTAGTCGATTCCTACAGACAGGAGCCTGGCCTGTGTAAAGACAGTTGTGGGACTACAGGACCTTTTCTGTTGTGGTTACGCCTTCACAATAGAGTTTTAGTTCAGGGTATACTTTAAGCTGCGTATACTGTTGGCTCGTGGGCTAGTTGGTTGCTAAACAGCAGCAGGGAGTTTACTTGTTATGGGGATGGCTTTATCAGTCATTGTACAATACCTCATTATTAATCCCGATGCACTGTATGATGCTGGACATGTTTTTTTATTGTGATACCTCAAGCAATGTGCCTTATCCTGTGAAATTCTACGTTTCTTATAACAACAATGTTGTTTTTTTTTTTTTTTTTCCATAAAGATTTTATTGAGTATAATAACAAAACAAAAAGTACAGACAATTGTAAACAGTTCTCACATGACATCATCAGCTTATAACAGAATATCCATAACATTTAGAACAACATTGTGAAAGTAAATCATCAAGGAAGGTATTCTGAGATATGTCAAGGTACAGGAAAATAGCGTCTTAGGGCGGAAAATTCTTGTGCAGTATACACTTCCCCCCCGGATCCTCTCCCAGTAAGACCAGAGGAGGAGATGGGTTATTGAGCCAATCCTGGCAAAAGTACGGTGTGTACTGATTCCCCATAGAGCATATATGCTGAGCATCATGAGACGTGGCAACCATCGATTTTTATCATTCATGTTTGACTGTAATATATGGGGTCCTAAGAAGACTGATAGTAGAAGAGACAGGATGGGAAGAGCCAGAAGAGGAAAGGTCCCGTAAGACAGGGAGAAGGAGAAAGAGACAAGAAGAGTGAGAGTAGAGAGAAACAAAGAGAAAGAAAAAGAAAAGGAAAAATGAAAAGGCCAAACACAGTAGAATAAAATAAAATAAATTTTGAAATAAGAAGAGCAAGAAAGAAGAGGAACTAAAAAAAAACAAGAGGAGGCGGGGGGAGGGGGGGGAGGGGGGATATAGAGGATAGTAAATATACACCAGGAAGGAAAGAGGGCAGGGGTGAATGAACCCAGGGATGAGTGAGCCCACACCCCCCCTCTTTTGGTTAGAAATATCCGAATTTGCCGCTACGAGGTCTGCAGGGGGACCTAGGAGGAGTACTGACGGTATCTGTCAGTGGTTATAAAGTGGGTCCAACATGCCCAGGTAGCGGTAAATTTATGCACTCTGTCCTGAGAGATATGGATAAGCTCTTCCATTTCTTTTGTTTGTTGGAGCGCAAGTAGACCGCCAATGTTTGGGAATGCATAGCCTGGCTGCATTGACCAAATGCATAGCTAAGGATTTGAAATATTTCTGTTTAGATAGGGATGTGTGGTGTAAAAGGAATTGGGCGGGGGTGTAGTCAAGAGTGAATGTAGTAATATGTGTGAATAAATCGTGGACCTCCTTCCAAAAGGGTTGGAGGATCGAGCAATCCCACGGCACATGAAGCATTGAACCCACCTCCAATCCACACCTCCAGCAAGTGTTAGGGATAGCAGAAGAAAATTTGTGAAGCCGTGAAGGGGTCCTATACCACCTGGTAGCTATCTTGTACCCATTTTCTTGAGTGGCTACATTTAATGAGCCCTTATGTGTATATTCGTAGACCGTGGTCCACTCATCATGTGTTAAAGGTGTTAGTAGGTCCCTGTTACATGAAATTTGTGAGGGCGTAAAGGACGGAGATCAGTGAGAAAGGTGTACAGAAGAGAGATAAGGTGACTTTGTGGGGTTTTACGGTAACACAAAGTTTCAAAGGGCTGAAGCTGTTTTGTCCAGTGTGTTTGACCGGTGTGGGTTTAAAAAAAATGCCTAATTTGTCTATAGGTCCAAAAAGAAAATGAGGACGTTTTGGACATTTTGTAGGGATGGGTGTATTAGCGGGTGTGTGGCTAGTATTGGTGGCCAGTGGTTAGGGGGTAGCCATGGAAGGAGATGTAAGGAAACAGACGAAAAGGTGTTTTCAAGGAGTGTCCAAGACTTCTTGTGGGTATGGATATTCCAGTCTGCGATTCTTGTGAGGTGGCAGGCAGTGTAATATTTACGCAAATCAGGTAACCCAATGCAACCTCTGGATTTAGATAAGGTAAGTCTGGAGTATTTAATGTGTGGGGGGAATCTCTCCATAGAAAGGCCAAGCAGGCTTTTTGGTAAACTGAAAGAAAACTGGATGGAAGAGCTATTGGGATCGCTTGCATCAGGTATAGTAGACGTGGTAAAATAAGCATTTTGATCAGAGCAGCTCGCCCGAACCATGAAACATTTAATGCTTTCTACTCTTTAAAAAAATTTTGAGCCTTAAGTAGGGCTACATGGAAATTTAATGCATACAAGTTTGACAAATGGGTTGGAATCTGAACCCCTAGGTAGGTAATGGCATTTTTATGCCAGTGAAAAGGGAAGGATTCTTGGCAGTTAGTCATTTCCTGAGGAGGGAGAGAGACATTCAGGGCTTGCGACTTTGCATGATTAATTTTTAAATTGGATATTTTACCAAAAAGGTCAATCTCATGAAGAAGGTTTGGGAGAGAGACACGGGGTGCCTGTAAAGATAGCAAAATGTCGTCGGCAAAAGCCGCGACCTTAAACTCTCTCCCCCTTTTAGTAATACCTTGAATATCTGGATTTTTTCATAGCTTATTAAGGAAGGGAACTAGAGTAAGGATATAAATCAGTGGTGACAGTGGGCATCCCTGACGCGTGCCATTACTGATGGGGAAGGTGTTTGACAGGTGGCCATTGACCCTAACTGCAGCTGAAGGCCTGGAATATAGAGCCATTATAGAGGTTAGCATGCGATTTCCAATTCCGATAGCCAAGAGTGCTTCACGCATATAGTCCCATGCCACCCTGTCAAACGCCTTCTCTGCGTCAAGTGAGAGGAAGAATCCCTGGGTTTTGGAGGAGGATAGCCATTGGTGTATATTTAATGTGCAAATTACGTTTATCTCTGGCTTCCCTACCAGGGACAAACCCCACCTGGTCAAGGGAGATAAGGTCTGGCAGTAAGGGGAGTAATCTGTTAGCAAGAATTTTTGCGTATAATTTAATGTCCACATTCAATAGGGATATTGGTCTGTAGTTTGCAACTGATTAGGGATCCTTGCCCTCTTTGGGTATGACAGAGATGTGGGCAGCTAACATTCTAGATGGGTTGATCTGGGCCTCAGATAAGGCATTGAAGGTGGTCAGAAGGTTGGGGGAGAGGATGTCTGCAAACGTTTTATAGTATTGGAGAGAAAAACCGTCGGGTCCCGGGCTTTTGCCTAGTTTCATTTGTTTAATAGCTACTTCCAATTCAGTTGCGGATAAGGGGTTTTCAAGGTCAAGTTTAAGTTGGGGGGATATTGGTTTAGGGCTGTGTCTGGAGTGGAAATTTTTGATAAGTTCAATGCGGGTTTCTGGGTCCTTTTGGGAAACTTGTTCAGGGCAAAGGTTATACAGTTTTGAGTAAAAAACTTCAAATTCTTTAGCGATATCTTCATTCCTGACCAGAAGATCTCCCTTAGGATTGCGTATATGATGAATTCTGGTAGAAGTTTTAGAGGATTGAACCGAGCGTGCCAAAAGGCGGCCGCATTTGTTACCATGCTCGTAAAAAATCCTCTGGCCAAGAATGTACCGCCTGCTAGAACGTTTATCTAGTTCTTCCCTAAGGAGAGAGCGAGTGTGGACTAGTTCCTGCAAGGTTGAGAGTGCATGAGTTAGTTTGTGGGCTTTTTCCAGGGACTTAATCGATTCAATAAGGGAGTTAATGGTTTCTTGATTTAATTTCTTGGCCTTTGTTGCTAAAGATATCAACTCTCCCTGGATCACACACTTGTGAGCTTCCCAGAGGGAAATTGGAGAAATTCCCGGAGTAGAATTTTCAGTAAAGTAGTTTTGGATTCTTATGCGTATGCGATCAAGAGAGAGTGGGTCATTGAGCAGCGAGGCATTAAAGCGCCAGATTTTTGTTCTCGGCTGAGTTTCAGGGAAGGTTAATGTAACCGTTATAGGGTGGTGATCCGATAAAAACATCGGTTCTATGGTGGACTGTTGTAGAAATGGGAGATCTTATTGGGAGAGAAAAAAATAGTCAATTCTGGAATACTTTTGGTGTGGGGCCGAATAGAATGTGTAGTCCTTAACTGTGGGGGACAAAGTGCCCCACGTGTCGTGGAGGGTCAAGTTTTGCAATTGAGTTTTAATCTGGCGTAGAGCTCTGTATGGTAGGGCGGAGGTTCCTGAAGAGGAGTCTAATAGTGGGTTCAGGGGAACGTTGAAGTCCTCCCCCAGGAGGACCAGGCCTTCCTGGAAGGAAGCCAAAAGGTCGCAGATACTCCTAAAGAAGGTGACCTGGTGTTCATTAGGGCAGTAGATATTCACCAGCGTTATTGGTTTGGCTGCATATGTGCCTTTAAGGAAAATAAACCTGCCTGCTGCCTGCATCTCATGAACACATGGAGACAGATTCTTCTCCTCCAACCATGAGCAACTCATCACAACAAAATCCTCAAAAGCCCACTAGGACCATAGAAACACATGTAGCGGTACTCCGTGAAGGTTGCTTATAGACTCTGTACCCCACTGGTTGCTTTGTGTCTGCAAATCCTCCATCACCTCTGACACCCTGGGTTCAGTCATCTTACCAACTGTACTAACATCGTGTGAATCGTGGAGCCCATAGTTGAGGCTGCAGAGACGGAACATCCACCTCATTCAATCAGCTGTACATCCATCCGGTTGACCATCAATTTGCCTTTTGGTATCTGGCATCTGGTAAGCAGGTCCATTGTGCGGTGGTGGTGCCCTCTCTGTACAGTCACTGGTTTAAGAGTGGTTGAAGCCCCATACTATTGCAGGACTCACTACTTATTATTTCTTTTCTGGTAAGCAGGTTCTCTGTCAGGTGTTGGGTGCACTATGGATTTTCTCACTTGCAGCTGATTATACTCGCCTATATGAATTGCACCTATTAAAAGTTATCTGGTAAGGAGGCCTTTCGTGTGGCATCCATGGTTATCAATCTTTATAAACACCAGGTGTTTAATTAAGAAAGAATAATTTTTTCCATTCACTGTGTGAGTGTCACTCTTTTTATTTAATCACTCATTTATATGTCAGTGTTACGCTATGTTTTCACTTTATATTTTGGGATAAATGCATTTCCGTGGATTCAACATACACCATATGTGAGTGCGAATCACCATCCCCCACTGTGACTGGTCTGCATAAAAAGCCCAGGCTGGGTTAAGCCACCTGCTCATTTTGGCTTACAATCTGGTAAGCACGCCATTCATCGGTTGGGTATTTTCACATTGTGTTTTGACATATTCCTGAATGTTATTGAGCCGATAATTGGGACTATTTTGGACTTTTAACAGCCTACTATCACCCAATAAGGCTTTCCAAGGAGATTAATATAATTTTGGATCTTTATTGTAGTCTCACTATATGGCCTATTGATTAGGATTTGACTATCTTTCACAAATTTTTCATATAGAATTTAGCGCGGCATTTATTTATTATTTTGGTTAATGGTTTAGTTTACATGATAGAGCCCGGGTACTGATTAGTAGCTGAAGTTCTCAAGCGTGGATTGTGCTAAGGGAGATTTGATATTACAAAAGAGCAACTAAAAGGGGTGGGTGTGGGCCCAGTCCAACCCAGAGCACACTGAGAGGGGATAAGGAAAGGAGAAGATTAGTGGGTCAAAAGGAGGAAAAAGAAATGGAGAAGCAAAAGAACCAGGATTTAGAGTAAGAAGAAAAAGGAAGAGAGAAATGAGAAAGAGGAGGAAGGAAGAAGAGAAAAGTGATAGGCAGAAAAGCAAGGAAGAAAAGGAGGGGAAGGACAAGATAGGGAACAAACCAGAGGTGGAGCCAGAAATTCTGTTCCACCTAAAGGAAGGGAGACCTGGAGTGTCAGCTAGTATCCCAAGGGGACTGCTGTGTGGGGAAGAGAAAAAAGACAGGGACCTCAGAGTGATTGCGAGCCGGGGATCGAGCCCACAGATATATTGAAAAAAAAAACAAAGACTGAAGTTGTGTGGGGAGCCTACTAACACATTAACCATGTTACCACATCATCCGGAACCATACGCATCAGAATAATAATATTAACAGTTCTAACAGGTACAAAGAACATAGAATGTAACATGCCAGCCATATAATATTTATGCTTAGATTCATCACTAAAGCTGAACGTGAGCAAGTGAAAAAGGTTAAACCCTCCGTTTCCTCTTGTCAGGCTAACCCCCTTTACCATTGAGGGACAGGAAGGGTATATCTCAGAAAGGGGGGCGAAGGGGGGGCAGAGGGAGGACCGGAAAGGGAAGGAGAAGAGTTGGGGGAAAAAGAGAGGGTAGGATGTTCCTGGACAGTGAGTTCGGAGAGTAACAATGCATAGCAATGTATTTTCTGTTTTATTAGCTGCAAGCTTAATACCTCAGTGGTGTAGCCCTATCAGGCTAAATGCACTGCATATGCCCAAATTCCTAGGGAGCTTGTACAATTTTCCGAAGATCAGGGATGTCCAATTAAGTTGGGTCACATGAACTTCATCTTGTGAGTGAATTAGATGATGGGTATTCAAATTCAATATGTCAGGCCGATAACCAGTGACAGGGGTTTATAGATATAGTTAAAGTGTTTGAGTGGGACATCCCTGATGATCTATGTGATAAATAACATACATCATATAAGTGCTTGTATATGAGACCAAGACAACGGTTAGTCACAATACGTTATAACTTACGCAAACTCCCATACAGACACTGCCTATGGCGAGTGAGGAAGAAAAGACATATGTATCTGACTTCAGTAATGTTATGCTAGTGAAGAAAGGTGAGTATTCCTTAATTAATTAATAGAGTATGGGTAAACGGGAGATCGCTAGAGTTTAGCTTGATTAGAAGAATATAAGCAAGGTCTACAATTTTGGGACCCTAGAAGGGGGTGCTTAGTCCCATGTAAAGTAAAGGTAGCCTTAACAAAGCAGATCGTGCTTGGAAAACATGAAGTCCGGAGTGCTGCCATTCAGCTGTAAATGAGTAAGGCTTGAGGGGTTGAAAAAAAACACTGCAGTATGCATAGATATGTCTCTGGATGCGGGGGATGAAGGGAAGGAAAAATGAAGGCAGGGGAAGGCAAGATATCCGGCCAGGTAGGGATTCGTGTAGAAGGGTATGCTTTCCATATTGGGACGATGAGGAAAAGGCAAAAGCTTAAGCATTTACTCATGGGTGGAACAGTATGGCTGGGACGAAGCCGGTTAAGCATCCATGCGGTCGCGTCTCATAGGTGGTGAAGGTGAGCGGTCTGGACTTCATTGGTAGAGGTCACAGCATGATGAGTGAGCTTTTGGAGATACCGGGCCCACTTTGTGTCTGCGTGATCTCTGGGGTGGAGCCTTCGGCGACGGGTGGAGAGAAACCGGGAGCCATGGTTCATAGAGCTCATACCATTCCGGAAGTTCAATCTGAGGGAGATCGAGCTGGTTGCAAAAGATCTTTAAGTCGTCTGGTGTGCGAAGTACAGCGGAGCGACCCCTAGCGGACGCCGAGAGTGCAAAAGGGAATTTCCATCGGTATTGTATGTTTCTGGCGCGAAGAGCAGCCAACAGAGGTCACAGAGCTCTTCTATTTTATAGCGTTATCTGTGATAAGTCCTGGAACAACTTTATGTCAGCACCATTATAAACAATTTGTCCCCTTTCCCTTGATTTTCGAAGGATTTCCTCCTTGAGGAGAAAAATTGACTAAGCAGCACACAATATCTCTGGGTGGCTCGTTCTCCCTGGGTTGGGGGCGTAGAGCACAATGAGCCCTTTCCATACAGATAGGAGAGTCCGCAGGGCGATCGATTAGATCGTTAAATATTGTCCACAAGGTTTGCTGTAGTGAGCTGGGATCCACACTTTCAGGGACTGCCCGCACTCTAATGTTGTGCCACCGACCACGGTTATCGAGGTCCTCCACATGCCTGTGGAGGTTGAATAGTTGGGAGAGTTGGGAGTCGTATGTGGATTGAACCTGATGAATGGCGGCTGCGTGCGTCAGGGAGGTTTGTTCCACTGTGTCAATGCGGTGGGCCACCGCCTGAATGTCTGACTTCGGGTCAGCGATCGCTGCTGTCACTGTGCTTTTAATGTCTGATGCCACCTTCTCAAGGTCAAACAGACTAGGTAGATGGGCTCGTCCGGTACTGGGGGTGGAACTTCCCGGGGTCTGCATTTCGGATAGCGCAGAAGGCGAGACCGGTGTCTGGGCCTGTGCAGCCACATGTGCGGACAGTTTCTGGGTGCGGAAAATGTCCGGGATGTTTCTGCTCAGTTGTGTACCTGAGTCCATGGCAGCATGAGATGCAGAGGAGCTCCGGGTGGTTCTGCTCATAATATTAGTGAGGTGTAGGCTCCCCTTAAGGCAGGATTCGGTCCCCGGGTCGCAGGAGCTATCAGCTTATGCTGCCATCTCGGTCTCCGTCCAGGCCACGCCCCCAACAACAATGTTGTTTACCAAATTACAACTGGTTTCATGGAGTATCAGAGGCTTGAATGACAAATTTAAACAAGCCCTGGTATTCCAATACCTAAAGCCCATTAGGCCACATGTGGTGTTTTTTACAGGAGACACACCTAGATGGTAGCAGGGTCCTGGCCTCACTCCGCTCATGGGTACAGAGGGAGCTCCACACTATCTATTCCACTTATGCCCGGGGTGTTTCTATCCTGATTAGTAAATCTGTCCAATGTACTATTCTTCAGGTGATATCAGATCCTGGAGGCCGATATCTGATTGTGCTTGCAGATTTATTCACCTGTAAGTTAGTATTGTGAATGTTTATGTGCCTCCGCCGTTTTAGGTACAAGTGTTATATGATCTTATGGGTAAATTGACGCCCTTTATACATCCCTCCCTTATCCTTTCTGGGGATTTTAATATAATTTTAGATGTCACACTTGACACTTCTAATCCTTTGAGATCCCACTCCCTAGAACTTTCAGCTTGGGCAACTACGGTGTCTCTTACTGAATTGTGGAATTGGAAACACCATAATGTAACTAGTTATTCTTATTTTTCTCCCTGGAGGACTTTCTGACCATATCACTTTATCTGTAGTTTTTGGATTCCCCTCATATGGGGAGGTGCATGAATATTCCAGGTTGGCTAGACATGGAGACAGGGTCCTCCCCCATACTGGGAGGATAATCTCTCCTTGGCGACTCTTCCGGTGGTATGGGATGCCTTTAAGGCTGAGGGGTAAGTATATTTTGCCCATCAAGACAAACCAACAGGATTATAATGCTCCTCTGCGGTGGTTGCAGGAGGAGGAGCAGAGCTATGAGCTTTATGCTTCGGCTCCATCCCCTGATACTTATGCTAAGCTCTTGGAGCTCTTGAAGGTTAGAAAGCAACTTGATCTTCATTTACCTGAGGTAACACAAACATCCTGGGTCAGGAGAGCGGAAAGCCTTTTTGAGCAGGTTGACAAAAATGGCAAGCTTTTAGCCATGTTAGTTACAGACTAACAGGTCCAAGCCAATATTCCTTGTATTCGAGCCCCTGGCATTGAACTCACTTCAGACCCTGTGGAGATTTTCAACACCTTTCTAAATAATTTTAAATTATTATAATTTTAATCTGTTCCTGCCTATAGCATAGAAGCATTGGAGGAGTTACTTGCTGGCCTTCCTATTCCCACCTTGCTAGGTACTGATGTGGAATTTCTCTTTCAATACATTTTTATTGAAAAATTTGAAGGAATATAGCATACAACTGTGGTCAGACATAAGGATGAAAGATGTATCATTAATGACTAACAAGTCAGTAGCAATTGTACATCAAATGGAGAAATTATGGTGAATAACAAACATTTAGCGACACAAAGAGCATATTAATCGTGCTGTAACAGAAGAACAATATGGATAACAGGAAATTGAATCTGTGCACCTTTACCAGAAAATTAGGCACTGGCGAATGAGAAACGTATATCTTAGGTACACCATACAAGAAAAAAAAGGAATACAGGAATGAAAATCATCACTGCGGAAGAGCCTGAGTAAATAGAAGAAAGAGAAAAGACAAGAGGGGGGGAGAGGAAAAGGTAATTGAAAAAGGACACCAGGATCACCCCAGCCAGGGTCCCGGGGCCTCGTTGGTATGGAAGGGTGAGCATGTTAGATCCATGGAGTCCATATTTCAAGAAATTTCTCGTGCGTAGCTGAAAAAATACTGGAGAGCTTCTTATTAGTGAAAAAGAAGTCCAAGCGGTGGTCGACTTCTGTAAAAGGTATAAACTGTTGTTTCCAAGCTCTTGCTATTGTTTCTCTTGGGCACTGATGGGGGATATCTTGACAAAGATATTATCTTGGAGGAAATTTGATTAGCTATCTGTTCTTTCCCTCCTCATAAGTCCCCTGGTCCAGATGGTTTTCTGGCCAAGTGGTACAGGACCCAATGTTCAGCCTTTAGGGCCTAATCCCTATACAAATATTGTTTAAAGCGGGGGTCCACCTATATATCGTTTTTTTTTTTTTGAGTTCATTCACAAACTTTTCTTCTCAGCATTACATACTCACATATTGTGTGTAATATGTCAGCCTGTGTCAGATTTCGTCGGAAAGAATAACTTATATTATTCACTGCAGGCGGTTTCCACCTTCATTGTTGGCATTTGAAGCCCACAAGCATTTATTTCCTGGATGTGGTGAATGCTGTGCTCCCAGCATTCACCGCTTGTTCCCACACATGCTCAGTGGCATCCTGGGAAGCCTGAGATTAGCTCCCAGGAGTCTGGGAGAGGCTAGAAACACGCCTACTCCCACGGGAGGAGAACCAGGAAGTGCAAAGAAGAATTGAAAAATAAAAGGTAATTACGGCGATTTAAATTTTTTTAAACGGCATGTCAGCATCTAGGCAAGGAAGAGAATACATACAGATATTGTTCAAAATTTGGGTGGAACCCCGCTTTAAATAACCACGTCCTACCAGATTCTTTGTCTTAAGCTCATGTCATTTTGCTGCCTAAACCAGGTAAGAACCCTTTGCACTGCTTCTCTTACAGACAGATTGCCCTGGTCAGCCAGGATCTGAAAACTCTTACTAAAATTCTAAATACAAGATTATCACGGGTTATAACTGCTTTAGTAGATATTGATCAAACCATATTTATTCCCAACAAATCCACTGATTTGCTGAGACTATTTGCCTATTTTCAGTTTGAACATGTCAATCCAGGAGCACAGATGGTGGTCTCTCTAAAAATGTAGAAGGCGTTTGACTCTGTGGACTGGCACTATATGGCCTTGGTGCTTCGTCATATGGGTTTTGGTCCCTGATTCATGACCTGGATATCGTTATTATATAACTGTCCCAAAGAGGCTCTTAGGTTAGGAAATGGGGTCTCTCCTTTTTTTGCAGTAGGTCGTGGAACCCAACAGGGGTGTCTACTCTCACCCTCCCTATTTGCGCTCATGATGGAGCCTATAGCTATTGGCCTTCGGATGTCCTCTGAGGTGGGGGCCCTGTTGTTTGGGGGTATTTGTGAGTGTACAGCCCTTTATGCAGATGATCTTCTCCTTTTTCTGACCCAGGCCCTTCCCTGCAAGCAGCCTTTAAGATTTTAAATAATTCTTCTACATACTCAGGCCTCAGAGTCAATTTGGTGAAATCTAGTTTCCTACCTATAGATAAGGGAGCTTGGGCCCGTGCTTTTCCTACCATGCCTATCTCTTGGGTTTCTCACATCAAGTATCTTGGAATTGTAGTCTCAACTAAGGTGGCTGATATTTCAGCATTCATTTTACAACCCCTAGTGCCTCCCTTTAAAAGACATTTGGAGGCGTGGAGACACTTATATTTGTTGCTGCTTGGTAGGATAAATTTACTTACTTACTCTACTTCCTATGCAACTCTCTAGTGTGGGTTCCCTGCTCCTTTTTAAGAAATTCAAAGGCCTCTTTAGTTCCTTTTGTGTGTCCATTGTCCCATCCTAGAATAGGGCTGCAGGCCCTTCAGGAGCCGTTAGGCCAGCTTGGCCTTGCTTTACCAGATTTCCATAAATATTTCTTAGCAGGCCAAATGGTGTTTGCACACGGTTAGCTGGTGAAAGATGAAGGGGATGCAGCCATGGTCCTGGAGGCAGCCCTAGTGGATTCCTATGAGGTTTTACATTAACTGCTTTTCAGGGGCCCTCAGGGATATGCTCCCCTGATGGGCTCCATGAGAGTCACTATCCGAGTGTGAGATAAGGTTTAGTGAATCAAGAAGCCTGAGGGAGTGGGGTGCTCACTTTTGCTCCACTTTGGTATAATCCCCGCCTGCCTGATTTTAGTGCAATTGCTGATACTATAGTGTGGGGGATCAAGCAAAGTAAGGATATTCTGGGGATGGGCAGGTTGCTCACTTTTGAATAATTGAAATCCAAACTCCAACCCAATCTTCTAAATCTGGAGTGGTTACTGGGGTCAGAGCTGCTTAAAAAGACACTGTTTGAGGTTTACAAAGAGCTGTTTACAGTCAGGCCTAAGCAAATTGAAAAGTGCTGAGAGCAGTGGATATCAGTGATACCTAATTTCAGGGTGATGACTGGGATGATATGTGGCTATCTGGTGTCGGCTAGGGACCACCTCATTCAATGCAAAATCTTACACAAAATGTGTCACACCCCTGCCAGGCTGGCCAAAATCTGCAATTCTGATTTGGCGGACTGCTGGAGTTGTGAGTATTCCCTTGCAGATTTTAAGCAGATTTTCTGGCACTGCCCACTAATACAGGACTTCTGGCAAGGGGTGGTCCGAGCCCTTAAAAACCTTACCACTCTACAGATACTAATGACCAACTCCGTGTGTCTACTTGGATTGGTAGAGGAGCTGGTGCCTCTTAGGGCACAGAGAACCCTACTTACTGTAACCCTGTTTTATGCTCACAAAGGAATTGTTTTGCATTGGAAAAGCAGAAGACCCATTTCTTACTTTTTGGAACGCTCTAATTCATAAGGTGTTACCTCTGTATAAAGCTACTTGAATAGAGACTGCCCTAAGAAATTCGAAAAGGTATGGCAAAGTTGAGTCTCTGATACTTCTTCTCTTACATGAAGCTGTTCCGGTTTACACTTGGTTTAGGCAGAAACTCTCCCTGCTGTGGCCTAGATCATTGCTCCTATTGCTGTATCTCATACAAGGTTTTCTATTGCTCCCCTTTTTGAGGAGACAACACTTGCCTGGTTAATATTACTGTAAGATTGATATTGCATTGTAATTGTCCTAGTTTAACATTTTGGGATGATTAAATTTTTTGAGCATATCCTTTGGGAGGTGTTGCACTGAGGGGGAGGGGGGAAGGAATAGAGGAAAGGTTTTTCTTTGTATGGTTCTGTCTATCTGGCTATGCCAGTGAGTACATTTTACTTTTGCTGTGTTGTACTTTGTTTTATAATGTTTCTATGTGCAAAATCACTAAAAATAATTTTCCATTTACTTATTTTTACTTGTAAAGCTTCATGCCATATGCAGATCAAAGATCATACCTTTGATTTACATATAAAGTAAATATTAAATACAATTAAACAAAACATTTAATTATGTTGTATTTACTCAATTGACACTTGCAGACTATCTGCAAGTGTCATTTTTCACACAAGTGGTTACGTTTTGACAGTAACCTCAGCTGTGTAATACAATTACCGGCTTTCATTTTGACATCCAGTAATAGCGATGGGGGGAGTAGTGGCAGAGAGAGAGGAGTAGGACATAAGAGATGCGTGCTGGAAACTTTGTTGTCTGCAAAATCCTTAATTTTGGTTAAAAACACTTGGTTGACATTTAGTTAAACAGTGAGGTAGACGACTTTTCAAACTGAGGCGTTATTTCAAAATTATTTCTTAAATGTACTTTTGAGAACTATTTTTAGGCACATTACAAGCTGGAATATTTTTGAGAAATTAGCCACACTTTCAGTATAATGCAAGAGTGTGTCAAATCCACCATATTTTCATAAAATCTGGCAAAAAAACAGGTGCGATCTATAAAAAAACATTTACATGAAATTTGACATTATGATAAATTTTTACAATGTATGCCAGATTAACCACTTCAGTCCTGGAAGGGTTTACCCACTTCCCGACCAGGCCATTTTCTGCGATATGATGCGTCGCTTTAACTGACAATTGTGTGGTCCTGCGATGCCATACCCAAACAAAATTGACATCCTTTTCTTCCCACAAATAGAGGTTTATTTTGGTGGTTTTTGATCACCTCTGCAGTTTTTATTTTTTGCGCTATAAACAAAAAAAGATCGCAAATTTTGAAAAAAAAGCAATATTTTCTACTTTTTGCTATAATAAATACCCCCCCCCCCAAAAAAAAAAATATAAAAAAACTAATTTCTTCCTCAGTTTAGGCCGATATGTATTCTTCTACATATTTTTGGCAAAAAAAATAAAAAAATCGCAGTAAGCGTATATTGATTGGTTTGCTCAAAAGTTATACTGTCTAAAAAATAGGGGATAGATTTATGGCATTTTTATTACTATTTTTTTTTTACTAGTAATGGCGGCGATCTGCAATTTTTATCGGGACTGCGACATTGCAGCAGACAGATTGGACATTTTTGACACTATTTTGGGACCATTGACATTTATACAGCGAGCAGAGCTAAAAATAGCCACTGATTATTGTATAAATGTCACTGGCAGGGAAGGGCTTAACACTAGGAGCGAGCAAGGGGTTAAGTGTGTTCCCTCAATGTGTTTCTAACTGTGGGGGATTGGACAAAACTGGGGGAGGAGACCGTTCGCTGCTCCTAAGTACTAGGAGCAGATGACCTGTCTCTACTCCCCTGACAGAATGGAAATCTGTCTGTTTACATTGACAGATCTCCGTTCTGTCCTTCTCATGAGCAATTGCGGGTAGCCAGAGGCCATGGCGGCTGCCGGCCACGAGCATTGGCTCCTATGTCATGTGGTGGGTGCCCGCTGTACAGCTACGGCAAATCGCGCAGGAGTGCCATACTGCCGCCGTGAAACATCGGCGGGCGGGCGGCAAGTGGTTATACTAGCTATACTAGCTTATTTAACTATAGTACATTAACAGACGCAAGGGTTGCAACTTTTGATGACTCTCCCCTGTGATTTCTTACAAAATGAAAAAGCTTGCTGTGTGATATTTACTGTATGTACTGGAGGAATCTATCACTCCCACTGTATACATATTATATCCTATTGTTTTGTTTTCTGTGGTTCCTTTCTGAAGACCCTCATATATCATGAGGTGCCATGTTTACTACATGCTATAAAACTAAGATATCTGTGGTCACACCCTTATCCTACAAGTGCCAACATAAAATACAAATGCACAAAGACCTTAATTCTACTGCATCTGTGTTAAAATCAGACAAATGACCTTAATCTGAGCTCAGTGTAATCCTCCGTAGTAAGAGAGCAATGAGATCTGTGACATCCCTAATAATTCTTTCATTCTAGATTTATATGCTTATTAAACTCTAAATATAGTAATAATGTTATAATAATAAAGGTATATTATAAACATATTATATATTATATATATATATATATATTATATATAGCTGACTAAAATCAGTTATATTTCTTATATAGTAAAGCTATAATCAATTTCCCTGTTTTGCTCTCTTTGTTATTAAGCTGAATTTAAGTATGTATAGTGTATTTTTGGTGTGTTTTTAGTGAAGTTTTATTGACAACAAATTGTGGTTTGGATTTGCAGAATTTAGCTTTAAGCCTAACTAAATATTTGTTTTCATTTTGGATTTAGCAGGAAAGAGTTAACATTACTACCAGTTTTTACTTTTGTCTCTGACCCCATTTTGGAGAACTATGCTCACTTCATATGCCTGTGATGCATGTACAAGAAATGGGAGGTTCAAGAATCACTGGGACAGGTGATAAGAGCCAAAGATAAGAGTGAGTTGCAACATATTGTTAGAAGTTCTAACCATTACCCACCTAATGAAGATATGTTTCTTTAGTGTCCCCACTGGAGAGATCATTTACTATCCTGACACCTGGTAAAGGGATTTCTTTCCTATAGGGGCACAGAATAAAAACCTAACCTATCTGTTCCTGCTCCAGCAGTTCAATCTTCTTCCCCAAGAGACAAAAAAAAAAAAGCCATAAGAAAGGCCTTTTATTGCAGAAGACACATACAATGTCAAACTCAGAAGAAGACAGGACGAAGCTGTCAGAGCTGACAGGAAAGTTTGCGGACATCACATTACTGAAAATAAGTGAGTATAGGTGGACTTTTATTTCAATTCAAAGTACAACTTCAACGTTTATGTTTTTAATGTTCTTACTCCCCTTCACCTGTATTGAATTAAAACATTTTCAATGTGTACTTACCTTCTCCATGGTCCGGGACTGTCTCCAGCTTCCTCCTCTATCTAGTGCCACCAGTCTAATTTGGGTAAAATGGCACTTTGCCCATTCCCAGTGAGCCTTGTCTGTCGTTGACACACCCTGCCATGGATGTATTGTCACACAGGTTGGGCTCACAGTACTCCAGCCAAGTACCAAAGAAATCCCTGCCCCCGTCGCTGCCAAGAAAGAAGAGGAAGTGCTAGAGATGTAATTGGACCGACTAGAAGACTGTAGGAAATAAGTATGCATGTTTTTTTCTATTTATAATAAGGGCGGGGGGGGGAGGCTGGGTTTCGGGTGGTAGGGAAGGGGGAGTCAAAATTGCTGAAGTTCCACTTTAAGCTTAGGAAACTGAGTATGACATTAACATTTTGTACTAGGAAAAATCCATGAAAGATAGATCCATAAAAACCTGTAAAACACATTTGCCATAGGTTGATGGAGGACGCAAAGATGCCATTTCACATTTCTGTACCCTACGACTAGTGAGTTGGAGCTGCATCTCCCTGAAGTGCATGGCTTTTTGATTTATTTTTAATCTTTCTAGGGAATTTCTAAAATGTAGAGTATGGGTTACGGTTAAAATATGAGTTTTTGACATCATGATTTACAAAATTAGCTAGACAAATCCAAGAATGAATAATGCCCCAACGTCTCTCTTAGCAAAACTTTACTTTTAAATTTGTCTCTTTTCTATATAAAGTTTTTCTTGTATTTCCATTCAGGTGGAACATATAAAATGTTCCAGCATTTGCAGCCTCTCCCCTAATATATTAACATTTATTGCATTTGGGTTCAAATATGCTTTTAAGATAAATGCTTGCAATAAATGCTATCCTCTAAACCAGGGATCTTCAAACTACGGCCCTTCAGCTTTTGCGTAACTACACGTCCCATGAGGAATTGTAAAACTCTGACATTCACAGAATGACTAGGCATGAAGGGAATTGTAGTTCCTGAACAACTGGAGGGCCATAGTTTGGAGACCCCTGCTCTAAACTGTGAAACACTTGCATGGCAAAATGTACATGTAACCATCTAAATTATCTCTACCACTAGTATTTGTTGTACAGATTTAAACATTGGAAATGAATGAAGTCTTTCTGTCATATAAGATAAATGGAAACCTAACTACATGGGAGTAGAATAACTTAATCTTCTTTAAAACTGCAACACACATAGAATTATTTACAGCATGCATAGTTCTGCTCTGAATCATTCATTACAAAGTTAGAGGAAATGTTCCCTGAATAGGCTTTTTTTGGGAGCAGAATAACAGTAAGTGCAATTATGATAGATTATTTTAGCAGTCATTCTCTAGTCCTCATTTTCCAGCAGAATTGACAGCATTAGGAATAATTTGATGATTGTTTTATAATGACACAGTTAAGCGAGGACAGCTATACACAGTATCATATGAAAAATATGACACAATTAAAAATAGCTTAAAAATATAAACCAATGTAAAATGAATAAAGAATGGATATACAGTATGTATCAGCTGAGCATAATTATTATTTCAATAGTTGCCAGTTTGGCAATTGTCCATCTTGTGCATTATTAGTACAACAGCTGATCTTTGAAAATGTTTATTCCTGGAAAAGTTTCAGATTTTTAGTTCTAACCAACGATATTGCAATTCTGAAACCCCCCTTTTCCTCCAAATTGAATTCAGTTGTTTGACATTATTGTGTTTTCATTCTTTTTATTGTCAAGGAAACTTTTAATGCATACATGATTGGTATTTATATTTATTAAATATCTTGCAATTGCATATCTGTTGTTTAGTATGCCAGAGAGTTAGTATACTTCAAGGCAAGTTTCGTTCATACAGCAAAGTGGAAATAACACAGACAACTATAACAAACATGTTTTTGCAAGATTCAATTTAAATGTGAGCGGTTATTAGCACTATGCCATCATATGGCCACAAAAGTTTGTGGCAAAGCAGTTCAGTGCACCTCATATTAAATAATTTGTAATCTTAGTGTACTAAAATCAGAATTCTAGCTCTTGCAGTATAAAATATTAAATAAATATATAGCACAAGAGGCAGGTGCAATTCTATTTAACACTTGTCATCCTGAGCTCAAAACCATGCAGCCTATGCTTTCCACATACCTAGAATTACATATATAGTACTGTGCAAAAGTTTGAGGCAGGTGTGAAGAAATGCTATAAAGGAAGAATGTTTTCAAATATATATAATATATATTTTAATTTTTAATATTTATCAATTTACAAAATACAAAAAACAAAGTGAGGAAATGTCTACATTAAATCAATATTTGGTTTGACTAATTGTGGGCTTCAAAACCAGCTTCAATTCTTCTAGGTACACTTGTACCTAGAAGGCCTAAGCAACTTAACTATGCATGAAAACATAGAAACAGGTGAAGAGAAATGTGCAAATGCTCTGGACTGATGAGTCAAAACTTGAAATATTTAGCTGTAGCAGGAGGCAGTTTGTTCGCTGAAGCGATGGAGAGTGGTGCAATAATGAGTGACTGCAGGCAACAGCGAAGCATGGTGGAGGTTCCTTGCAAGTTTGGGGCTGTGTTTCTGCAAATATGGGTGTAGATTTGTTCAGGATCAATGATATCCTCAATGCTGAGAAATACAGGCCAATACTTATCCATCTTCACACCAAATATTGATTTGATTTGGATTTCTCTTTTGTTCATTTACTTTCCATTAAGTTCATTGTTAAAAAAAACTATTAACACATTCCTAAAGCTTTTGACAGTACTGTAGATAATGTGGGTATTTGAGCACATGTAGCACATCACACCAGCATATTTAATACAAAAAGGTTCACTTATTGACTAGATCATTCTTTCTCCACTTTTACAGGAGATTTCATGTTTTTCAAGGTTTTCTCTCATTTCCTGATCCCTCATGTGCTCGTTTCTTCTATAAACACCGAGGATCTTAATCACATGATTGCCTCTCTAGATACAGTGAAATCATAAGCTGCATAGATTTAGCACTGATAACTAAACTCTGCCAGTGATTAAAGTGATGTGACCCTGGCTCTGGTAATGTAAAAACATGTTTATTGTTTTGATAATACATCTCTATTTGCATATGATGTGGCTTTACCTCTGTATTCCAATTTCAGATTTACAGTAATGGATTATACTGCAAAGGATACTCTAGGCAAACACATACTGTAAGCACAATGTTCATTGAGCTGTTTGGAGAAGGGCTTTGCTTTTTCAAGCTCAAATATATATATATTTTTTTTAATTAATTCATTCTTTATTTAATTTTTCTTATTACAAAAAGAAGTGTAAAACTTGTAAGTATCACATCAACTTATGGGAGCCAAAAAATTAACACACTCTATACAAAAATACATTGCATACTAACCCTTCTATAGCTCCTCCTTCCCCATCTCCCTCCCCCTCCCTCCCATCCTCCCCAATTATTATTATAATAAAAGGTTGCCCGAACACATATTTGTACTATAACCACTCCAAATATTATGTCTTGTTACACTTATTCTCCTTAGCCTATATTCTATACTAACGGATGGTACCTGTCACGGAAGACAAGTCATCTCCGTCCGCCGGGCCGCTGGGCGCATGCGCAGGGGGTTGTTGTTGAGACGTGCACCTGTGCGCGGCCTGATGGTACGGCGCGCGCGGGTGCACGGCGGCCCGCGTGTGCGCGCCGTCGCCCGTGCGGGTGCCCGGTAGCGCGTCACGCTGACGCGCTCACTGGGAGGTACTTTAGACGACACCAGCACCCAGTCGGGTTGCTGGTTTGTCGTCAGCTTACCCCGACCTGTGTTTTGAACCCTGCTTACTGTCACTTGTAATACCGACCTCTGCCTGGATATAACGACCACTCTTGCTTGCTGGATACCCTGACCCTCTGCCTGGATATAACGACCACTCTTGCTTGCTAGATACCCTGACCTTCTGCCTGGATACACGACCACTCTTGCTTGCTAGATACCCTGACCCTCTGCCTGGATATAAGACCACTCTTGCTTGCTGACACCCTGACCTTTGGCCTGTTAAAGGATCACTCCAGACCTGTTGGATTTCCTGTCCTCTGCCTGTGCTTCCAACCATACTTCCCACGGGGCTGCCACCCCCTTGATTCCCTCAGTTCCAAGGACTTCCTTACCACCAGTCTGTTATCTCTTAACCTTTACCCTTGCATCTCCAGGCACTTCTTCAGAAGACTCTCCACCATCCAAGCCATCCTACAGCTTACCGGAGACCCGTGCCTCCGCGTGCTTCCGATCCCCTGTCTCACTCTCGGGGGTTCGGGTGCGCGTGGTCGTAAGGGCAAGCCGCTCTCGGCATCTCGGCCTTGGTGAGTATTGGCGTGACAGTACAAACCAGCCAGATGTCCGAGGCCGACAGAGCGCGCTCTCCCTTGGAGATCTTATGCCAACAAGTCTCCGCCTTGGCTGATTCAGTACAGAGGCTACAAGAGGGATACCCACAAGTGGATAGCCGCCTCCAACAACTGACGGGGGCACTTCCCCCTGCCACCGCAGCTCCAGCACCTAGCAATGAAGGCCCGCTCCCTCAGGCCACTGCCAGTCCTACAGTAGTAATGGCACTTCCGGAACCTAGGGTTCCCACTCCGGAACGGTTCTCAGGGGACCGTAAGAAGTTCAGGGCCTTCAAGAATGCATGCACTCTTTACTTCGCGTTGCAACCCCGAACCTTCGCATCAGAAGTGGTCAAGGTAGGATTTGCGATTTCCCTGTTGTCGGAGGAACCTCAGGCCTGGGCACACGGCCTGATGGAGTCAGGGAGTCCGGTGCTTAATACCATTGATACCTTTTTTGAAAGTATGGCCCAACTATATGACGATCCACAGCGTATGGCCACCGCCGAAGCTATCCTACACCATCTAGTCCAGGGAAGGAGACCAATTGAGGACTACACGGTGGAATTCCGTAAGTGGGCGGCCGACACTAACTGGAATGAGCCAGCCTTACGCTACCAGTATCGCCAAGGTCTGTCAGAGCTCCTCAAGGATGAATTAGCCAGGATGGAGACCCCCACATCGTTAGAGGAGTTAATTCAGGCAGCGACCAAATTAGATCGGCGTTTGAGGGAACGTCGGTCAGAGCGATTTCAAAATCCTCGCCCGGCATGGGCAACTCCAAGACTCCAACCCATTCCAGGATCTTCACCCATTACAGCTGGGTCTACTGCACTTCCCGATTCCGAACCGATGCAGCTGGGTTTAGTACGCCCACCGCTAACCTCAGAAGAGAGACAGCGTAGACGGCAGTCCAACTTGTGTCTCTATTGCGGGGGTGCCGGCCACTTCCTGCGCAACTGCCCGATAAGGCCTAGTAAGTCTTTTCAAGACAAAAAAATGACCTACCAAGATAACAATTCCTCTAAATCTTACGTGATGTTGTTTATCTCGTTACAGCTACCGGAAGGGGAATCCCGCCTGCCGGCGATCATTGACTCATGCGCATGTAGCTGCTTTATGGACGCTGCCCTGGCCCGAACCTTGCATGTGCCTTTACAACTTAAAACGCAACACTTACAAGTCCACTTGGCAGATGGGTCCCTTCCCAGTTCAGGCCTAATCACCCAGGAGACTCAACCTATCCTAGCCACCACCGATTCAGGACACCAAGAACTTCTGCGCTTAGACCTCATCCACTCTCCCATGTTTCCAGTCATTCTGGGATTACCTTGGCTACAAGCCCATGACCCTCTTATCCAATGGAGCTCGAAGATGGTCTCATTTCCTTCCTCCTACTGTTCTCAACACTGCCGCCCTCAGAGATCCAAGATCTGTGCTACGATCTCAGCTCCTCCGATTGACCTCCAGCATGTCCCCCAGGAGTATCACGAGTTCCAAGAAGTCTTCAGCAAACAAATGGCCGATTGTCTTCCACCTCATCGACCATACGACTGCCCAATCGACCTATTGCCAGGATCAGAAATTCCTTTTGGGCGTATCTTCCCTCTTTCCGAAACAGAGCTGGAGGCTCTCAAACAATATATAGATGAGAATCTGAAAAAAGGGTTCATCCGTCCCTCATCTTCACCTGCCGGAGCAGGTATCTTCTTCGTTGGTAAGAAGGACGGTTCCCTTAGGCCCTGTGTGGATTACCGGCAGTTGAATAACATTACTATCAAAAATCGGTACCCGTTACCGCTCATTCCAGAGTTATTCCAACGCTTTAGGTCAGCCAGAATCTTCTCCAAATTGGATCTCCGAGGGGCATATAACCTTATCCGAATCAGAGCTGGGGATGAGTGGAAGACAGCTTTCAGATCGAGGTTCGGGCATTTCGAATACTTGGTGATGCCCTTTGGGCTCTGCAACGCTCCGGCTACGTTCCAACACCTAGTGAACGACATTTTCCGCAAATACCTAGATGACTTCCTCGTAGTCTACCTGGATGATATCTTAATTTTTTCCTCTACATTGGAACTGCACAGGGATCACGTCAAAACAGTTCTGACCATTTTGAGACAACACAGGCTTTACCTAAAAAGGGAAAAGTGCGAATTTGAAAAATCAGTTGTGCAATTTCTAGGGTTTATCATTTCGGCAAATGGAGTGGAGATGGATCCTCAAAAGATACAGGCTATTCAGGAGTGGCCAGCTCCTTCTGATAAGAAAGGGGTTCAACGCTTTATAGGATTCGCTAACTTCTATCGGAAGTTCATTGTCGGATTCTCTACTATAGTGGCACCCATCACTCAGTTAACTCGCCGGCACGGATCATTCCAGTGGTCCCAAGCAGCACAGGAAGCTTTCATGAAGCTAAAGGATCTGTTCAGTTCCGCTCCTATTCTCCGGCATCCTGATCCTTCCCATCCGTTCGTGTTGGAGGTGGATGCATCAGAAATAGCCACGGGGGCAATCCTTTCTCAGAGACAGGGACCCAAGGCCATCTTACACCCAGTTGCATTTGCTTCTCGGAAACTCAGTGCGGCGGAATTAAACTATGACGTAGGTGACAGGGAACTGTTGGCCATAAAATTTGCCCTGGAAGAATGGAGGTACTTACTTGAGGGGGCACTCCATCCGGTGATGATTTTCACCGACCACAAGAATCTTGAGTACCTCCGAACAGCAAAACGCCTCAAACCCAGACAAGCTCGTTGGGCCCTGTTCTTTTCGCGCTTCAATTTCCATATCTCTTACAGACCTGGCAAAAAGAATGGAAAAGCAGACGCCCTCTCCCGGATGTTCTCAGCAGAACTCCAGACCTCAGAACCAAGTACAATTCTTGCACCTCACAACTTTCTTGGATTGACACAGACAGACCTGATGTCTTCGATCAAGAGATCATCCAATACATGTACCGATCCGGAGGTACAATCCCTGAGGAAAGATGAGGGCCTCTTTTGGGTCCGGGACAAAATTTTTGTGCCCCAACAAACCCGGTTAAACGCTCTCAAGATGTGCCACGACCATAAATTGGCCGGCCACTTCGGAGTTAGGAAGACAGCTGACTTGATTTCCCGCTCCTTCTGGTGGCCGGGTTGGAGACGAGATTGCAGCGAATATGTGGCCTCTTGTCTCCGTTGTCAACGCAGCAAGGGCCAGAACGCCAGATCCTGGGGTTTACTTAAACCACTCCCTATTCCGGAACGACCATGGTCCGACGTGTCTATGGATTTCATTGTGGATCTGCCAGCCTCAGAAGGCTACACTACCATTTTTGTTGTGGTCGACCGTCTGTCCAAAATGGCCCACTTTCTACCTATGATTGGTACTCCCTCCGCAGCAGAAACAGCCAACGTTTTTCTGAAAGAGGTCATAAGGCTTCACGGGGTACCAAAGAATATAGTGTCTGACAGAGGCGTGCAATTCACGTCCAAATTCTGGAAGGAACTTTGTAAGGCCCTGGATTTTAAAGTATGCCTCTCATCAGCCTATCACCCTCAGAGCAATGGCCAAACGGAGAGGACAAATCAGACTTTGGAGCAGTATCTCCGTTGCTTCTGTTCAGGATCTCAGGATGATTGGTCAAAACTTCTTCCATATGCAGAATTTGCGTATAATAACTCAGTTCACGCGGCTACCAACCAGACGCCCTTTTGGGCCAACTGCGGGTTTCACCCCACGTTCCTGACTAAGGACACTCCTGAGGTAACAGTTCCTGCAGTACAGGACAGAATAATATCCTTACAAGCCAATTTTCAGGAGATCCAAAGCATGTTACAAAAGGCTCAGAGGACCTACAAGGAGCAGTATGACCGAGGCAGGAAGGAGAATCCAAAGTTTAACATAGGGGAAGAGGTTTGGTTGTCCACCTCCAATCTCAAGCTGCAATTACCATCCCGAAAACTAGGACCTAAATTTATTGGTCCTTTCCCTATCAAGAGGATCATCAATCCCGTGGCCATGGAGTTAGCCCTGCCCAAAACGTACAGGATCCATCCTGTCTTTCATGTATCTTTATTGAAGCCTGTTGTACCCAGTCCATTTCCAGAAAGAGGAGAGGTTCCTCCCCCACCAATCAGGGTGGACGGTGAGAACGAGTTTGAGGTGGAGGCTATCTTGGGTTGTAGAAGGAGGGGCAGACAACTACAGTACCTGATCCAATGGAAGGGATACCCGCCTGAAGACAATTCATGGGAACCTGCGAAGAACCTACATGCCCCTCGCTTGATTCAAACCTTTCATCAAGACCATCCGGAGTTGATGTCTAGCTTGGGCGTCCGGTGTCCGCCCTTAGGAGGGGGGCACTGTCACGGAAGACAAGTCACCTCCGTCCGCCGGGCCGCTGGGTGCATGCGCAGGGGGTTGTTGTTGAGACGTGCACCCGTGCGCGGCCTGATGGTACGGCGCGCGCGGGTGCACGGCGGCCCGCGTGTGCGCGCCGTCGCCCGTGCGGGTGCCCGGTAGCGCGTCACGCTGACGCGCTCACTGGGAGGTACTTTAGACGACACCAGCACCCAGTCGGGTTGCTGGTTTGTCGTCAGCTTACCCCGACCTGTGTTTTGAACCCTGCTTACTGTCACTTGTAATACCGACCTCTGCCTGGATATAACGACCACTCTTGCTTGCTGGATACCCTGACCCTCTGCCTGGATATAACGACCACTCTTGCTTGCTAGATACCCTGACCTTCTGCCTGGATACACGACCACTCTTGCTTGCTAGATACCCTGACCCTCTGCCTGGATATAAGACCACTCTTGCTTGCTGACACCCTGACCTTTGGCCTGTTAAAGGATCACTCCAGACCTGTTGGATTTCCTGTCCTCTGCCTATGCTTCCAACCATACTTCCCACGGGGCTGCCACCCCCTTGATTCCCTCAGTTCCAAGGACTTCCTTACCACCAGTCTGTTATCTCTTAACCTTTACCCTTGCATCTCCAGGCACTTCTTCAGAAGACTCTCCACCATCCAAGCCATCCTACAGCTTACCGGAGACCCGTGCCTCCGCGTGCTTCCGATCCCCTGTCTCACTCTCGGGGGTTCGGGTGCGCGTGGTCGTAAGGGCAAGCCGCTCTCGGCATCTCGGCCTTGGTGAGTATTGGCGTGACAGTACCAATACCTTAAATTCTTTTCAGGTTCAGACTAGGTCAAGGGGTTACACCCGACCACTGTAGCCAAGGGTTCCAAATTTTTGTGAATTTTTCATAACTATTTCTCCTAATGTAGACTGTTTTTTCTGTCCAAACTAGCTTGTCCACTGTCCTAAGCCAGCCTTCTATCGTTGGGGGCATAGCAGATAGCCAGGACTGTGCTATTAATTTCCTAGCTTGGTAAAGGCACCTTCCTATTGCGATTTTGCGATTTTTGCGATTGTGAGGGTAGTGGTCAACTGGTCAACTGGTCAAGTGCGCCCCCAAACCTTTTCCTTGCTCGAGCTGAACTTGGACATCAAGAAGGCCTCTTCAATCAATTGGAAAAATGAGTGATATGAACGACACCACACAGTACAGTTGGATATCGAAAAATATATCTTTATGTTTTTCTTTCCCTGGTATATATGATAACAATTCAATATACATCATAAGGGGCAAACCAAGGGGCGGTCCCTTAGCTTATCCAATCACAAGAGTACAAGTATCACAAGTTACATGGCATATGGCATATAGGAAAAAGACAATGACCTTTCTGCTAGATGACGTGCTTAAAAAGTACCTAATAAAAAAAGTTACCCCAAAGTTTCCTTATCAAATATATATATATATATATATATATATATATATATATATTTTTTTTTTTTTTTTTCTTAGCTTAATTCCTACAAAAGAGAGTAATATAGAAATAACCTTTAAAGGTACTTTCGATAAGGTGCCTCCTGGCATTAGGCCCAGACTTGTGGTGAGATGTCCTGTCTTATTCTGGTACATATTCTAAGGAACCTGTCACCACAAGTTTCTATTTTGCAGACAGCTCGCTCACTAAAATTTCCACTTAAACTTTGTCAAAGCCTTGCATAAAAAAAACGTTTCACCTATCTTGTATAATATAAGAAATATGTTCTTAAGAAAAACATATATATATTGAACCAAAGTGCAGCCATTTTCCTTACACCTATATTCTATACTAACGGATGGTACCAATACCTTAAATTCTTTTCAGGTTCAGACTAGGTCAAGGGGTTACACCCGACCACTGTAGCCAAGGGTTCCAAATTTTTGTGAATTTTTCATAACTATTTCTCCTAATGTAGACTGTTTTTTCTGTCCAAACTAGCTTGTCCACTGTCCTAAGCCAGCCTTCTATCGTTGGGGGCATAGCAGATAGCCAGGACTGTGCTATTAATTTCCTAGCTTGGTAAAGGCACCTTCCTATTGCGATTTTCTTGTTATTACTCTCCCCATTTTCCCCTATCAGGCCGAGGATACATTCCCTGGCCTCCTGTTTCAGCTTGGTTTTAAACCTAATTTCTATAGTCCTAATTATCCCGGACCAATATCTCACCAATCTTGGGCATCTCCATACCATGTGAATTAGGTCACCAGTATCCAAGCATCTGGGACATTTATCATCCTTTCGGCTGCCAAACCTATACAATCTTTTAGGGGTGTAATAAGCCCTGTGTATAAGGAAAAGGTGCGACGCCTGCTGCGATGGGGAGACCGACAATAATGGGCTAGCCTTCAAAATTCCCTTCCACTGGCTATCCGTAATCTCCCCCACATCCCCCGCCCACCTCTCCCTAATACCCACCGTCAATTGCAGATCCAGCAGTCTTCCTGAGATTTGTCCACTTGTTATTGCTATCAGACCCTTAGTGATATTTGCTCTAATAATTTTGTTTAGGAGAGGTATATCGCACCATTCTATTGGGCGATTGCTAAATTGACTGTTGAGTGCGTGCCTAATCTGCAGATAAGTGTAAAAAGTGTTATTTGGAATCCCGTATTCACTCCTTAGTTCAGCGAAGGGTTTCAAATTTTTGCCCTCATATAACTGAGCCAATCTACGTATACCGTGGCTTACCCATATCCCATTTTTGTCCAATGTTATCAGCTCCCTCAATTCTCTATTGTTCCATATGGGCGAGTATTCCGTGTAACCTCCATACCCCATAATCCTCTTAGTAGCTTGCCAAACTTTATTAATCAGTCTATGTGTTGGGGGTCCCTCCTGAAATATACCACCCTCAAGTGCCTCTACAAGGGACCCATACTGAGAATCATATAACATAAGTTTCGCATTGGGGTTCCAGAAACCCTGGTATTCGCAGCCTCCTAGGTGTTGTAATTGCGCCGCCAAGAAGTAACCATAGGGATGTGGTACTGCCAAACCCCCTTCCCCGACTGGGCGCTGTAGCATTTGTAACTTGATCCTTGCCTGCTTTTTCTTCCAGATTAGTTCTCTGAATAGAGTGTTTATTTTTAAAAACCAGCTCTTCCCTATCCAGACTGGAGAGTTCTGGAGTATGTATAATAATTGTGGCAACCAAACCATCTTAATCAAATTAACTCTACCTGCCAGGGATAACGGGAGTTGGCACCAAATACCACTTTTCCTCCTAAGTTTTTCCAGTAAAGGGACTAAATTGTCCCCGATGTATTGTGTCGGGTCAGTTGAAATAGTTATACCCAAGTAGCGCATCTTCTCCACTACCCTCAGTCTTGGCATACCTCCCCTGTGGCTATTACTTGTTGAATCTAGTGGGAACAATGTTGATTTTTCCCAATTAACCGCCAGTCCTGATGATCTCCCAAATCTTTGCACTAATTGTATTGCCTTTTCAAGGGATGGTCCTGTATCCCCGAGAAAAATCAGCACATCATCAGCATAAAGTGGCACTTTTTCCATCTTACCCCTTTCTCCAAATCCCTGTATTCCCGACGAGTGTCTTATAACCTCTGCCAGTGGCTCCATTGCTAGAGCGAATAGCAGGGGCGAAAGTGGACACCCCTGCCTCGTCCCTCTCTCAAGGGATAGCCACTCCGTATATTCATTATTAATTTTTAACCTAGCTTTTGGCTGGGAATACAGGGTCCTGACCCAATTGATGAACTTAGGGCCGAATCCAAACTTTTCCAGTACCCACCAGAGGTACCCCCACTCCAGGCTGTCAAACGCCTTGGCAATGTCCAGAGTGAGAACCGCTCTGGAGCTCCTAGTCCCTCCTTGTGACTGAAGGTTCAGGTATGCTCTTCTAATGTTAATACTAGTGGATCTATTTGGGATAAACCCTGACTGGTCCGGGTGCACTAGTTCTACAATATATTTCTTTAGTCTAGTAGCCATAACTTTTGCCAATATTTTTATATCTGAGCATAATAGCGAGATGGGTCTATATGATGCTGCTTCAAGATGGTCCTTCCCTTCTTTCCCTATCAGGACTATATTGGTTTCAGTCATTGAAGGGGGCAGGCTGCCATCAGTAATCGCCCAGTTCAATGTCTTCGAAAGTTCAGGGAGTAAAGCCTCCCCAAAATACTTATAAGCTTCAACGGGTAGGCCATCAGGGCCTGGGGCTTTCTGGTTAGGCATCTCTGATACGGCTTGCTGCACTTCCTCAAGGGTTATAGGGGAGTTGAGGCTATTCCTATTGTTTTCAGTGAGGTGTGGCAGGTTGACACCCTCTATGAGGTTCTCTAGCTCTCCTACTTCAAGTTGTTGTTGCGATTTATATAAATTGCTGTAGTATTCGTAGAATACCCTTTTAACCATGACGGGATCTGACGAAATCTCCCCACTAGGGGTCCGAATAGCTGCGATCGTTGGGGAGGGTGAGTTAGTATCAACTATTAGTGCCAACAAACGACCCACCTTCTCTCCCTCCCCAAAGTATCTCTGCCTCTGGAATAGTCTCTTGTTTTCAGCATTTTTAAGTAGATCCATCCTGTGCTCCTGCTGCTTATTTACCCAAATCTCCTGTTTTTCTGGGCTTGGGTCCGCCACGTATTGTTTTTCTAAATCTAATAGCTCCTAATCTGTTCCCCCTTTTCTCTTGTTTGTCTCTTAACCCATGATATATGCTGTAAAAGGATACCCCTCAAAAATGCTTTTAGGGAGTCCCAGACCATCCCCTGCGGCGCCGACCCTGAGTTAATTTCCACAAACTCTTTTATTTTTTCGACTATTTCTTGTTTTTTTCCTATGACCTCCAACCATATAGAATTTAGAGCCCATACCCTCACATTGCTTTTGTTACAGATATTTAATGTCAGCGTCAGAGGAGAATGGTCCGATACCCCTCTCGGCCTATACTCTATTCTTCCTATAAGAGGAAGAACCCCCCTATTTCCCACTGCCATATCAATGCGAGAAAGAGTGCGGTGTGACTCCGAAAAGCAAGAATACTGCCGCTCCCCTGGATTACGAATTCTCCAGAGGTCACACCACCCCTGCTCTTCAAGCAGCTGAGTGAACCGTCGCTCAGCTGCCCTATCCTCCCTTGCTCTTGGAGGGAACCTGTCAGTTTTACCATTGAGAACCATATTAAAATCTCCCACCACTATAAGTGGGATGTCCCCTTTATCCTCGGCATATTCTAGGAGGAGGTATAAAATCTCCATCTGAAAGGGAGGGGGAATATACACGTTAGCTACAACAAAAGATTTACCCTCTATTATACAAGATAAGAAAACATAACAGCCCAGTGGATCTATCCTAACGTCCTTACAGGAGAACACCGTCCCCTTTTTAACCATTATACACACTCCTCTTGAGTAGGAAGTGTGCACTGAGTGGAATTGCACATGAAATTTTTTATTCCAAATTGAAGATTTAGACTCATTGGTGAGGTGTGTCTCCTGTAAGCACACCAGGTCCGCGCCCTGTGATTCCAGCTCCGAGAGTACAGTGGCTCTTTTATTGGGGTCTCCCATACCCCGGATGTTCCATGAGGTTATTGCTATCATCCTATCCCTCCTTTAAATTATAAACATACATATACATAAATACAGAATACATACAATAAGTGAAGATACCCTAAAAAGAACAAACAAAGGAAAAACCATCAGGGATATATACCTCTTATAATAAAGAACGCTAATTCCTTCCTTAGTTATCCCCACCAGTGTCAATCATTATGTGTATATATATATATATATATATATATATATATATATATATATATATCTCATATGCCGGGTTTCCCCTCCTTTTAAATCCTACCAAAGTATTCCTTTACTCGTCTGAACTGTGAATAAGTGTATCTACGAAGTACGTGCTGATTTATCTTTACCATGTGCGCATTCCATATTAGTGCATAACAACCTTTTAGTTTTAATTGAATCTTACAATTTTCACTACCTTTGTGCACCTCCCCCCCCCCCCCCGCCTTTCTTGGCCTACCCCAGGAGCATCCCTTGTGACCCATTTAACTCTCACCAGTCGTACTATTAACCACCATGAGAGCCTCATCCACCTTCTACAAACTCTCAAAAATATTTTCCTCCACCTCCTCGATCGCCCTCCCCCCACCCCTCTCACAGTGCCCTCCCCCCCTCCAACCTCAATCACCTGTATCACCATTAACCACAACGCAATCATCCTCCACCTTATGTAACCTCCCTGTGGTTTTCTCTAGCACCTCAACCGCCCCCCCCCCTCCCTCCAATCCCTGCTGCAAAAAAAAAAAAAAAGAAGTAAACAAATAAATTTCAGTCAGCTAATATTACTCCGAATCTAAAAGTTCTTCTTAGTTTCTTCCAGCCATTCTTTAGCCCTATCCACTGAATCAAAAAATTGTGTCCCTCCCGGAGCATTAATGCGCAGCCGCGCTGGGTAAAGCAATGCATATGAAATTTTCAAGCTCCTCAAGCTTCGCTTAATTTCCACAAATCCTGCCCTTTTCTTTTGCAGTTCCAGGGAATAATCTGGGTATATTGAAATTCTGGCTTCTTTGTAGAAAATATCTCCCTTTTCCCTTGCTTTCTGCATTAATACTGTTTTATCCTTATAACTGAACAGCTTCATGATCAGTGGTGTAGGGCGGGAACCCGAAGAGGTTGACCTGGTAGGCACCCTATGAGCCCTTTCAATGGCAAAAAAGTGGGAAAAAGTTTCCGTCCCAAAAACCTCCCTTAGCCACCCTTCCAGGAATACTTCTGGGCTAGACCCCTCGTTTCCCTCCGGGAGGCCTAGGACCCTCAAGTTTTGTCTGCGGAGACGATTCTCCATTTCATCCGTTTTGTTTTTATACGTATCCAGCTGGATCTGCATTGCTTTAAACTCTTGCCTCATGGGATATACACTATCCTCTACTTGACTTAGCCTCTCCTCTAAGTTGGAAGTCCTTTCCACCGCATTCTGTAATTCGCGACTCATAGAGCACAGTTCTTCTTTAAGACCTCTTAACTGATCAAATAAATCACTCAGTGATCCCCTGCAAGCATTAACCGCACTCAATACTTCTTTCAGTGTAGGTTCGAGATCACTGCGTGCGTCCGTATCAAAGCTAACTTCCGCCATTTTTCCCGGGGGGTCCCTTTCAGGGCTTTTTTTATTTGCAGCTTTCGTGATGGTTAATGATGCTGATATAGATTTGCTCAGACTTTTTCTATCCCCCGTGGCTCCTATCAGCATCTTCTCTTGGGGCTGCTGAGTACCCTTAGCTGGGGATTGCAAGGGGGTATGGGCAAATTTCTCCAGCTTAGATGCCGCTGCTGACGAGGTCGCTGCTAAATTCCCCTTCTCCTTAGCTGCCCGGGTAGTCTGTGCATGAGAGCCCTCGTGTGAATGCTGGGGATGCTCTTCTCCCTTCTTCTTAGTCATTTTACCTAAGGTATATATATCAGTTATCCCAGGAGATGATAACGGGACTAATGGCCAGTGCGACTTCCCCTGTTCCTAATTGAACCAAGGTGCTGTTCAGAGCCTGATGCTGCTTATACTGCTAAGCAGTTCTCTGCGGTGATTACAGCAATACCTATCAGCAAAACCTCAACACGGTGTGCTATCCTTCCAACAAAGAGAGAAAAGTTCTATGATTTTACCTCTCCACGAAGCCAGCCAGTTCTCAGCTTAATGAAGCCCTTTCAGCCCTTCCAGCGGGACCCCCTGTTGCCCAGGACAGCTGTGGGATTGCAGTACAATTGCAGTACAGTTGCGTCCTTGCTTCTTTTCCCCTATTATCTTTCCTTAGTACCTTCGGCTTCCCATGCAGGTCCGACGCCGCTTGCTGACAGGACGCGTGATTTTCACTACTTCCCGCGAGAGCCTGGAGCGGGAGCCGAGAGCGTTGCCAAGCAACGGTAAACTTTCCGCCTCTCTCCTTCGCCGCTGGGTATCCGACCGTCCTCCTCCCTCTGCTCCGCCGGAGTCTGCCGGGTAAGAGTGCACCTCGGGGTTAGGTAGTAGAGCTGTACCAGACAACCGGGCTGGTGGAGATAGCCAAGGGGAGACCAAAAAATATGGGCATTAGTGGATTCGGATTCAGCTCAATCCATCATAAACGGCAGCAGAGAGCTGGAGCGAGGAGGAGACCTCGCAAACCTCCTATCACCTCCGCATCCGGTCACGCCCCTCCCGTTCCACTACCACACCAAATATATTTAATATTTAGTTTATAAAGCACTTTTATTAAAAACAATTGCTGTGTTTTTTTTTTCTCTCCATAAAATACTGCTTTTGCCTTTTTTCGTCTTAGTGCTGTTGATCTCTTCCAACCTCTTTCAGCTTCTTCCTGTCTGCATGATCTCTATGCAGTTTCAGTTGCTCCTCATTTCTCTGGACCAGTTTCCTGATGGTGACAGCAGTGGACCATGCCTAGACAATGTGTTCCACTTGTATTCCCAACCGACAATGCAGGAGCACAATTAGTAGACAATTGTTACCCCCATGCAGTAACAGGAAGCACCTGAACAAGAAGATTCATAGCAGAATCACCAGGTATTAGATTAATACAATCTGTATTACTTGGCATATACACAGGGCACAAATATACCAGTCTAGATAAAACTAATTTGTATAATACTGCATATAGAGAAAAAGATAACAAAAACTGAAACAAATGTGCCAAATACCCTCAATGAAAAAAATAAGAGAAAGGCTAATATAATATAATATTATAATTCATGAAGTCTTATGATACATAGGGTCAACGCAGCGCATTCCTGCATCTCTGGCTGTGAAAAGACCTGTCCCCACCTACAATCCAACAATGAATTCACTGCATCAGTACTATTCACTAAGTGTAAAAACCTCCCAAGTTCTATTAAAGGTACTGGCACAATTTCTAGTTCTGGTGCCGCATGGAGAGGAGGTGATCTACACAGCTCCCACTGAGCTCAGCTAAAAGCCGCCTATAAAAGCAAGTACATGATTCAGTTCACACACAGCCTACTCCCCACCTGTGTCCTCAACTTTATGAACTGATCTAAAGCTCCGTCCTGGATCCAATCGCACCCTCTCCACTGCCAAGACATCTCAACCAACACAAGCATTAGGATGGGTGCTGAGCCAGACACAGGAGCAGTCACAGAGCGCCCTGCCTCCCCTGCATTATCTAACCATAGAGAGGATACAGCACATACTAAAATAGCACAGGCAGTGGTGGATTTACTTACATCCCAGATCATAGAGACTGTCAACTGAGGAACAAATATCTGAAAGGAAATCTCACAACACAGTAAACTGCATAAACTACCGTATTGATGGATAAGGCAGAAGTCCTAGAAAATCACTCTAGATGCAATAGGTCTAGAATTATATAAAGCTAATTTGCTTATGGATATCTGCGACAATTGAATAGCTGAGGCTCTGGTAATTAATAGGTTATGTGTTGCAGACAGGGCTCACAGAGTTGGGGCACAATTAGAAGATCGTTCATCACCTAGACCAGTAATAGTATGCTTTCTTAACCACTTAAAACCATTTAAAGCATAACTTCTGGATTTTTTAAAAATTCCCCATTAGTACAACCCCCCACCCCCAAAACACTAAACAATTATTACATTTGTCAAATTTCTTACTGTTTAAGAGATATGTGTGATTTAATTTTCAGGAAGACAGCTCTGTGATTCAAAAAATGTAGCATCTTTTCTGGCAGGGAGGATGTCATAAACCAGATGTGACCAAAACTGTGTGACTGCGACAGAGTGAATTAGACATAAATAGGTGAAAGTAAGTAAGTTTAATAAAGTAAATGCATATAAATGTGAACACACCACCAATACAAATAGAGTGAACAAACTGAACAACCAAACAGTGATAATAAACCAACCAGTATATATAGCAAAAGGGAGTACCAGAATCGTAGTCAAGCCAGGCCAAGGTCATAAACAGGAGATCAGCAGATGGGGGGGCAGGAGTAAACAGACAGTGAACAAGATGGAAGGAATCAGGCTGAAGGGCAAGAATCCAGGGATACAGGAATAGATACAAACAGGTTCAGGATACAGGATACAGGAATCAGGAATCAGGGTTCAGGTCCAGGATCAGATAACAGATAAACAGGCTGCAGGTCAGGGCACAAGGACAATACCAGGGCAAGGTGTGTGTGCACTTACCGGGTATTTATACACATCTCAATCAGACTCAGGTGATGCCTGATTACAAGAGGTAATGTTGGCCCCGCACTGCCAGGAACCACCCGATGGCGGACGCCAGTACTGCAGCCCAAAGATCACATAATACCAGCAGGGAAAGGCTCTCCTGACAGTTCCAAACTGCCAGGAGACACCTGCTGGAGGACCTCAGTACTGCACGCCAAATGATAGATATTACCAGCGGAGGGAACCTTTCCTGACAGTACCCCCCCTCGAAGGAGCGACCTCCAGAAGCTCCAACTAGCCATTGCTGGGGAACGTCCATGGCGTCAAACCGGGCAGCGGGCAAAGTCACATCAGGTTGGGCAATAAATACGTCAAGCTGGATAGCAGACACAGGAACCTCAAGCTGAGTAGCAGGCAAATCGAGCTGGGCAGCAGGCACATCGAACTGGGCAATGGGCATGGGCACATCAAGCGGGGCAGCAGGCACAGGTACATTAAGCGGGGCAGCAGGCACAGGTACATTAAGCGGGGCAGCAGGCACAGGTACATCAAGCGGGGCAGCAGGCACAAGCATATCAAGCTGGGCAGCAAGTACGGGCACAACAAGCTGGGCAGCAGGCACGGGTACATCAGGCTGGGCAGCAGGCATGGGCAAATCAAGCTGGGGCAGCAGGCACATCAAGCTGGGCAGCAGGCACTTCAAGCTGGGCAGCAGCCAAAGGCACATCAAGCTGGGCAGCAGGCACGGGCACATCAAGCTGGGCAGCAGGCACTTCAAGCTGGGCAGCAGGCACTTCAAGCTGGGCAGCAGGCACAGGCACATCAAGCAGGGCAGCAGGCGCAGGCACATCAAGTGGGACAGCAGGCACAGGCACATCAGGCGGGGAAGAAGGCACAGGCACATCAAGCGGGGCAGCAGGTACGGGCACATCAAGCTAGGCAGCAGGCACGGATACATCAGGCTGGGCAGCAGGCACGGGCACATCAAGCTGGGCAGCAGGCACATCAAGCTGGGCAGCAGGCATGGGCACATCAAGCTGGGCAGCAGGCATGGGCACTTCAAGCTGGGCAGCAGGCACGGGCACTTCAAGCTGGGCAGCAGGCATGGGCACTTCAAGCTGGGCAGCAGACAGTGGCTCATCAGGCTGTGCAGCTGGAACACTGGCACCTCGGGCTGGAACACTGGCACCTCGGGCTGGAACACTGGCACCTCGGGCTGAAACTCTGGCACCTTGGGCTGGAATTCTGGCACCTCGGGCTGGAACTCTGGCACCTTGGGTTGGAACTCTGGCACTTCGGGCTGGAACTTTGCCATTTCGGGCTGGAACTCTGGCACTTCGAGCTGGAACTCTGGTACTTTGGGCTGGAATTCTGGCACTTGAGGCTGGGATACTGGCACCGGAAAATGGGACAGATTGGTGGGTGTGGAGGCAGGTTGTGTTAATGGCAGGATCGTTTTGGTTGGGAAAAACTTTAGTTTTTTCTTTGGTTTAGCCACTGAAGCTCTGTAGGTGACTGCAGGACTGTAGGTAAGGGGTGCAACAGACTGGAAAGGAGGATTGGGATATGGCAGAGAAGAGGTAACAGTAGCTGGGGGAAGATCTTGTGGGTTTGTAGGCAGCTGAGAAGAGGCAGGTGGGTTGAATGCAGGATAGGTACAGGGAGCAGAGACCGGATATGAGCATTTGGTTGGGAGCAGCGTATACTGGGCTGCAATTGAAGTTGACATGGGTGATGGGGAAACATACATTTGGGTAGGCTGGTGTCTGATGGCAGAGGTGGTTTGTTTGGCTGGGGCTAATTTCACCATGTCAAACCATGCCGAAAGTATATGTTGTACAAACTGTAGTTTTAAATCTCCCTGTCTAACAAAAGACTGAGCAGACACAATGCACTCAGCAATCACCTGTGGTGAACAGGCTGAGTAGTGCTCACAAAAATCAGCAGAATCATCCTCAAAAAGCCACACCAGGGATACAACCTGAAAACTGGTCACTAGACCATCCTTTCAAAGCCTGGCGGCAATAATCACCACTTTCAGATGCCAGCAGAGAAAAATAAATGACCTCATCGGCATTCATGTTTGCAACCAAACTGAATCAAAATGGTTCCCCTGTGCAGCCACTTCTGGTCGGGGATGGCCCTGGTATTCTGTCATAAACCAGATGTGACCAGAACTGTGTGACTGCGACAGAGTGAATTAGACATAAATAGGTGAAAGTAAGTTTATTAAAGTAAATGCATATAAATGTGAACACACTACCAATACAAACAGAGTGAACAAACTGAACAACCAAACAGTCATAATAAATCAACCAGTATATATAGCAAATGGGAGTACCAGAATCGTAGTCAAGCCAGGCCAGGGTCATAAACAGGAGATCAGCAGATGGGGGGCCAGGATTAAACAGACAGTGAACAAGGTGGCAGGAATCAGGCTGCAGGGCAAGGATCCAGGGATACAGGAACAGATACAAACAGGTTTAGGAAACAGGATACAGGAATCAGGAATCAGGGTTCAGGTCCAGGATCAGGATCAGGATCAGGATAACAGATAAACAGGCTGCAGGTCAGGGCACAAGGACAATACCAGGGCAAGGTTTGTGTGCACTTGCCGTGTATTTATACACATTTCAATCAGACTCAGGTGATGCCTGATTGCAAGAGGTAATGTCGGCCCCACACTGCCAGGAACCACCCGCTGGTGGACACCAGTACTGCTGCCCAAAGATCACGTAATAGCAGCAGGGAAAGGCTCTCCTGACAGTTCCAAACTGCCAGGAGACACCTGCTGGTGGACCTCAGTACTGCACGCCAAATGATAGATATTACCAGCGGAGGGAACCTTTACTGACAGAGGATCTCTTACAATAGTGATTGCTTCATATCCTCTTCTCTCTCTCTCTAACTGTAATCAGACTACATTTCCCATGAATCCTTGGGATGGGAGTGAATGTGGGAGGGTACATTGGGCTTGTACATGTAAATGTGAACTCGTCCATTTCAACATAAATCACACCCCTCATTCTGCAGCCAGGATGCCATACATAACACACGTATAATAGGTTACAGCATTATAAATGCAAAGCATTTTAATATAAATGCATATTAATATAATATTAATTTAATACATTTAATATAAATGCAAACAAGTGCAGCTTATCAGTGTCCACCAGTGCCACATGTCAGGAACCACCAGTGCCGCTTGTCAGGGATCACCAGTCAGGGACCACATGTCAGGGACCACCATGTCAGGGACCACCAGTGCAGCTTGTCAGGGACCACCATGTCAGGGACCACCACTGCCAAATGTCAGGGACCACCATGTCAGGGAGCATCAGTGCAGCTTGTCAGGGACCACCAGTATGGCATGTCAGGGACCACCATGTCAGGGACCACCAGTCAGGGACCACCAGTGCCGCTTGTCAGGGACCACCAGTCAGGGACCACTAGTGCCACTTGTCAGGGACCACCAGTGCCGTTTGTTAAGGACTACCAGTGCCGCATGTCAGGGACTATCATGTCAGGAACCACCATGTCAGGGACCACCAGTGCCTCATGTCAGGGAATACCATGCCAGGGACCACGATATCAGGGACCACTAGTCAGGGACCACCAGTGCTGCATGTCAGGGACTACCATGTCAGGGACCACCATGTCAGGGACCACCAGTGCCTCATGTCAGGGAATACCATGCGAGGGACCACCATGTCAGGGACCACCAGTGCCGCTTGTCAGGGACCACCATGTAAGGGACCACCAGCGCCGCATGTCAGGGACCACCATGTCAGGGACCACCAGTGCCAAATGTCAGGGACCACCATTGTTGCATGTCAGAACCACCATGTCAGGGACCACCAGTGCCGCTGGTCAGGGACCACCAGTCAGGGACCACCAGTGGGGCATGTCAGGAACTACCATGTCAGGGACCACCAGCCAGGGACCACCAGCCAGGGACCACCAGTGCTGCATGTCAGGGACCAGCATGTCAGGGACCACCAGTACTGAATGTCAGCGACCACCAGTGCCGCATGTCAGGGACCACCATGTCAGGGACCACCAGTCAGGGACTACCAGGTCAGAGACCACCAGTCAGGGACCACCAATGCTGTTTGTTAGGGACCACCATGTCAGGGACCATCTGTCAGGGACCACCATGTCAGGGACCACCAGTGCTGCTTGTCAGGGACCACCATGTCAGGGACCACCAATGTAAAGCAGGGATTATTATCAGAAATCACTTGTATGACACAGCGGGGATCTCCCACTCTGTCAGGTATTGTATGTGAGAACACCGATCGCTGATGTCTGCCTCCTGCCGTTATTATGATTGACAGTGCACTGTTCCTATACAGGCGGGAGGCAGACATCAGCGATCGGTGTTCTCATATACAATACCTGACACAGTGGGAGATCCCCGCTGTGTCGTACATTACTAATGATAATCCCTGCTCTGCACGGAGATAGCAGGCGGCGGTGGCGGGGGGAGGAAGAGGAGGGAGGAGAGAGGAGAAGGAGGACACCTCCATGGGCGGCACAGACCGGGGCTGTGAGACCCCTTCCACCCACAACATGTCTGCTTCTTCCCTGCTCACTTTCAAAGGACTACAACTGGGCGTGTCAGACCACTGGCTGAGCTTAGCAGAGGGATAGAAGCCAGCGGTCTTACAAACAGGAAGTCACCAGGCAATAACGGTTTTTCAGCAAGTTCAGCAGCCTATTACAGAGGAACTACAGAGCTCAGAAGAACATGGATGGCAAAGTTGGTGAAGGTAGGAGATCCGCAACAAGGACATGGAATAAAAAATTGGGCTGGAGTTCTGCTTTAAGATTGCCTTAAATCGACCAAGAAGTCACATTGTCGGTATACACTGTATATACATATAAATATACAATATCTCACAAAAGTGAGTACAACCCTCACATTTTTGTAAATATTTTATTATATATTTTCATGTGACAACACTGAAGAAATGACACCTTGCTACAATGTAAAGTATTGAGTGTACAGCTTGTATAACAGTGTAAATTTGCTGTCCCCTCAAAATAACTCAACACATAGCCATTGATGTCTAAACCGCTGACAACTAAAATGAGTACACCCCTAAGTGAAAATGTCCAAATTGGGCCCAATTAGTCATTTTCCCTCCCCGGTGTCATGTGACTCATTAGTGTTACAAGGTCTCAGGTGTGAATGGGGAGCAGGTGTGTTAAATTTGGTGTTCGCTCTCACTTTCTCATACTGGTCACTGAAAGTACAACATGGCACCTCATGGCAAAGAACTCTCTGGGGATCTGAAAAAAATAATTGTTGCTCTACATAAAGATGGCCTAGGCTATAGGAAGATTGCCAAGACTCTGAAACTGAGCTGCAGCATGGTGGTCAAGTCTAGGGTTGGGCCGAACACCCCCCGGTTCGGTTCCCACCAGAACATGCAAACAGGCAAAAAGTTCTAGCGAACATGCGAACCCTATTAAAGTCTATGGGACACGAACATGAAAAATTAAAAAGAGCTAATTTTAAAGGCTTATTTGCAAGTTATTGCCATTAAAAGTGTATGGGGACCCAGGTACTGCCCTAGGGGACATGTATCAATGCAAAAAAAGTTTTTAAAACAACAGTTTTTTCAGGAGCAATGATTTTAGTAACGCTAAAAGTGAAACAATAAAAATGAAATATTCCTTTAAATATTGTGCCGGGGGGGGGGGTCCCCCTTAGTCTGCCTGTAAAGTGGCGCATCTGTGCAATGTGTAGAACAGTGCTGCAGCAAAATGACATTTTTAAAGTTAAAAATGTCATTTAAAATTGCTTGCGGCTGTAATGTATTGCCGGCTCCCAGCAATTTAGATGAAAAATCAAGGAAAAAAATCGGTGTGGTTCCCCCCCAGTCCATACCAGGCCCTTCGGGTCTAGTATGGATTTTAAGGGGAACTCCACGGCAAAATCCATACCAGACCCTTATCTGAGCATGCAGCCTGGAGGACAGGATTGGGGGGGCGAGTGAGGGCCCCTCTCCTGAACCATATCAGACCACATGCCCTCAACATGTCCAAAGCACCTTGTCCCCATGTTGATGGGGACAAGAGCCTCTTCCCAACAACCCTGGCCATTGGTTGTCAGGGACTGTGGGTGGGGGGCTTATCGGAATCTGGAAGCCCCCTTTAACAAGGGGACCCCCAGATCCCGCCCTCCCTATATGAATGGGTATTGGGTACATTGTACCCCTACCCGTTCAACAAAAAAAGTGTAAAAAAGTAAAAACCACAATAGACTTTTTTTAATAAAGGGATTGTCAAAAACTAAACTTAGAACGAAATAACGGGGGGGGGGTCCCCCTTAGTCTGCCTGTAAAGTGGCACATCTGTGCAATGTGTAGAACAGTGCTGCAGCAAAATGACATTTTTAAAGGAAAAAATGTCATTTAAAATTGCTTGCGGCTGTAATGTATTGCCGGCTCCCAGCAATTTAGATGAAAAATCAAGGAAAAAAATCGGTGTGGTTCCCCCCCAGTCCATACCAGGCCCTTCGGGTCTGGTATGGATTTTAAGGGGAACTCCACGGCAAAATCCATACCAGACCCTTATTCGAGCATGCAGCCTGGAGGACAGGATGGGGGGGCGAGTGAGGGCCCCTCTCCTGAACCATACCAGACCACATGCCCTCAACATGTCCAAAGCACCTTGTCCCCATGTTGATGGGGACAAGAGCCTCTTCCCAACAACCCTGGCCATTGGTTGTCAGGGACTGTGGGTGGGGGGGCTTATCGGAATCTGGAAGCCCCCTTGAACAAGGGGACCCCCAGATCCCGCCCTCCCTATATGAATGGGTATCGGGTACATGGTACCCCTACCCGTTCAACAAAAAAAGTGTAAAAAAGTAAAAACCACAATAGACTTTTTTTTAATAAAGGGATTGTCAAAAACTAAACTTAGAACGAAAAAAACTCTGCGTCCATGGGAGGCTTCCCGGCAACTGCTGTTTTTTGGCTTTGACAGCTGTTATATACCCGCTGATGAAACCGAATGACCCCGCCCCCTCTTACATTACATAATAACACATGATGTCAGAAGGGAGCGGGGGTCACTCGGTTACATCACCGGTTGGCCCCACCCTTGCCTTTATAAACAGCTGTCACAGCCAAGCAACAGCAGTCGCCGGGAGGCCTCCCATTAAGGCAGAGTTTTTTTATTTTTTAATATTTTTTGGGTCCATCGGGCAGCGTGAATAAAGATGGATGGACATCGCGGGATGCTTTTTTTTTTCTTTTTTAATAAAGGAATTGTCAAAAACTATCTGTTGTGGTTTTTACTTTTTGACGCTTTTTGGTGAATGGGTAGGGATACAATGTACCCGATACCCATTCACATAGGGGGAGATCTGGGGGCCCCCTTGTTAAAGAGGGGGCTTCCAGATTCCGATAAGCCCCCCACTCACAGACCCCGACAATTAATGGCCATGGTTGTCAGGAAGAGGCTCTTGTCCTCATTTTGAGGGCAAGTGGCCTGGTATGGTTCAGGTGGGGGAGCGCTCACTCGCCCCCCTCTTTCCTGGCCTGCCAGGCTGCTTGCCCAGATAAGGGTCTGGTATGGATTTTGGGGGGGACCCCACGCCAATTTTTTTAAAAATTTTGGCATGGACTTCCCCTTAAAATCTATGCTAGACCCAAAGGGCCTGGTATGGATTTTGGTGGGGACCCCACCCTGTTTTTAAAAAAAATTATGGCATGGAGTTCCCCTTAAAATTGATGCCAGACCCAAAAGAATGGATTTTGGAGAGGACCCCACACTGCTTTTTTTTTTTTAATTTTGGCGTGCAGTTTCCCTTAAACTCTATACCAGCCCCAAAGGACCTGGTATGGATTTTGGGGGGAACCCATGTTGTTTTTTTTTTCTTAATTCTGTCATAGGGTTCCCCTTAACCACTTCAATGCACTGTATTATATACTCTGCACTGTATTATACATATATATATATATATATATATATATATATATACAGTATATATATATACTACACTGCACTATGTACTCTGAACTGAATTATATATACTATACAGACTGCACTATATAATCTGAACTGAAATATATGCACTATACGGACTGCACTATATACTTTTAACTGCATTATAGACACTATACAGACTGCACTATATACTCTGAGCTGCATTATATATACTATACAGACTGCACTATATACTCTGCAGAAAAATTGGGCCTTAGGTGTTGGTGGTGCCAGAACATTGTAACCCCTCACAGTTACTCTTTTTAGGTACAGGAACAGGCCCTGCTATTAAAAATGAGTTAAAAAAATGAAATTACATGCCCCATTCAAACAGATGCAGAAAAATTGGGCTTTGGGTGTCGGTGGTGCCAGAACACTGTAACCCCTCACAGTTACGCTTGTTGAGCGCAGGACCGGGCCCTGCTGTTAAAAAGTATTTAAAAAATTGTAAGAACATGCCCCTGTTAAACAGGGGCAGAAAAATTGGGCCTTGGGTGTTGGTGGTGCCCTAAACCAAAAATATTGTTGGAAGCTAGCATTAACATTCAGGAATAGGATAGGCAGCATAGGCAGTCTTCAAGGGATCCCAGATCCCTAGGAAATTCAATCAGTTACATCAGCATCAGGGGCTTGATAGCTGCTGCTCCAGGACTGATTCATTTTTATAAATGTGCGCCTATCAATGGAGTCTGTGGACAGGCACACTCTTTGATTCATTACAAACCCTCCAGCAGCACTGAATGTCCGTTCAGAAAGCATGCTGGATGCAGGACAGGCCAGTAGCTTAGTTGCATATTGAGCAAGTTCTGACTAGTGGTCCATCCTCAAGACCCAGTAACCCAGTGGATGCTCAGTTGGAAAGGTCTCCAAGTCTGCTCTTGCCCCTAGATATTCCTGCACCATATAATGGAGACGCTGCCGATGGTTGCTTGAATCTATTAGCCCTGGGCGCTGAGGACTTAAAGAATTGTTTAAAGGCATTGGTTAGCCAGCCACCTTCTCCTCCGCTCTTCCTCTGACCAAATGAAGCCTCAGAAACACGTTGTCCAGCGCCAGGAAATGGTAACCTCCCAGGGTCTGGAAAGGCGTTGAACAAACTTTTCTTCAAGGCGTCTTGAAGATGTTTCATTCTCTGCTCCCTCTGCAAAGGCAAGATGAGCTCTGCAACTTTACCCTTGTAACATAAAGAAGGGTTGCCAGCCAGTAATGATCCCTCTCCTTGATAACAGGAATCCTAGGGTCCTTTCGCAGGCTTTGCAGAATCAGGGAGCCCATGCAGCATAAGTTTGGCCTGAGATTCTGAGTCCTCTGGGTCACTAAGGATGACATTGTCAGGAACTACCTCTTCCCAACCACGTACAACTCCTTCGGTTTCTGGCAACTGAAAACCATCCGTTGAAGACTGCTGCGTGTTATCCTCTACATCCATGCTGACACAATCCTCCTATTTTTCTTCCTGTGTGTATGGCGGCCCTGCAGGAATTCTGCATAAAGGTGGCCTTGAGAGGAAAGGAAGTCCTCCTCTTCCTCCCGCTGTTCTGCCTCAAGTGCCCTGTCCATGATTCCATGAAGCATGTGCTCCAGCAGGAAGACTAGAGTGACAGTGTCACTGATGCATGCATTGTTGCTGCTCACTATCCTTGTGGCCTTCTCAAATGGTGACAGGACAATGCATGCATCCTTTATCAGTAGCTACTGGCATGGCGAAAAGGAGCCAAGCTCACCTGAGCCTGTTCTGGTGCCATACTCACACAGGAACTCATTGATGGCCCTCTGCTGTGTGCGCAGCCACTGCAGCATTGCCAATGTTGAGTTCCACCTGGTGGCCGTTTCACAAATGAGGCGTTGGTGGGCAGGTTGAATTCCGTTGAATGTCAGCCAGCCAAGCACTGGCATTGTATGACCACCAGAAATGCCCACAGACTTTTCTGGCCTGCCTCAGCAGATCTTGTAAGCATGGGTACCTGGTCAAGAAATGCTGCACCACCAAATTCAGGACGTTGGCCAAGCATGGAACATGTGTCAAGTGTCCCTGTCGGAGGGCGGAGAGAAGGTTGATGCCATTGTCACATACAACCAATCTTGGCTCAAGCTGCAGTGGCGTCAACCACCTCTGAGCCTGCCCCTGCAGAGCTGACAGAATCTCTGCCCCAGTGTGGCTCCTGCCCCCTAGACAGACCAACTGAAACACTGCATGGCATCTTTTAGCCTGACTGCTTGCGTAGCCCCTTGAACGCTTAGGGAGCACTGCTGGTTCAGAGGACAATTCTCCAGAAGAGACCATAGAGGAAGAAGAAGTGGAGGGGGTGGAGTAGACAGATGTGGCAGAATCACCACCAGCTTTTTGGAGGCATGGTGGTGGAACAAGCTCCGACACTAAACCCTGTCCTGCATCCTTCCCAGCTGCCAGCAGAGTTATCCAGTGTGCCGTGAAGGAAATTTAATGTCTGCTAGACCATGGGTCAGTGGTAATATGAACCTTGCTGCTGACCATTCCCTGTCCAATGAGGCCAAAACATTGCCTTCCATATGAGGGAATGCTGGAATGGCCTTACGTGAAAAGAAATTTATTTTTGGAACCTGCCACTGTGGTACAGCACATTCCACAAATTCACAAAAGGGAGTCTACCAGCTGAAAAGGCAGCAGTTGTGGTGCTAGCAATTTGGCCAAGCTAGCATTTAGACGCTGAGAATGTGGATGGCTGGGACAGTATTTTTTAGAGGTTCAACTGGGGTAGCGAGATTTGCTTGCTAAAATCAACTGGTGGTGTACTGCTAGCAGATTGGCTGCAAGTACTTGTGGCACCTATTGCTATGCCTTCATTCCTCTCAGTGCAGGTTTTTAAGAGGACTTGAGGTATAGTATGGGTTGAGATCCCAGATGAGGAGCAAGGAGAAGTCCGCCTTTTTTTTATGATGTGGGTCTTTCAAGTGCTGTTGCCAATGGACTGCATGGCAGGTCATCATATGTCTTGTCAAACATGTGGTGCCCAAGCAGGTGCTGTTCTGGGCATGCTCGATTCGCTTCAGACATAGATTGCAAACGGCAACAGTGCGATCTACTGCACATGTGTCGAAAAAAGCCCATACCAATGAACTTTTGGAAGGCAGCTGGGAGTCAGCAGTGCCCTGCACCTGTGGAGCTCTGTGGTGTGATGTAATAGGGTGGCTGCCATATATATATATATATATATATATATATATATATATATATATATATATATATATATACCTGCACTTTGTATATATATATATATATATATATATATATATATATTATACACTGACTGCACTCATAAATATGTATACACACACACACACACACACACACACTAGACTGCCTGTACTGTATATATAGTCAACACTGAATTCACTGCATATATATATATATATATATATATATATATATATATATATATATATATATATATATAGACACAGTGGGGACGGAAAGTATTCAGACCCCTTTACATTTTTCACTCTGTTATATTGCAGCCGTTTGACAAAATCATTTAAGTTCACTTTTTTCCTCATTAATGTACACACAGCACCCCATATTGACAGAACAACACAGAATTGTGGACATTTTTGCAGATTTATTAAAAAAGAAAAACTGAAATATCACATGGTCCTAAGTATCCAGACCCTTTGCTGTGACACTCATATATTTAACTCAGGTGCTGTCCATTTCTTCTGATCATCCTTGAGATGGTTCTACACCTTAATTTGAGTCCAGCTGTGTTGATTATACTGATTGGACTTGATTAGGATAGCCACACACCTGTCTATATAAGACCTTACAGCTCACAGTGCATGTCAGAGCAAATGAGAATCATGAGGTCAAAGGAACTGCCTGAAGAGCTCAGAGACAGAATTGTGGCAAGGCACAGATCTGGCCAAGGTTACAAAAAAATTCTGCTGCACTTAAGGTTCCTAAGAGCACAGTGGCCTCCATAATCCTTAAATGGAAGACGTTTGGGACGACCAGAACCCTTCCTAGAGCTGGCCGTCTGGCCAAACTGAGCTATCGGGGGGAGAAGAGCCTTGGTGAGAGAGGTAAAGAAGAACCCAAAGATCACTGTGGCTGAGCTTCAGAGATGCAGTCGGGAGATGAGAGAAAGTTGTAGAAAGTCAACCATTACTGCAGGCCTCCTCCAGTCGGGGCATAAGCACATAGCTAAAATAATGAAGGAGTGGCTTCACAACAACTCCGTGACTGTTCTTGAATGGCCCAGCCAGAGCCCTGACTTAAACCCAATTGAGCATCTCTGGAGAGACCTAAAAATGGCTGTCCACCAATGTTTACCATCCAACCTGACAGAACTGGAGAGGATCTGCAAGGAGGAATGGCAGAGGATCCCCAAATCCAGGTGTGAAAAACTTGTTGCATCTTTCCCAAAAAGACTCATGGCTGTATTAGATCAAAAGGGTGCTTCTACTAAATACTGAGCAAAGGGTCTGAATACTTAGGACCATGTGATATTTCAGTTTTTCTTTTTTAATAAATCTGAAAAAATGTCAACAATTCTGTGTTTTTCTGTCAATATGGGGTGCTGTGTGTACATTAATGAGGAAAAAAAATGAACCTAAATGATTTTAGCAAATGGCTACAATATAACAAAGAGTGAAAAATTTAAGGGGGTCTGAATACTTTCCATCCCCACTGTATATCAATACACTGCCTGCACTGTATATATGGTCTACACTGACTACACTGTGTGTATATATATATATATATACTAAACTGCCTGCACGCCACCAACTAACCTGCCTAATCTAGCTCAAGTTCTCTCAATCTCCACGTATCACACTACATACGGCCGCCATGTAAGCAGAGATACAGGGAAATCTTCCAGTACTGACCTCCTTTGTGACTTCGAGCTGTAATGTGACTATTAGCTGCAGATGAAGCTGGTGCTGAAAGAGGTAAGTCTGTCACTCACTGTCAAAAAAGGATAGTTCATTGTATCCCCAACCCCAGGCCAAAGGTTTCCAGTCCTCCTCTGGATAGAGACCTGGTTTCCCATAAATGATGCAAACAGAGGCTTGCAGTGACTTTAAAGGAACCTTTGACTAGTCTACAATACAGATTTATTTGCTTATGCCAGAAGATTACATTAGCAACCAAGAAACCTCACTAAAGTTGCATATGACAGTAAAAAAGGGGTCAAATCGACATACAGTAAATGAATTAAGAATGCATACAAGTTCAAAATATATTTTGATTTATGAATTGAAAGATAAGCTTATTAGAAGCAACAAGTAGAACACATCAACAGTAAATGTACTAATTCCATTTACTATCAAAATATTCAGCAAAAAATATTAAACATGTAATTAGATTGGTGTATCTTGGCAGTATCTCTTTTTCTTTACTCCAGTTTAAATGATCTGTCCCATACACTTTGCTTTACCAAATCTATTCTCTTTGGGTATACTGCAATACGAAAGACAGGTAGATATAGAATGATATAGTAGTATTTTAGGAATCTGTCAAATCAATTTCTTTTGTCTACTTATTGGAACACTATACATTAAAAGTGTTAAAGAATATAGAGGAAAAATGTGCTGTGGTTAGACAGAACTATACCAACCATGTCTAAAATATAATTGGCTTTCTTCATACAATGTCATCAGAATGTATTGTTGTGGAAAATCTGAAATAGTTTCATGACAGCCATTGCATGGGACATCATGTACTGCCACAGTCTGCTTATTAGCTTCAGAGACTACACAATATTATTTAACTGTTCATAAGCCTAGTTCTGCAATATTGATGATTTTTAGTAATATTGCAGAAAAACATTTATAGTTATTTTTTATCAGCTTTCAACATACATAAAGCCATACCAGAAAATAATGCTTTAGGTATAGTACAAGTTGTTAAAGTACAACATATTACATTCAGCATGACCATGATTGTTTATTTTTTTTGTTGAGTAACAAGATTATTTGACAGCATTAACTTATAATACAATCAATGACTGATGAGTGGGAACATGAGGGGATGAGGAGTAATGGAATATGAAAGAGTAAATAAAAAGTAAGATGATGTGTAATACAAGTAGTGATATAGTTAGATATATTTTACCATTCTGCAGTTTCAGTGAGATTCAGGGGCAAGAATTTGTCCTTGTTTCTAGATACTATGGTAATATCAATAAGGTTATATTTATGAAATAGAAATACATTTTGATTGGCTGGGTGTGGACTATGGATCCTATAGCACAGGATTCCCTTTGGAAAGCAATTCTGTCTTGGGGGGAAAAAAATGTTTATTGATATAAAATGCAGGTGCCTAGAGATCCTGCAACATCAACTGACAAGTACACAGACTGGCCCAAAATTCAAGTGTTATATTTGAATGCTGGGCCATTCTGATGACAAAAATGCTAACATTTCCTGGTAGTATCAAAGCCCACTTACTCCCTTTTGCAACCCACATGTTCATATTGGCCCATCAATATGATGGGATGCAGCACTGGCCTATAGGATTGTGCATGAGCCAGAAGGTAAGATCTGACACCAACCAGGAGGTGCCAGAACATTGCCAAATGGCCTGAAATAACAGTGGGGACTTGGAGGCTGCTGCGGCTGTGTTAATTTAAGCATGGATGCAACCGAAAACTTTTTTTCATGTAAATGTATTAAATTAAAACAACGTCACAGGTCCTGGATTTTCTCCTCCTGCTAGCAGCCATATTGAGAAAGGGAGTGTAATACAAAGCAGATTCCAAAATGTTTTACAAAACTAGATGATCATGATTTTTACACTGATCATTTCATAGACCCAGTTTAGGGCTATTGTGAGCTTTCTCATATCAGCTATATCCCTCATATCAGCTATACAGAATAAAGGAATGGTGAATATACTGTAGATAAAAATATTAGGCAAATATTTCCATAGTGGAGAGAATTGTCCAAGTCAGATCAGAAAGCAAAAGGTATTTCTTTAGCATACCTGTACAGCAGGAAAAAAATCCTGTATGCTATTCTGTTGGAATAAAACATGTCATTAAATGTATGAGTATTTATCATCAGAATCTCCACTCCAAGCATAAGTATATAAAACATTGCATTCACATGCTTGCCATGCAAAAAGTGCTTATCTGTGCATTCGCACTGCTTGCAGTATGGCGTTTTTACTTTTTAGTATTTTTTACAATCCTCTATAATTATATCAGTGTGCACTTTATGTGATTTTGTGAAATTGGCAAGGGCAGGTGTTGACAGGCTTCCATGTGCAAATGCGGCTCGCATTTATGTAAATTTAAGATGCTTATGGGGTCATTCAGAATTCATTAAAAGGTGCATTTTACCAGCAGCTGACTTGCCTTTGTTTTGCCTCAAGCTGCATTTGTATTCCCATTTCAGGCGCTAGAGTGTGTACTTCTCAAAGCGGAGTTCCACCAAAAAGTGGAACTTCTGCTTATCTGATTCCTCCCCCCTTCGGTGCCACATTTGGCACCTTTCGGGGGGGGGAGCGGGTACAGGTTTTTTACAGTGAGAGAGTGCAGCGCGCTTCGCACATGCGTAGCAGGGACCCAGCCATGAAGCCGAAAGGCTACACTGCCGGGTTTCCTTACCAGCAATGGCGGCGGCAGCACCCGACCAGCTGATGTAAACATCAGCTGCGGTGCCGACATCACTGGACTCCAGGACAGGTAAGTGTCCTAATGTTAAAAGTCAGCAGCTACAATATGTGTAGCTGCTGACTTTTAATTTTTAAAGGGGCGGGCGGAACTCCTCTTTAACAAATTTACCATATTTGCTCTTTAGCCTTTGTGCACATAGTATATTGTTTGTAGAAAATTAGTTGTTTGCACAGAATGCATTGCTTTAGAACAGTGGTTTCCAAACTGATGTGGCCCTTTGCTTGCCTTTGTCTGGCTCTTGGGGCACCAATCCTCCCACTAATACAAGGCACTATTTCTCCTACTAATAACAACAATGAGGCACTGTTCCTTCGACTGACACCAACAGTGGCACAAAATTCCTCCTACTTTCACTGACACCAACAATGGGAGATAATTTCTCCCTTGACACCAATGACGGGCTACTATTCCTCCCACAGACACCAACGGTAGGGTGCTTTTCCTTTAACTAATATCAGTGATGGGGTGGTATTCCTCTGCAGGTGCTATGTAATTTCCTTACACCCAAGGCTGAGGCTCCACTGAAGCTGGGGCATTTTCCACTACCACTGGCCATATTCTGGCCGCAATAAAGTCCGAAGGACAATAAATTGGCTCTTTGTTTAGGAAGTTTGTAGACCCCTGCTTTAGTATATCATGCTTACTGAGTCATCAGAGCAGTGACTATTCTCAGTTTTCAGTCAGACAAACTGATCCTCAAAGCAAACTGCTAAGGTGTGTAGTTTCTTTAGTTAACCTAAAAAAAAATATATATATATTGTATTTTGCCTCGTAAAAACGAACCGCGAGCTAGAAATGCTAAATGGTTCTACACAGTTATTTATTATGGACATCATATTTGCATCTAGTCTTTTGATTTATAGCTCATTAATATATAAGTTTTTGAACTACAGTACAATTATTACTCACATTTTCACAAATATATCCCCAAGAAATGTGGAGCGTGGCCAAAAAAACTGAGAAAATCCAAATGATATACTTGTGGTCTAAATCAAAATGAACTAATGAGCCATACAGAGGATTTCAAAGAGATCTGCTTTGCAGAAGATAAATGTTATTATGGAGGTGCCAAATTAATTTGACATTAGAAAATGGTTTCAGAATCTCAATTTCTTTGTTATTTTATTTCAAGAACATTCAGCTTGATTTGTTTCTCTTTTTTTTAATACAGTGGTGTTACATATTACTTTGAGTCAAATCCATTTGTTCTCATATTCATAGCTTTGTGCCTTAGAGAAAGTGTTCATTCGCATATCCATGAATTAATTTAAAAAATTGCTTAACTGTATTGTGATATTTCATAGAATAATTACATTAGGTTTGTTCGTAGATATATGGTAATGTGTTCACTGATCAACATGCACAATAGTAAATTGGCACGGTAATATTACCCCTCCCCCCAAGTTGATATTTAAGGCTGGATGCATGCATGCCAAAAAGTAATGGGTGACTTTACCAAAAGGGTTACTTATAAAAAATATGTAAACCTTCAAAAACATCTCTAACTTCTCCAGTAGGGTTAACAGTAAATAGACAACCTATGTTATAACCAGCCCAAAAAAATAATGAATAAACACTTTTTTAATCCTGCAGTCACAAGCAGGTCACATGCATGCTGCCTCCAGCAGTTATTTGGGCATTGCATCTATGTTTATTTCTTATGCTGATTCATTAAGTTAATTGTTAACAGTTATGCTGCCACTGTATGGTCATTGTTTTAACTACATTCAATTTTCTTTGTACCCTCCTTCCTAAAACTAATGTAACGTCCTTCTTCTATGTGAATTCCTGCATTGTTGCATGTTTAGGCTCATAAATAAATACATAATTTTTTTACCTTCAAACACTGGAAAAGCCAGTATCCTCCACCGCATCATATTGTTTGCAAAAAACAATGCAATGCAATTCTGCATGCAATACGTTTATTTGTGGATGCCAAGTGTTTGGTGAGTTCAGCTATCTGATGAAATTTGTCTGCAGTGATTGTCTTTGCTACATGCAGGCCAGGCATAAAGGTCTCAGGAAGGAATCAGTCACTACTGCAACAATTTTGCAAGGGTGGAGGTCAGTGCTGAGTTGAAGTGGGTCACATGTGCCACCAGACTTCTTTAGACTGCAAATCTCCCTGGATGAGCTGCCAGTCAAATGTATTAGTCCACCCTGTGATGTCAGCAAAGTAAGAAACACAAAGTGATGGCTTTTGTGTTCTTAGAAATCTGGAGCATGCGTTATGTGGCGGCAATACTGCTGATGCTAGATGAGCCAGTAAATCATTGTCACCATCAACCAGGAAAAATACCTCAATGGCAGGTATTTTCAACAAACAGCAAGTCATATAACAAAAAACAAAGGAACACATAATCTTAAAAATTTAATTGGCAGGATTTAATGTGTTTGCAACCACTTTAAGGATAAATATATGAAAAGAACACTAGAGATGACCGCTGCTATTTTAAAGCAATAGATTACATATAAATTGTTAATAATAGGTGTATCCTTTATTTTGGGTGTATATTGAAAATTTGAATATAAAAGTATTGACCATTCTCTGCCTTTAAACACCCCATACATGAAGGAATACATCTATAATACATTCAAAACATATAATAAATGCATTATAAAAACCCTTGATTTTAAACAGAGCACAATTTCAAAACACTTAAAATGCACTTCAGGGCCCTGTATCATGTATATAACCAGTGTACAACAAAACAAATGGACCAGCGCTCAATGGGTTGAAGTGTAAACACAGTCTCACAGCAGACAGTTGAACATGATTAGTCCTAGTTTATTCAGTAATGCATGTAAAAGAACAATCCTGTTGTCAGACAGGAAGGCATATGAGGTAGGTAAAAAAGAAATCAACAGCTTACAGTTTCACAGAGGATCCATGGAGCAACAAGGAGCTGACAGCATTGGGGTTTACAAAAAACCTTCTGCAGCATGGGGGGGGGGGCAATACCCCTGCTGCACAGGGGCCGAATGTGGAACATGCTTACCAGCATGTGGGGAAGGGCTGGACGTGCTGGAGGAGAAAGCGAAGATGATTGACAGCAGGAAGGTAGAGACCCGAACTGTAAGTTGCATGTGGCTGGGACTCCAAGTCCACTGGCATACTGACAGGTGGAAGGGAGAGAGCCACGTTGCTGCAGTGTGGATGACGCTATAGGTTCACAGCATCTAAAGCCCAATGGACGTGAATCCCAGCTGCGTGGGAGTGTCCCAAAACTATATAGACCTCAGGGAGATGGAAAACCAGGGCTGGATGGGCCGATGTGGATGTCAGTCAGCGTTGCTGGAGTTCTAGGGGTGCTGGTCATTGGAGCACCTCATGGACCTGGGAGACCTATTAGCTGTGGTGGTTGCCTTGACAACGCGTTTCGCGCATCTGCGTCTACAAAATAGGGGATATATTTATGGCATTTTTATTATTATATATATATTTTTTTACTAGTAATGGCAGTGATCAGTGATTTTTAACGGGACTGAGACATTGTGGCGGGCAGATCGGACACTTTTTTGTGTTCCCTGGGAGGTGTTTATAACTGTGGGGGGAGTGTATTGGCTGGAGGAGGAGAGAGATCGCTATTCCTGATCACTAGAAACAGACAATCTCTCTCTACTCCCCTGTCAGAATGGGGATATGTTTGTTTACATTGACAAATCCCCATTCTGGCTCTCTGTGGAGCGATCGCAGGTGGCCGGCGTACCACCCGCGCCCACTGTATCTATTGCACAAATTTACGCACAGCTACAGCAATTCGCACAATAGAGCCAACCTGCCGCAGTATAATTACGGTGGCTGGTTGGCAAGTGGTTACTCACAGAAGGCTGCCCACTGTACAACAGAATAGGGCCAACATATCAATACGTAATTAAGCAGTTATGCGTTAACCACTATATCAAAGAAGTGGTCTGTCCAGGACCAAATCCACTGGGAAAAGCCCAGGGGTGTCTAGCCACGGGACCATTATTTATTTCCCTACAAGTGAACTGTCTAATTGAGTGAAGGGAACTCCCTCAGGAGCAACTCTATGAAATATAGACATATATAATTTCCCTGCAAACATCTATGCAATAATCATTAAGGTTCTCTTTAATCATCTCATGTTGTCCATGCCTGAAATTGAACATGCTTGGTTACTACAGGAATCTATCTGAACTACAACACTGATTGCTCTTAGAGCATATAGAAACAACATTGTGCTAGTGTACACAGACACATTGCTGGTCTATGAATATACTTTCCTAGAGAACAGAGAGACATGCTTCATAAACTTAATATGGTATACCACCCTAACCAGAACTTTGTTCTCTAGATATTATATCAATTCACTGATGCAAACTGTGTAGTACCTTTGAAGTTTTTTCAAGCATTCTATTTTCTATTTGCTCTAGTATATCGGATTAATATATAATCACTATTTCCAGCTCAGGATAAACATTTGCATTTAGCAATTTTTTGACTTAACTACATCAGAAAATTTCCAGCACACGGGGTAACAATCCAGATTGTTTTTAAGATATGTTTTTGTATGTAATGTATCTTCAATGTTGGAAGGTGTTAATATGTGGAATCCCAACTTTATTTTTAATCTAATAAATAATGGAACTAAACTGCGTGGTTATCAGTGCCTACCTTTTTTGACAGTGTGTTTCTATCACTGTCTCTCCCCTTTTTTTGCTTAATTGTTTAAGACACAACCACACCCTACAGGTGAGTCAGTGAATTCTTTACCCCTCAACTCCCAGTTTATACCGTCTCTTTTGCTATACAACAGAATAGGGCCAACATATCAATATGTAATTAAGCAGTTATGCGTTAACCACCAGTAGTCTGTCCAGGACCAAATCCACTGGGGAAAGCCCAGGGGTGTCTAGCCATGGGGACCATAATTTATTTAACTTTCCAGGGCACCCTCTGTGTTGCTAAATATACTTTTTCAACCATAGGGTAGTCTATTCTTTCAATGTAGGAGGATCAGGCGCCTTCCAATGTTGGAAGATAAGCTTACGAGCCTGGAAGAGTGCTCTGACAACAGCCTGTTTAGGATTATCCTCAATTGGAAGGTCATCCCAGAATACCTAATATACATGGTTTAGGGTCCACCTGGACATTGACCAGAAATACCCTATTAATGGTATGAAGGACACCTGTCCAGTAGAGATGTAACTCAGAACACCCTCTGTGTTGGTAAATATACTTTTCCAACTGTAGGGTATCTCCCATTCGGGTAGTCCGTTCTTTCAATGTAGGAGGATCAGCCGCCTTCAAATGTCAGCGGATAAGCTTACAAGCCTGGAAGAGTGCTCTGGCAATAGCCTGTATAGGAATATCCTCAATTAAGAGGTTATCCAGAATACCTAACATACATGGTTTAGGGTCCGCCTAGACATTGACCTGAAATACCCTATTAATGGTATGAGTTACATCTCTAAGGACACCTGTCCACTAGAGATGTAACTTTGTACAGCGCCATAAAAGGTGGATAAGGTCTCCATGGTCCCAAGAACATCTAGTGCACTCAGAGGCCTTCTTTACTCCCAGTTTATACAATCTTGCGGGCGTAAGGTACATCTGCAGGACAATAGACAATTGAGACAATCGTTGTGCTGCATTGAGAGAACACATTTGTACTATCTGTAGGACCTCCTCCCACTGTTCCTCATCAAATGTGCCCACGTCACTCTCCCACCTGCTCACAACCTTGGATGGAAACTCTTTTAGAAAATTAGATAACAGCATTGAATAACACCTGGATATGAATCCCTTGTATGGGGATACCTCTGCCATATAGTGGAAGATGGGGGTTGGGAATTGCAACCATAAAACTCCACCTGATTGTGCCCTAACTGCATGGTGTAACTGCAGGTAGTAAAAATACATTGACTGTGGAATCCTAAACTTAGCTTGCAAATCCATAAAGGTTTGCCTAACCTTGTCCCACACCTTCTGCATCAGGACATATGTAAGAAAGAGTTTATTAGATTTAGTATAAGCCAGTGCCTTCATACCCATAGCCACATCATTCACCCTTGTTACATAGCACAAAAGGACTGTAACTGAGTGCACATTCCCTTCTTCTTCCACAGGCTCCAAGGGCATAGCTTGGACAATATGCTGCAGCTGAGCTGTCAGGTAGAAAGCCACAGGTTAGGTAGAGCCAGACCAATTGTATCTAGATTTCTGCAGTTGTTCCAACTTAGCCCTGGGAGGTCTGGTAAGCCATATAAAGGACCGGGATATGGAATTGATTATACAAAATATTTTAAGCGGAGTAACCATTGGGGTATTATTTAAAATGTAGAGGAGCTGTGGCATAATAATCATTTTTCTAAGATTCACTCTACCTACCAGGAACACCTTAAGTTTAGACCACACTTTGGCTTTATCATGGATACGGCCCAGTAAGGGTGTCAAGTTAAGAGATATGTAGTCTCATGGCCTAGGGGTGACAAAAATCCCTAAATATTTAAATGAAGGACCTACAGGGTTAATATGGAGCATAGGCCCTCGACTATCAAAGGTGGCATCCAGCAGCATAATCGATGATTTGGTCCAATTGATCACTAGACCAGAGTATACCCCCAAAGTTAGTGATAACTGATATTGCCTCCCTCAAAGAATCAGAGGTGTCATCTAGAAGTAGCATAGTGTCATCTGCATAAAGCATACGTTTTTCATGTATCCTACCTTATTTAAAACCACAGATAGAGGGGTTAGAGCGGATCAGGGCTGCCATGGGCTCTATAGCAATGGCAAATAAAATGGGCATCCCTGACAGGTACCTCTATATAGGGGAAAGGGCATAGATATATGACCCGCCTCCCTAATAGCAGCTTGCAGAGAACTATATTGTATTTGAACCCAGGAAAAGAATGTGGCACCAAAACCAAATTTGTCCATAATTGCCCAGAGGTACTACCATTCAATGCTGTCAAAGGCCTTATGGGCATCCAACGACAGCAACAACCTATCTCCCACATTGTCTGCCTGGGACTGCATATTGAGGAATATTCTGAGTAGATTAATGGCAGTTGATTTCTGAGGCATGAAGCCAGATTGTTCCGAATTAATAATGGAGTATTTAACCTTGTAGAGCCTCAGAGCCAGTACTTTAGCTAAGATTTTAATATCGCTCTGTCAGAGGGATATAGGCCTGTATGAGCCTGGGTCCAGCAAATCTTTATCAGGTTTAATAATAATATAATATTGGCATTTAGTCATTGACTGAAGGAGGCATTGATATTCTCTAGCTACATTAAAGGGGTTGTAAACCTTCGTGTTTTTTCACCTTAATGCATCCTATGCATTAAGGTGAAAAAACACCTGGAAGTGACCAGCCCCCCTGCCCCCCAGCCCCCCGTTTTACTTACCTGAGCCATGGAACTTGACCTGATGAGGACACTCTCTCTTCCCGGGGTTCTCGGCTCTTGATTGGATAGATTGATAGCAGTGCAGCCATTGGCTCCCGCTGCTGTCAATCAAATCCAATGATGCGGGTGCCAGGGGGGCAGGACTGAGTCATACATTCGGCGGCTATGGACAGCGAATGCTGGACTCGTGAGCGTGCCCGTAAGGTAACTCCCTCAGGAGAGAGCTTCTCCTAGGGGGTTATCTGATGCGGGGAACCCAGAAGGGGATGTTCGGAGCCACTCTGTGCAAAACGAGCTGCACAGTGTAGGTAAGTATGATATGTTTGTTATTTAAAAAAACAAAAAACAAACCCTTATAATCTCTTTAAGCACTTTAAGCAGGTGTGGTAAAATGACATCTCAGTACTGCTTATACACATCGATTGGAAGACCATTGCCCCCAGGAACCTTAGAACTGGGAAAGCAATTGGCTGCCAAATGTAATTACTCTAAAGGTATAGTAGAGTCCAATAGTTGCCTCTGGGAACTAGAGAGGCAGGGTAACTCTATCCCTTGCAAGAAGTCTTGCAAATCAGCAGAGGTGTACTCCTGTCTGGGAATATTTAAACAAATCAGGTTTAATTGAAAAAAATGCTTTCAGGTAAAAACATGCTAAACTCAGAAGTGGAAACCTTTAGTGAATCGGGTGGAATATATAGTCAGCATTACATTGCTTATCTTGTAGAACCGCTGTTGATGAATTACTGATATGTGAACGCGTATGTTAAATTTGTACTGCTAGAGCTCGCTCATTAATCCTTATAGCTTTCCTCATTGATGAATCAATGAAGTAAGTCACTAAACCAGTATGGGAACATAAACAGGAAAGTGATAAATCAAGGTCATTAATACAATGAAATAAATAAGCTAGGATTATTGATGAGTTTAATACCCAAGGGTGACCAATAGGAAGCACATGCCTCCATGAAAGTAGACTTAGGGCTTAGTAATAATACTTTTTTTAAACAAGAACATCACTTTATTATTTGCTATTAGTGTAGGGCTAACAGTTCTAACTGAGCAAACGTTCGGCCCGAACATATGCCGTTCACCCGTTCAACGAACACCCAAATTGGCAGGGCGTCCAATCGTATGTTCAGCCCAAACCCCCCACAATACCCTGTGCTCCGCACAGCGTAATCCTGATTGGCTGAAGCAATGAAGGCTTTGCCCAATGAGGGCACAGAGCACTGTCAGAGCCATGATTGGAGGAAGTCATGATGACTTCCTCCAATCATGGCTCACTGCTCATAGGCCCACTCCACACTATAAAAAGTTCCTCCTCAGAGGAGACTTTGGCAGTGTGATATTGGAGTGGAGTAGAGATCAGCAAATGGTTCGGCCTGAGCATAAGTTCGGGCCGAACTTTGGTTGTTTGGACATTCGGCAAACAATGAACATTATGCGGTGTTCGTGGCAAATTCTAAAGCCGCAGAACCCCGTTAAAGTCTATGGGACACTAACATAAAAAACCACAAGTGCTAATTTTAAAGACTTATATGCAAGTTACTGTCATAAAACGTATTTGGGGACATGTTTAAATGCAAAAAAAGTTTCAAAAACGGCCATTTTTTTTAGGAGCAGTGATTTTAATAATGCTTAAAGTTGAACAATAAAAATGAAATATTCCTTTAAATATCGTGCCTGGGGGGTGTCTATAGTATGCCTGTAAAGTGGCACAGTTTTCCCATGTTTAGAACAGTACCACAGCAAAATGACATTTCTAAAAGAAAAAAAGTCATTTAAAACTGATCATGGCTGTAATGAATTGTCAGGTCCCAGCAATATAGATAAAACTCATTGAAAAAAACGGCATGGGTCCCCCCCCCCAGTCCATTAGCAGTCCCTTTGGGCCTGGTATGGATATTAAGGGGAACCCTGTGCCAAATTTAAAAAATAAATGACGTATGGTTCCCCCCCAAAATCCATACCAGACCCTTCAGGTCTGGTATGGATTTTAAGGGAAACCCTGCGCCAAAATTTTTTAAAAAATGGCATAGGGGTCCCCCCAAAACCCATACCAGACCCTTATCCGAGCACGCAACCTGGCATGCCGCAGCAAAAGAGGGGGATGAGAGAGCGCCCCCCTCCTGAAGCGTACCAGGCCACATGCCCTCAATATGGGGAGGGTGCTTTGCAGTAGTCCCCAAAGCACCATGTCCCCATGTGGATGGGGACAAGGGTCTCATCCCCACAACCCTTGCCCAGTGGTTGTGGGGGTCTGCGGGTGGGGAGCTTATCAGAATCTGGAAGCCCCCTTTAACAAGGGGACCCCCAGATCCTGCCCTCCCCCCTATGTGAACTGGTAATGGGTACATTGTACCCCTACCATTTCACAAAAAAAGTGTCAAAAATAGTAAGAAAGACAGGAGACACATTGGGACAAGTCCTTTATTAAAAATTAAAAAAAATTAAAATGTCCTCTGATGTAAATCTATCTCACGCCGCCCGACGAGCCACATGGAAATGCCTTTCCATGTGGTGGATTCTGCCCCCTTCCATGAATTTGCAGAATGCGCTGTACCACAATGGCAGGTTGCCAGTCACCATTTCATTGCACTTAAGGCCATTCCAGCTCTGTACCATAAGCAGCAAGGTCCACGTTACTGCTGACACGTGGTCCAGCAAGTATGGTCAGAGATGCTATATTTCGTTCACAGCACACAAGCTAACTCTGCTTGCAACTAGAAAGGATGCAGGACAGGGCTCAGTGCTGGAGCTTGTTTTGCCACCATATCTCCATACAGCTGGTAGTGATGATGCAAGATTTGCACCTCCACCTACTCCTCCCCCATACCCTCCTCTGCTGAATTGTCCTATGATCCACCAGTACCCCCTAAGCATTCAAGGGCTATTTAAAGAGTCAGGCTAAAAGATGCCATGCTGCTTTAGCTTGTCTATCTAGGGGACAGGTGGCACACCAGAGCAGAGATTCTTTCAGGTCTGCAGGGGCAGGCCCAGAGGTGGTTCACGCCATGCCAGCTTGATTCATGAATGGTGGTGTGGGATGATGGCACTAACCTCCTGTCCACCCTTCAACAAGGAAAGTTGACACGTGTGCCATGCCTGGCACATGTCCTCAATTTGGTGGAGCAGTGTTCCTCAACCAGGTACCCAGGTTGCAAGATCTTCTAAAGCAGGCCAGAAGACTCTGTAGCCATTTCTTGTGGTCATACACAGCCATTGTTAGGTTGGCTAGAAATTCAGTGGGAATTCCTCCTGCCAGTAAACTGCCTGATTTGTGACATGCCCACCAGGTGGAACTCAACTTTGGCAATGCTGCAATGACTGCACATGCAACAGAGAACTGCCAACGAGTACCTGTGTGAGTATGGCACTACGACAGGTTTAGGGCAGCTCGGCTTTTTTTCCCCATGCCAATGGCTACTGATATAGTATACATGCACTGTATACATAGTATAGATGCAATGTCACCATGTGAGGAAGCAACAAGGATGGTGAGCCGTGACAATGCATGCATCAGTGAAACAATTCCTGTTGTGTTCTAGCTGGAGCAGACTCTGCATGGCATTATGGACAGGGCACTCGAGGCAAAGCAGCAGGAGGATGAGGAGGACTTCCTTTCCTCTCAAGGCCCACTTTATGCAGACACCAGGAAGACATACACCAAACATTAAGAGATGATTTTACGTCCCCAGAACCCTTGGGTGTGGCTAGGAGGAGGCAGTTCCAGTTACTGTAATCCTCAGTGACCACAAGGACTCTGCTTCTCATGCCTCCACAAACTTGCGGTGCATGGGCTGCCTTATTTTTTAAAGCCTGCAAAAGGACCCGAGAATTTGTGGCATCAAGGAGAAGGATCATTATTGGTTGGCAATCCTCCTTCACCATGGTTACAAGGGGAAAGTCTCGGAACTCATCCCATCCCCACAGAGGGAGCAGAGGATGAAATATCTTGAGGACACCCTAAAGAGGAGTTTATGTAATACCTTTCCAAACTCTGGTAGGTTACAGTCTCATGGAAAAGCTAGTTTTGAGGCTTCTGTTGGTCAAAGGAGGAGCGGTGGAGAAGGAGGCCCCTTCAGTGATGCATTTCAAAATTAGTTTAGTCCTCGGGACCCAGGGCTGTCAGCTTCCACATCACATTGGCATCATCTGTATCATATGGTAGGAGATTGTCTAGGGGCAAAAACAACATGGAGCGCTTTCCAGTCGATGATCCACTGGGTTATTGGGTCATCAGAATAAACCACTGGCCAAAACTTGCCCAGTATGCAATTGAGCTGCTGGGTTGCTCTGCATTCAGCGTGCTTTCCGAAAGGGTATTTAGTGCTGAAAAAGTTTTGTGACAGATAAATGAGTGCGGCTGTCCACAGACTCTGTTGACCGTCTGACATTTATAATCATTCCTGGAATAGCAGCAGCTATCAAGCCCCTGATGCCGATATTGCCGATAAAGTGTTTTTGGGATGTGGAATCTCTGCAGGACTGTCTAGGCTGCCTAGCTTTGTGAGTGTTGATTTTATCTGAAAGAAATGTTTTAGTATTTTGTTTAGGTATCATGGGCACAATTAACACCCAAGGACCAATTTTGCCACACCTGTCTGACAGGTGCATATAATTAAACATTTTTACAGCAAGGCCAATTCTTGCTTTCACCAAGAGTACCTCAAAAGGGTTATAGTGTGAAGGCACCACCAACATTCAAAACCCAATTTTTCAGCCGCTGTTTGACCTGAGCACTTAAACAGTAGCTCTATAGGGTTAAGGTATGAAAGCACCACCAACTCCCAAAGCCCAATTTTTCAGCACCTGTTACTTCTATCCAAACAGACACCAGAATTTATCCCAAAAAATCTCTAGTCTTGTTCCGAGTGCACTAAATTGCGGTTTCATCATACAGACTGACTCCCCAAGCTGTTGTTTACAAAATAAAGAAAGATTGTAGGGAAAATTTTTTTTTTTCTTTATAAATGTCATTTTTGTTGCAGCAGGTTCCATACACTGTACAGATGCGCCACTTTACAGGCAGACTAAGGTGACTCCCCAGGCACTACTGTATATTTAAAGGATTATTTCATTTTTGTTGTTTCAATTTAAGCATCATTAAATCACTGCTCATTTAAAAATTATTTTTTTCAGGGCCAATGTGGTGCCTATATTTAAAAAGAGATCAAAGACTTTACCAAGTAACTATGGTAAAAAAAGGATCTAAAAATGTTCACGGCACACCTGAAAAGATTTAACAATTTTTGTGGTGAAGAACTTATGTATTTTTACATATATATTTAATTTTAAATTTAATGTGAAAGATGTGCCTGCTTTCGAAAGCAAATCAGATTGAGCAAGGCTCCAAAGTCGACAAATGGAAAGAACAAATAGAACAGTCTCTATTATTATAATATAATTAGAGCGATCGAGTTCTCCTGAGATCCTGCACAAGTCTCGGGTTACAAAGGAACCAATGAATGCCAGACTGACAGAGATTGCGTTTTTATATATGTTACTTTTTTAACTTTTGCGACGTTGATTTACTTTATAGTTTTTCGATATGTTCAAGGTTTCAAAATGCTAGCAATTTTTAATATTTTTCAAAACTCCCACGGCACACCTGCAAATCTCACACAGTTTGAGAATCACTGGTTTAACTTCTATAGTCAGGAAAATACTGGAGAGTTTAACCACTTATGGACCACCCACTGTCATTTTACGTCGCTACTTTTAAATACCAAATCTCAGAAAGAGGCTTGGTCCTTAAGTGGTTAATAAAAGACCACATAGATGAGTACTTGCTGGATAAAAATATTTTAAGCAACAGACAGCATGGATTCATGAAAGACAGAAGTTGTCAAACAAACCTGATTTCATTTTATGAAGAGGTAAGTAAAACCTTGGACAGAGCGGTGGCTGTGGACGTAGTGTATCAACATAAAATACCGCGCTATGGCACATAAATAAAACTAAATAAAAAAGAAAAGAAAAAAGCAGCCACTAAAAGTGAGATACACACATAAGATAAATTTAAAAAATGTAGCAGCGCTAACAAAGAACCAAAAAAACTGTACATTGATAAGCAATATTAACCAATATCAGTGAATATAATACCATCCAGAAAAAAATAATAAGTGAATATAGGAGGTAAGAGTCCAAGATTTGGATCCAAAAGGAAATTAATCAATTAAGGAATAACTATAAAATGTCTATAATATGAGGTAGTACTCTTCCACTGTGAATTCAGTTTAAATCCTTTAAACGAGTGAACATACAAGATGACTAACTGTGACAATTCCACCACCACAGCCCGAGTGTGAACACCGCATAAAATGCACGCTTACCATATGGCAAGCTAGGTAGGCTTGCGACCAATAACCCGGTCAGGGCCTTTGTCCCAGATTGGAAACCGGTGCCTCCGGTCAGGACCATTTTAGCATTTTCAATAAATGTTTTACATCTAAACGGAATGGCCCAATTTTTTCTCCTTATGCCATATGTCACACTTAGCTTGGTTGACTCATCAGGTATACGCCTTGTTGGGTTCAACCTGTCTGGTAAGCCTCTTTCCTTATAGTGGTGGATTATCTACAGACAACCAGTTCACATTCATTTATAGTCACCATTTTGATGTCATATATAGACTATATGCACTTTATATACGCTATCACTGTTAATTTACATTTCAACAATATTGTGGTTTAATAATATTACTGTATTTGCACTTATATATACCCCAATTTCTCATTGGAATATCTTCACTGTTTTTTTTCATTGCATTAGCGCTGCACTATACTATTTTATTTGGCTAATGATTCTTATGCCCCGTACACACGGTCGGACATTGATCGGACATTCCGACAATGAAATCCTAGGATTTTTTCAGACGGATGTAGGCTCAAACTTGCCTTGCATACACACGGTCACACAAAGTTGTCGGAAAATCCAATCATTCTGAACGCGGTGATGTAAAACACGTACGTCGGGACTATAAACGGGGCAGTAGCCAATAGCTTTCATTTCTTTATTTATTCTGAGCATGCGTGGCACTTTGTGCGTCGGATTTGTGTACACACTATCGGAAATCCCGACAACGGATTTTGTTGTCAGAAAATTTTATAGCCTGCTCTCAAACTTTGTGTGTCGGAAAATCCGATGGAAAATGTGTGATGGAGCCTACACACGGTCGGAATTTCCCACAACGAGGTCCTATCACACATCTTCCGTCGGAAAATCTGACCGTGTGTATGGGGCATTACTCTGAATGGTCTAAGGTTATCAGTGGTGTACCCCAAGGTTCAGTGTTGGGACCTTTACTTTTTAATATTTTTATAAATGATATAGGTTCTGGAATTAAAAGTACCATTTCAGTCTTTGCAGATGACAACAAGCTATGCAGTGGATACACACGATCACACCAAAGGGACTAGAAAAAAGAAGTTCAATAGCCAGTAGCCAATAGCTGCCCTTGTATCATTTTTGGCCGGCCGGAATAGCATACAGATTAACGGTTTTCCCGATAGGAATTGATTCCATCGTAAAGATTTAAAACATGTTCTATTTCTAGGTCTGTCAGAATTTTTAGAAAGAAAAAGTCAGCTGAAGCCCATACACAATCGGAATATCCGATGGAATGATTCCGTCTGACCTTTTCTGGCGAAAAGTCCGGTCGTGTGTACGCAGCATTAGACTTCAATGAGGTTCATTGGTCAGATCTGAACTTTTGCAATGTTCAAAATTTCTGGTGCAAACCAAATTGGGGGATGTTTGGCTCATCTCTATTTGATATAATATGTCATTGACAAGAATAGTAATTTAGTTAAATTGCATTCTGCAATTAACTATATTTTTGCTCATAGATGGCTATCACAGCCATGCAATATACTTTGTACTTGGGGAACAAGGTATGCTATATGGGCAAAAGTTTGTGAAGTCCTGACCATCACACCTATTTGATGCTTGTTGAATATCTCACTCCAAAACCATGAGCATTATTATGGAGCTGCCCCCCTCCCCTTTGCAGCTATAACAGCCTTCACTCATATGGGAAGGCTTATTTCAATACTGTGGGGTGTCTGTTGGAATATGTGCTCAATTAGCCAAAAGAGCATTTGTGGGGTCAGTTTGTGATATCAGAATAGAAGACCTGGGTTGCATTTGGTGTATCTCAAATTGATAAATAGAGGTGGGGTCAGAACACTGTGCAGACCACTCATAGTTTTCCACACCAAACTCATCAAACCATGTCTTTATGGACCTGGCTTTGTGCAGAGGACACAGTCACACTGGAAGAGTCCTCCCAAACCGTTGTCCCAAGGTTAGAAGCACACACAAAATATTATGTAACATTAACAGCACACTTCACTGGAAACACCTGTACTCAATAATTTGGAGGCTGTCCATTTTTGGCAATATACTGTAGTGTATAATTATAATATATAGCCCTGTAGTTATTTTTATCTGTACAGTATAAATGTTTAGAACTCTACTACATTCAGAAGTGTTGCAAGTCATTTTTGATCCTGAAGATCAATGCAGAAATAAAAATTGCATGTGTTTCCACCAGCAATTAGGCATCTTCTGCATTTCATTTCCCTAGTCTGGGAGAAAACATCAAAAGAGAAACAAAGAGGTTACTAAACACATCATAGAGAGCTCTTTCAGACACTCTCATTATAATTTTCTTTTAATACTACTTACTATCTTTAAAACATGTATTATAAGGAATAATAAATCCCTTTACTGCAAAAAAATAATGAGTATTGGAGAAAATAATGTTACGCTTCTATAATCTATTATCTGCTACAAGAGAGAGGAAATAATATTCCAGTTATAATGTCTATGATTATATTTTATATAATTTGAACACAATCCACAATAAGGTAATATTTCATTATGTTTGTTTACCTTGCTCATTGACATTAGCAATAGATGTTGGATTTTCTGCATTACAGAAATATCTTTTGGTGGTTTGGTGTATAAAATCCCAATATTTAGGTTACAGTGTATCTTGAAAAACCTCAATAAGTAAGATTTACATGACATACAAGAAGCAATTGAGTCTTTAAACCTTGAATCAAATCTGGATACTTTTTTAATCCTTTAGCTTGTTAAAGTGGTTGTAAACCGCTGGACAATTTTATTTTTTTTGTACCTGCAAGGCAAAGGCATAATGTGCTGGTAAAGGCATAATGCGCATACTAGCTCATTATGTTAAACTTACATTAAAACTAAGCTCTTCCAGTGCTGAGATGTCAGCACTGCAGGCGCTCTTATTTTTACCTGTCTTGCTTCCGGTATCACGCACTCTGGCTCTGTGACTGGCCAGAGCCGCGATGATGTTATTCCTGTGTATACGCGCGGGAGTCGCCATTCACGACACAGGGCTTTCAAGAAACAGCATGGGTGGCATGATGTCACTGGCTGAATTTATACCAAATATCTCCTAATCGGTGCACGTTTAGGAGATATTTACACTACCTATAGGTAAGACTTATTATAGGCTTACCTATAGGTAAAAACAAAAGATCGGAAGTTTACTTCCACTTTAATAAATCAATAGTAATCATGACTTTGAACAGTTGAGGGATACTAAAAAGATTTGCCATGTGTGATTATTGTATTATTATTACTACAACTACATATAATACATATTTTGGGCATCACATTCATTCACATTATAAAACTTTATTTAAAGTAGGCCATTTTCTTTGTGTTCGAGCAAGAACATGTTAAAATGCTTCAAGTAGGATTTTACATATTACGTAAAAGCTAAATAGCTATATATTTTTAATGAGAAAATATATCTAAAGAAAGTTATCTTATATCTAAAGTCTTTGGGAGGAAACAGGCGTACCCCGGAGGAAACCCCAACAGCCACAGGGAGAACATGCAAATTACAAGCAGATAATGATGCTTTTTTTCATATTGGTTTAGAGCAGGGGTCTCAAACTGGCGGCCCTCCAGCTGTTGCAAAACTACAAGTCCCAGCATTCCTCTGCCTGTGGGAGTCATGCTTGTAACTGTGAGTCTTGCAATGCCTCATGGGACTTGTAGTTTCACAACAGCTGGAGGGCCGCCAGTTTGAGACCCCTGGTTTAGAGTAAGGAAGGGTGATAACCTCTGTAAGGTCTCTTTTTGCCATCTTTGTCTCATTGGGGAGATTTCCCTTCACTTTCTGCCCCATAACCAAACAGAAAGTGAAGGGTAATCCCTGCAAATTAAGGGAATTTCTAGGGGACCCCTAGATCACAAGAACCATTGGAAGATTTCCCCTCAATTACATTTCAGGGGACAACCCAAAATATGGGATTTTCTTTTACTTTCACTTTTAATGATAATGGAAAACAGGACAAATAGAGGGGATAAATCTTCATAATGGGGGCACAGACAGCAATAAAAACTGACAGATATTCTCATTTTTCTTCCCTCTGTCTAAAACTAAAAAAAGGTTTTAGCCTTCTAACTTCTAACTTACTTTAAATGTTTAAAGCAGCCTTTTTCAATCAGGGTGCCCAGGTACCCTGGGGTGCCTTGAGGTTTCTTCAGGGGTGTCTTGGCAAAATGCCTAAAAATTACCCAAACATGTTATACAAGCCAGCGTATGGATAAAGCCTGCCTTTTAGTTACACAAAGCCACAGGTTTTCATTGTGAAACATTACAACCTTCTAGCTTCCAGTGTCCAAATGACCAATGGCATCATCAGTTGATAAGGAAGATGTTAGTTGCCTTCATAGCATCCTTGTTTGACCCTCCCTTGCTATCAGCACTGGGGTCACATTAGCTGAGTGATGGAGAAAAACTGAGGGAGAAGAGAAACATTGGAATACTAGTCAGTACCAGTTTGCAAAAATGTATTTGCTTTGGAAGAATAAATCACCTCCAACGTTGGGTGTCCTACCTGTGTAGATGTTGCTGCATTATGGAAAACTATTAGAATAGTTTTTACATTTTAAATGGGGTGCCTCGAGGTTATCCATAATTTTTGTAGGGTGCCTTGAGACTGTCCATAATTTGTATGGGGTGCCTTGAGACAAGGGATGGGCCAAACGCCCCCTCTGGTTCGCACCAGAACATGCGAACAGGCAAAAATTGTGTGCAAACATGCAAACCCTATTAAAGTCCATAGGGCATGGCTACACTACACTACACTGACTACACTGTGTATATAGATATATCTATCTATCTATCTATCTATCTATCTATCTATCTATCTATCTATCTATACTAAACTGCCTGCATGCCACTAACCAACCTGCCTCTAGCTAATGTTTTTTCAATCATTACAGCTGCCGTGTAAGCAGCCATATATAGTGTGTATATAGTGTGGGGTGGGGACTTAGTCCCCTGAGCCATGATTCGCTAAAGGCACCCTGCCTTTGGCCAGTCATGGCTCTCACAGCAGAGTGCGCTGTGATTGACCAAAGCATGCAGGTCATCAATGCACTGCGATCTCGAACATCGGGACCATCCCTACTCAAGACTGTTCATAATTTTTAAAGGGTGACTTGACTGAAAAAAGGTTGAGAAACACTGGTTTAAGGCAAGTTATGTGGTCAGAGATCAGTGTCAAGATTTACATAAGATATGGCACCAACATCCAGTTTTAGATAATAAAAAACATTTGGGAGATATGGGACTTTATAGGTGCAAAACATTGAAACAACAATATATAAAAAGTATATACATATTTTATTAAATGAACAATGTCATAAAAACAATACATACAATATAATCATAGCCATAGGTGTGTACAAAGCATCCTATTAATGACAATGATTTACTGTAATTACGTTCATGTTTTCTACATGTTTCACCGTATGGCTTCTTCAGGAAAGAACATGGGGTTTGTTTGTTTTAGATATAAGAACCTATAATTCAACAACTTTAGTTGTGCAACAAAGACAGAAAAAAATACAGATTAATACATCAAGTATAAACAAAGTATATCTTTTGTATAATTATAACTGCACTTGAATGAAGGGCAAGAGACATTCATTAAAACAAAAACCAAAAGGCCCTACATCATGATAACAGTATGGGGGCCTAAACAGTGTTAAGATGAAATGAAAAATGAGATCCCGCAGCGTGCTACATCCACATAACCATGTACCCCCGAATGTTGTCAAGTCACCTGTAGGGAGGGGTGGGTAAATGGTATAATATCAGATATTTACAGGTATCCTGGCAATAAATGTGAGTACATATTAAATTCAATAAACCATATTAAATATGAATAAGATTTATTGTATTATTTTAAATTTATAATACATTCCATGGCAGGAATATAACCGTAATTTGAACTCACTTGGAATATGGTATATCTGGAAATAGTGAACTTTTAAATTGGGAGCCTCAACTGTCCAAAGGACAACAGGAATTGTATCGCAAAAAAGAAGATCATTTCACAGCTCTGGAGTTATATGAAAAAATAAGAACAAGAGAAAAAGAGGAGAACCTTAACATACAATATTAATGGTATAATGAGTTCTCTTGGAAAGATAAAGCACAATCCATATACTTGCCTCAACTATGGGTTAAAAAATGACCCTTCCATAAATTAGGGCATATGTTCCCATCAAAGAGACAATGGGAGATAAAATGGACCCCAATCGTCAAACGATGGCTGTGTATATTTAGAAAGGTCCAATTAGAAATTTCCATTGCTGCTATTTATCAATTGAGGAAAGAAAGGCCTCCATCCAATTTTCAGAATATACCAATACCTATTTTCCTGTGCAACTCGACATAAGGCTCCCAGGGATCCCAACAATATGGCCGCTGCCACGTGGGTCCTTAAATACCCCTCCCCGTTGCATCAGAGCACTGCACGGACGCAAACAGAGGGGAGTGGCCACGTGGCGTGAAGGTCCCAGATGTTACATAGTTACATAGCTACATAGTAGGTGAGGTTGAAAAAAGGCACAAGTCCATCAAGTACAACCTTTGTGTGTGATTATATGTCAGTATTACATTGTATATCCCTGTATGTTGCGGTCGTTCAGGTGCTTATCTAATAGTTTCTTGAAACTATTGATGCCCCCCCACTGAGACCACCGCCTGTGGAAGGAAATTCCACATCCTTGCCGCTCTTACAGTAAAGAACCCTTTAAGGTTAGACCTCTTTTCTTCTAATTTTAATGAGTGGCCACGAGTCTTGTTGAAACTCCCTTCTGCGAAAAAGTTTTATCCTTATTGTGGGGTCACCAGTATGGTATTTGTATATTGAAATCATATCCTCTCTCAAGCGTCTCTTTTCCAGAGAGAATAAGTTCAGTACTCACAACCTTTCCTCATAACTAATATCCTCCAGAGCCTTTATAGCTTTTTTGCCTTTCCTTGTACTTGCTTTTGCATGCACCGGGACACAAACCTCATACACAGAGGGCGTCATGAAGCCCACGCCCCTTGGGGCTGAGACCACAAGCCACTCTTCCATGCATGACAGGGGTGATGCCCCGGGCCCGCAGAGACACCCAAAACCGGAGGTCCACACCGCAGAAGCCCCCCTGCACAGTGGGCGCACATAGGAAGCCAAAGTTAGGACAATACCATGAGCGCCCTTGGGCGTCTCTACGGGGAGCCAAAGGCAGATCGGCAAGGAACTGGCATTGTAGCAGCAAATGTCGAACATCATAAAAAAAACTAAATAAAAATGTAAATATTTGAAAATGATTGAAGTCTTACCGAGCATAACAAATGCAGTCACGTACAATCAGATAGATATCACAGTGAAAAATACATTAGATCTGCACATTCCAACATGAGTTAGCAAATAATTCTATAGATAGATGTAAACAAAATGCGCTTACCTCCGCACAAAGCAAGTGACACCAACTCCACACATGGTGACACCTGAACAGGACGTCAGCAAACCCCCTCGGGGAATATCCAGTACTTGGGAGAGAGCAGCGGGGGACATGAAGGAAACCAAGACGGACAGCAAGCCAACCAACCATCCACTCTCCCAAGCTCCTACAGGAAAGGTTTGTAACTAATATGCTCATTCAAACCTGAATATCGAGTCGCTTGTAACAGGTGAATCCACCTGGTTTCAAGCTGTAACAGTTTTTTTCAATATCACCCCCCCGTTCATGAGGGGGGATGTGTTCAAGACTAAACAAACCGATTGAATTTAAGTCAAAGTTGTGATATAGTCCCACATGCCTACTGATAGGGGTTTCCATTTTATGTTTAGCTATTAGGGAGACATGATCCCTAATACTGCAAAAGAATGGTTGTTTGGTCTTCCTTATGTAAAATGCTCCACAGCAGCACTTCATTATATAAACAGCTCCTATTGATTGGCAAGTGGTCTATATTTTGGGTCCAAGTTGTGTTATTGGGAAGAGTGACACTCTTAGCTTTCAGGATAAAATGACAGAAATTAAATTTCCCGCAAGGGTATGTGCCAGGTGTCTTATTCTTGCCACCATCTCTGATTTTATGATGACTGGTCATTAAAGTGTCCCTCAATGATTTTGATCTCTTAAATGTTATTTCAGGGTAGGTTTGATAATATTTATAATTTTCTGGTCAGCAGTAGATACCAAAATTTACTATAGACATTGTGTACCTTATCATGTTGTCGACTATATGTAGTGATGATTCTTGTAGATGTAGTCTGTTTATTATTCGTGATTCATAGATGAGCGAGTGTCTACTCTGTGTTTTGACCCTATTAAGGGCCTTTCTAAGGCCTGTTTTGCTATAGCCCCTCAACAGGAGGCGTTCCTGCAATGAATCGGCTTCCCTCTGGAAGTCCTCATACTGAGTACAGTTTCATTTGATTCTAAAGAAGCTGGCTATAAGGGATGCTCTTAATCAATTTTTCCGGATGAGATCTACTTGCATGCAACATACTATTACCAGCTTGTTTCCTGTATCCTGTTAAGCAAAGGACACCCATCTCATTGATGAAGATTTCCACATCTAGAAATATGATCCTTTCTTGATCAAATGTGAAGATAAATTTGAGATTGTAAAGATTCTGTTGCAAGCTATTCAAAAATTCAATCAGATCATTTTTTGATCCTGCCCATACCATAAAAACGTCATCAATATAGCGATGCCAAGACAAAATTTTCCCTATTTCCAAAGCTTTTGACTCATCTGCAAATAAGTCCCGTTCCCACCCCCCAGGTACAAGTTAGCATAGGAGGGGGGCACACTTGGCCCCCATAGCAACGCCCTGCATCTGGATGTATTGGGAACCTTTGAAAACAAAAATATTGTGTGTGAGAATAAAGCTCCTCATTTCCTCAATAAAGTCATTGTATTTCCATGAATACAAATCACGCTCATCTATGAATTCCCGTGTCACTTGGACCCCATGTACATGTGAGATCGAATTGTACAAAGCCTCAATGTCTATAGCAACTAACCAGGCTCCCTGTGGAATCTGCAGACCATCTATAATATTTAGAAGTTCAATGGTGTCTTTTAAATGGGAAAAAGACCCTTAACATGTGGGTAAAGGTAGTTGGTTTGCTCTTTCCGTGAGTGACCCACAGCCCGATATAATCGGTCGACCAGGGGGATGAAGAAAACTTTTATGCACTTTCAGCAATGCATAAAATGTAGGAGTGATGCCCTGTACACGGTCGGACTTTCCGACGGAATATGTGCGATCGGAGCTTGTTGTCGGAAATTCCGACCGTGTGTGGGCTCCATCGGACTTTTTCCATCGGAATTTCCGACACACAAAGTTTGAGAGCATGCTATAAAATTTTCCGACAACAAAATCCGATCCTTTAAATTCCAAACATGTGTAGACAAATCCGACAGACAAAGTGCCACGCATGCTCAGAATAAATTAAGAGACGAAAGCTATTGGCTATTGCCCTGTTTATAGTCCCGATGTACATGTTTTACGTCACCGCGTTCAGAACGATCGGATTTTACGACAACTTTGTGTGACCGTGTGTATGCAAGACAAGTTTGAACCAACATCCATCGGAAAAAATCCATGGATTTTGTTGGCGGAATGTCCGATCAATGTCCGACTGTGTGTACGGGACATAAGAGGGTTTTTGCTGTCCAGAAACTTGAGAGTCTTAGTGTCAATAAGGCCTTCATGGTGTGCTCTAGCTAAAATGTCCTTATATTGTTTGGTGTAATAGTCAATATGGGACATAGGAACAGGTTTATACCATTGTGTGTTTTGGATGTATCTGTCAGGAACCATGAATCAGACCGAGACAGAAGTGAAGTTAAATCACACTTGTATAATAATAATAATGAGGTAAACAGAGTAAGCGTAGTCAAAACAAGCCAGAGTTCAGTAACTGGATCGAGTAGTCAGCCAAGCAAATGTCAGAGAGCCAGAGATAAACGTAGTAGTACAGCAAGCAGGATCAGGAGCCAGAAGGAATGTCAGTCGAGCAAGTGTTCAACAGGAAGGCAGGAGAAAATCTCTGTGATGTTGACAAAGGTGAAGGCAGAGATCAAGTGAGCTGGACGACTTTAAGTAGGCAGGATTTATGAGCAGAATCAACAACAGCTGGGTAAGTGTGGAGAGAGATGGGAGCTGGCAATTAGCCGACAGCTGAGCAGCCAGCTCAGAGAAGGAAGGACTGAGCCCAGCCCTGACAATATCCAGGCACATCCTCTCATAGCCCTCCACATCCATAAATCATTTTTAACCCATAGTTGAGGCAAGTATATTTGGATTGTGCTTTATCTCATTATATCATTAATATTGTATGTTAAGGTTCTCCTCTTTTTCTCTTGTCCTTATTTTTTCATAAAACTCCAGAGCTGTGAAATGATCTTCTTTTTTGCGATACAATTCCTGTTGTCCTTTGGATGGTTGAGGCTCCCAGTTTAATAGGTCACTATTTCCAGATACACCATATCGCAAGAGAGTTCAATTTATGGTTATATTCCTACCATGGAATTTATTATAAATGTATCTTATTCATATTCAATATGGTTTATTGAATTTAATATATATTCACATTTATTGCCAGGATATCTGTAAATATCTGATATTATACCATTTACCCACCCCTCCCTATGGGTGACTTGGCAACATTCGGGGGTACATGGTTATGTGGGTGTAGCATGCTGCTGGATCTCATTTTTCATTTCATCTTTACACTGTTTAGGCCCCCACACTGTTATCATGAGGTAGGGCCTTTTGGTTTTTGCTTTAATGAATGTCTCTTGCCCTTCATTCAAGTGCAGTTATAATTATACAAAAGATATACTTTGTTTATACTTGATGTATTAATCTGTATTTTTTTCTGTCTTTGTTGCACAACTAAAGTTGTTGAATTATAGGTTCTTATATCTAAAACAAACAAACCCCCACGTTCTTTCCTGGAGAAGCCATACTGCGAAACATGTAGAAAACATGAACGTGGTTACAGTAAATCATTGTCATTAATAGGATGCTTTGCACACACCTATGGCTATTATATTGTATGTATTGTTTTTATGACATTGTTCATTTAATAAAATTTGTATATACTTTTTTTTTTCCAAATAGCGAATTTTTATTATAAGTTTTAGTGATACAGAATAAAGGAACATGAATAATCACATACATTGTTCAATGCATCTATAAGTAGTTTTAAACATATATCCTGTATGGCTTAGCTGTCTTTAGTTCCTATGTTAAACAAGAAAGCAAATGTGAACTTCATTTAGTTACTAACTGGTATTCCAGTCTTCTTGACTGGAATGGAGCTAATAAAAAAGGAAAAAAGAAACAAAAAAAAAAAAAAAACATGAAAATAAAACAGATATTTGTAGTTGAAAACAATGTTGCATAAACCTGTGGCATATAGGGATTAGAGATAGGATAGGAAGGAAAGAAAGAAAGAAGGGGGAAGAGAAGAATAGCCTTCTAGTTGATTTTATTACCTGGTCATGGTGGATCCTCCCGGAGGTGCCACAGCTCCCAAACCCTGTTATGTGCCTCCAGTCTATCTTGGATTCTAGCTGTCATTTTCTCCATCAGCTCTACATCTCTGATTCTAGCGTATAGGTCTTCAGCTAAAGGCGGGGTAGTGCGTTTCCAATTCAAGGCTATTAGACAGCGCGCTGCCGTAAGTATGTGTCGCACTAATTTTTTGTATGGTCTACAAATTTTAAGTGGTGATAGTCCTAATAAGAAGAATTTTGGAGTCGCTTGTACTTCGGTTTCTAAGAGGTGGGCAAGGAGGTGACTAACCGTCTCCCAGTATTGGGCTAGCAGTGGGCAGGTCCAATACACGTGCAAAAGGGTTCCTTTGGCTCCCTGGCAACGCCAGCATTTATCTGAGCTATTTGGGAAGATCGTGTGTAGTACATCTGGGGTCATGTACCAAAAGTAGAGGATTTTATATGTGTTTTCTTTATACAGCGTGCACATTGAGCTCTTCGCTGCTTGGTTCCATATTGTCTGCCACTGTGCTAATGTGATGTCTTCCCCTAGGATCTTTTCCCACTTAAGCATGTAGTAATGCTTACTTTGTTCCTCTAGGGAGATGGTGTTCAAGATTTTATAGATCTCTGATATAATTCCCTTCTGTGTATTGCCTGCTAGAATAATGGTTTCGAACGGGGATGGGGGTGAAAATTGTAGATCAGGGGCTATGGTTAGCGCATAGTGTCTTATTTGTAGATACCCATAGAATGCTTGTTTTGGTATATCGTGTTTGGCCTGCAGATCTGAGAAAGACAAGAGCCTATGGGTTCTAGGATCTACTATACTCCCAAAATGGAACAAACTCCTGGAGGACCAGGGGTGTGACATCTGGCGTGTGAGACTATCTGGCACCTTGGGGTTACACATAAAAGAAGTCAGAGTTGATTTCTCCGAGATTAGTTTACTGGATTTAGCCAATGTGCGCCACGCTCTCTTTAACATGAGCATGGGGCCCAGCAGGCGTTCCGGGGCTACGTCCGCATCCGCATTCCATAGTAGACTGTTCGGGTGTATTGGAGCTAGCCATAGCTTTTCTATCTCTGTCCATTTGTTATATGATTTTTGCGTAAACCATGATGCCACAGCTCTCAGCTGTGTCGCTTGGTAGTATTTGACTATATTCGGGAAGGCAAGACCCCCCTCACTGCGCGACGCCATCAGCACTGTTTTTGAGATCCTATGCCTTTTGTAATTCCATACAAAGTGGAGTAAGTCTGTTTGGAGCTTTTTTAGATGTTTGAGTGGTATGGGTATAGGGAGTGTTTGGAAAAGGTATAAAAGTTTCGGAAGAATGGTCATTTTTATTGACGCGATTTGTCCTAATAAGGAGATATGATGTTTTTTCCATTGGAGCAGGAGGGATCTAATGTTAGCATAGAGGGGAGGAAAGTTCTCTTGGTACAGGGTATTAAATTTTGGGGTGATATTGGTCCCTAAGTATTTCAGGGCTGTTGTCTGCCAATTATAGTTGTAGTTGGATTTCAGGAGTTCCAGTTCTGCTTCCGGGAGATTAATGGGTAAAGCTTCTGATTTTGAAGCATTAATTTTGTATCCTGAAAGGACGCGGAAACGGTCCAGTTCAGCGTGTAGATTCGGGAGGGAGATGTGGGGTTGGGTCAGGGTGAGTATTATGTCATCAGCAAAGAGGGAGATCTTAAACTCCTTGTCTCTAACCGTTATTCCTCGTATGTTTAAATTATTCCTGATGGAGGCCGCTAGGGGTTCTACACATAGTGCGAACAATAGAGGTGAAAGCGGACATCCCTGCCTTGTGCCGTTTGATACTGTGAATGATGTTGAAAGGGCGAAGGGAGTCCTGACCTGTGAGGAGGGGTTAGAATATAAGTGTTTTATTGCCCGCAGGAAGGGGCCTCGGAAGCCCATATGGGTCAACGTGGCAAACAGGAACGGCCACCCCAGCCGATCAAATGCTTTTTCAGCGTCTAGACTTAGTAGTATAGAAGGGGCGCCATCCCTGTTCGCCACTTCCACTAGGTCTATCACTTTTCTAGTGTTATCCCCTGCTTGCCGCATTGGTACAAATCCCACCTGGTCCTTATGGATTAGTGATGGTAAAATCATATTCAGGCGGTTGGATAGAAGTTTGGTAAACATTTTTAAGTCAGAATTTAGCAACGCAATGGGTCTGTAGTTTGCACATATAGATGGGTCTTTATCCGGTTTGGGGATTAGGGTGATAAAGGATTTCTGCATCTCCAGGGGTATTTGGGTATCCCGAAGGAAGGCGTTGAACAGTCTACTGAGATGGGGGAGTAATATAGGAAGAAATGCTTTATAGTATTCGTACGGGAAACCGTCCGGGCCCGGGGCCTTATGGGACGGTAAATTTTTAATGGTAAGCTCTATTTCCTCCTCTGTGATCTGGGCATTAAGTGCTATCAGGTCGGTTGATTGGAGATGGGGAATTCCACTTTGTTCTAAATATTGTTTCATCGTGTGGGTCAGGTCCGTGGAGGGAGGATTAGTGGGTATGTCCGGGTTGTTGTATAGTTTCTGGTAAAAGTCCGCGAATGTGCATGCAATGTCTTCAGGGTGTGATAATAGCTGTCCCATTTTATTTTTAATTTGGTTCGGGGATTGCATATGGGATCTCTCCCGTAATTTGTTGGCTAAGAGAGAGTGTGCCTTGTTCCCTTTGTCATAGAACCTCTGTTTCAGTCTCGTCAGAGCTTTCTCTACCTGTCCCATAGCTAGGTCACGGAGAGTTGTGCGGAGGTCAGTTATTCTCTTTAAGGTAGAGATTGTGGGGTTTGTCTGGAGCTGGATTTCGAGTGTTCTGAGTTCCCGTTCTGTTTTTACTTTGGCTGCTAAGGCGTCTTTTTTTAATGCTGATGAAGTTGCTATGCATTTACCTCTAAGGACCGCCTTATGGGCCTCCCAAAGTATAGGGAGTGAGACTTCCTGATTGGAGTTTTCTAGAAAATAATGCTTGAGCGTAGAGGTTAATTCTGCTAGGGTTGGTTGGTGTTGGAGGAGAAATGTGTTCAGTCTCCAATTATAGGGTCTACGGATTGGGCTCTCTAGGTCTAGTGTGATCAAGATGGGTGCATGGTCCGACCATGAAATGGGGCCTATTTGTGCTTTGCGTGTCAGTTTTAGTGTATAGTTATTAACAAAGAAATAGTCAATGCGGGTGTGTGTACGATGGGGTGCCGAGTAGAACGTGTACTGTCGGCTTTGTGGGCAGAGAGCCCTCCATGCATCAAAAAGTGCGTATCTTCTGGTAATTTGTCTGAATAGTCTCGAGTCTCTGTGGGATCTAGGTGAAGGAGCGTGAGGGGTTATGGCCTGGCGGTCCGCAGTAGTCGACTGAATGAGGTTAAAATCACCTCCCAGAATAAGGACCTTGGGGGTGGACTTAAAAATTCGTGAAAGTACCTTAGATAGGAATCTATGCTGATTGACATTGGGGGCGTATATCGCACACAGCGTCAGTTCTTGTGTTTGCCAGAGACCTTTCAAGATTATGAAGTGGCCGTTTGGATCCCTATATTGGGTCACGCAGGTGAAGGGGGCCCCCCGTTTAAAAAGTATGGCTACCCCAGCTTTTTTGCGATTACCCGATGCGATGTATATTTGGGAATAATATCTGGATGCGAATGCAAACGAGCCCTCTTTATTATAATGGGTCTCCTGGACCATAACAATATCAGCTCCCGATTGTCTAAACTCCCTCAGCGCCAGATGTCTTTTTCTATTGGAGTTCAATCCATGTGCATTTAATGATAATACCTTGGTCATGGTGTTGGTGGATAGGTGTGTGGGAATGTGCGCTTACCCGGTGATGGGTTGTTAACCTTCAGGACCCCAGGTTCAGAGTGGGCACCCTCCGGGAGGAGACCAGGAGTCTTCATGTACAAATCCATGTACGAGGTAGGATGGCTGGAAAGTTGGGAAAAGAAGGAGAGATGGGAAGAAGAGAGAGGTACATTTAGTGCATAAAAATAACACAGATTCAACCCTATATTCCATCTATAAACGGCCAACAGGCCTGGACTAGAGCGGACCTCCGTGTGAACCCCCACCCCCACCCCGGATAGGGCGGGTATAGGGGCACGCCCGGGAGCCCGCGTCCCGTCAACTATAATTTTTCAGACTGTGCGCAGCCTAATACTACGCACTCGTGTCCAACCAACGAGGGTTAGAAACAATAGAAAAGGGGGAGGGGGAGTGATGGACAGTGGCTTCAGTGCCTGTCCTCTCAGGGCTCTTCTAAGACTAGCCCATAATAGTAAACTGTAGTTGGGCGTAGGGGTATAATCAAGCAAGATATTCTAGGGGGTCTAACAGACCATATGCTAGTTAAACATTTCTATCTACTGAGTCTAGGTACTCGAGTCTCTGAACTGTATGTTGTTGCCGGAAATGCTATTCAGCGGGCCTTGTGCTTGGCGGATTTACGTTGAGTGTCAGAGTTCCTGGGCCGGTTGGATGCAGGCACCTTTTGCCAGGTAACAGGCGGCGGTGGGGGAGTGGCAACTATATCCCACTCCGGTAGTTGTGGAGCTGTTATCTCAAGCGTGTCACAAAATGTGCTAAGATCTTCTGGGTATCGCAGTACTGCGGATTTTCCTTGGTGTTTTGCCGTGAGGCTAAAAGGAAAGCCCCATCTGTAGATAATGGCTTCTTTCTGGAGAAGTTGTAGGAGCGGTTGGAGGAGTCTACGTTTTTGCAGGGTTATCCACGATAGGTCAGGGTACAATTGTATCTGGGTATCCGCATAAGTTACTTTACGTGCCAGGCGTGCCTGCCTCATAATTTCCTCTTTAAGAGGGTAGGAGCTGATTTTGCATATAACGTCTCTTGGTTTGGAGGTGGCGCCTTTGGGCCTAAGCGCTCGGTGGGCTCTGTCCATTTCAATATGTTTAGAGGGGGGGTCCCCAGTAAGATTGTTGAAGACAGACTGCAGGATTGCTTGCAGATCTTCTGTGCTTTCTGATTCTGGAATGCCTCGTACCCGAATGTTATTGCGGCGCCCCCTATTGTCCAGGTCTTCCACGTGTCTCTGCATATCTCTCAGCATTGCTCTGTGGTCTGCTCCCTGGAGTTGTGTTCTGTGGACCGCTAGTTTCGTTTCTTGTATTTCTTCTTCGGCCATTTCCACTCTGTCTGCCAAATGTTTAAGGCCCGTTTGAAGTACTTGAATTTCCGTGCGACACGTGGATTTCACGTCTTCAATTAGTTGTCTGAAGTCCTCCTTAGTAGGCATGGCTTGCAAATAGGTTTGCCATTGTTGGGGCATGTGCGGGGGCAAGTAAGGATCCTGTGCAGGACTGTAGTAGTGGGGAGAAGGGGAGGACACACGTGGTGGGGAATGCGGTGGTAAAGCATCTGCTCCCTGAATGAACTGCATTCCAGTTGCTGAGGGGTCCCATGAATCCATGCATGCCCTTGTTTGCTGCTGATGTGGAAGGGGTCTGGTGTTAAGGTCCTCTGCTGGGGGGGAGGGTGAGGTACTGGCCTTCTGTGCATAAGACGGGGCTGTGATTTTATGCTGCTGCTGTAGACTGGGGTCCCTGGAGCGGGACAGTCTCTGCGTTTTGGGAGGGGGGGAGGTGATAACCCCTGCCCAGGCTCCCTCGCGTAGGCCATCAGGGAGGCTGTGGGTTCCAGCTTGCGGGCCCGCATGACTTGGCAGGGGGGGGAAGTCCCGGGAAATGTCCGAGAAGTCTGTGGACACTGATTCCATAGTCTGTGAGGGCGGCTCCGGAGCCGTCCTCAGAAGCCTCGGGAAGGCCGCCGAGCACTGAGTGTAGTGCGTGGGGGAGACGGGCGGTGTGGCGGGCCGGGATCCGAGTGTCCGCTCTGTGGGGATATCTGGGAGCTGTTGGGGACTCACCCTTCCCATGCTGGATGCCGTACCCTGGAGAGTCTCTGTGCCTCGCAGCGAGTTTTCAGAGGGCCGCTTCTCTATGTACGCTGGCTGTGAGGGCTGGGCGGGACTCCTCTGCATGCGGTCCGGAGTGTCCGGCGCCATATTGGCTTCCTCGTCCTGGGATATTCCGGGCTGAGAGAAATAGGAGCGGAGGTCCGTGGAGGTCCCCGGAGGGGGCAGGGATGATCCCCTAGGTCTGGAGGATCGAGTGGTCCTAGATTTGCCCATGTGGGTGCAGTAGAAATACCCCGAAAGTCGCCGTTAGTGCTGTGGGCTTAGGGAGCTGAGAGCTTAGGTTGCCATCAGGTTCGGCTTCCGGTCACGCCCCTGTATATACTTTTTATATATTGTTGTTTCAATGCTTTGCACTTATAAAGTCCCATATCTCCTAAATATTTTTACTGGTTTAAGGCATGGAGCATTGAATTAGTCTGTTTGCTCTGATGACATTACAATACGTATTGCCAAGGATGCTGATCATGGCACTGAATAAGCCCATTAAAGGGAACTTCTTATTAAAACATTATTATATAACATCCTTTTTGTGATTTAAAGCAGTATTTTCATTTTTCCCCAAAGCAGATTCCATTACTGGATTCCACCAGCCTCTGGCACAGTGCAGTAAAGGTGAAGCCAGGGTGAGTGATTGGAAGTGGAGCTGAGGGTTTAGCTGATAAATTTTGACAAAAGTTAAAACTTCAGTGTCAGTAAAGGGGCTGTTTAGTCTGCATGATTTTGAGGAAAGAAAGTGTACCTTTCAAACAGCTAATAGAGCAGAGAATGAAGATATCACTATGTTTGCTTGCTTGGAGAATGGAAAGGTTCACTTTAAACACCAAACAATGCTTTTATGCTGCTCCTTTACTATCCAGTCACAGGCAGGCGCTAGGGAGGGGCCCCGTTGTATTACTTAACTGTAGTAAATAAAAGTCAGATTATAAACGTTTCTTTACTGCCTTTATATATCAGGAATGAAACACAAATCTGTAGAAAGATTAAAAGGCTTCTATATGTAGCGGTCATAATATGTGTATAACTTAATGTTATGTTATATCTTATCATCTGGCGCCATCTAGCGGCCAAAATATAAAAGGAATGCATCTTTATTTCTTTTATTATTCAAGTTGACATGGAAGTATTCTGTTTGTTTACATTTGGACATTAACTTGACCTACTCACAATGCTCATTAACTCCCACGAGCCTCAAGGAACAAAACTGCATTGTGGGAAGATTATAAAAGGGCTGGGAGCGGCCATCTTAGCTCTCTTGGACACGCATGGCCAGCCTGGGAGGATCTGTGTGAGGTCTCCAGCACAGCGCGGCCTACCTCCATGGAAGAGCGATCCGAGCAGCAGTACTGTGACACACCAGAGAGCTGGTGTCATGAACAGGTGTCACCAGATTGTGTGGACTGCAAAGAGGAAACCAAAACGTATGTAAAGTGAAATAAGAATAATGTTTATTTAAGATAAGTGATATAAATAAACACCCCAAATATAAATAGTGCTCAACCAACCAACAGAAACCCACAAACAACAGATAATATATACAGCCAAAGGGAAGTACCAAAATCAAACACGTAAGCCAGGCCAGGGTCATACACAGGGGATCAGCAACTGAACAAGGGCAGGATAGGAGAGGGAGATAATGGATGGGATATGGATACAAGGGAATAGGAACACAGGAGGGACAGGATCAGGATGGGATTGGATACAGGCTCAGGTTCAGGTACGGGTACAGGTACGGGTACGGGTACAGGTTTACAGATACAGGTCTGGTCGCAAGGAAGAAAGATACGAAGGCAAGCCTGTGAGGGCTTGCCAGGTATTTATAAGGCTGTAGTAATTGGTCTCATGTTACAGCTGAGCGCAGAGGGTGCTGTTTGCTCCACACTGCCGGAGTGCACCCGCTGGTGGACATCGGTACTACGGCCCAAGGATGCAACAGTGCCACCAGCAGGAGAGTCCTCTTACTACAGGTCCTATGTGTTGGAAGACACCCGCTGGTGGACACTGGTACTGCGACCCAAGAGACCGATAGCGCCACCAATGTGTAAACCCTCTCATGACAGTACCCCCCCTCAAAGGAGCGGCCTCCGGACGCTCCAACAAGATAAAATTGTCCAAAGTTCATGGCCTCAAACCAAACAACAGATGAGGGCACATCAGGCTGGACATCGGGTACATCAAACTGGTCAGTAGGTACATCCGATAAGACAGCGGGTACATCCGAGAAGACAGTGGGCACATCCGAGAAGACAGCGGGCAGGAACACACCAAGCTGGGCAGCGGGCACAGGCACTTCGATCTGGGCAGCAGGCATGGGCACTTCGAGCTGGGCAGTAGGCACGGCACTTCGAGCTGGGCAGCAGGCACATCAGGCTGGGCAGCAGGCACGGGCACTTCGAGTTGGGCAGCAGGCACATCAGGCTGGGCAGCAGGCATGGGCACTTCAGGCTGGGCAGCAGGCACGGGCACATCAGGCTGGGCAGTAGGCATGGGCACTTCGAGCTGGGCAGCAGGCACATCAGGCTGGGCAGCAGGCATGGGCACTTCAGGCTGGGCAGCAGGCACGGGCACTTCAGGCTGGGCAGCAGGCACATCAGGCTGGGCAGCAGGCATAGGCACTTCAGGCTGGGCAGCAGGCATGGGCACTTCAGGCTGGGCAGCAGGCACATCAGTCTGGGAAGCTGGCACATCAGTCTGGGAAGCTGGCACATCAGTCTGGGAAGCTGGCACTGAGACATCAGGCTGGAAGGCAGGCACTGGGACAATTGGCTGGAAATCGGGCACATCAGTCTGAGAAGCTGGCACACCAGACTGGGAAGCTGGCACATCAGACTGGGAAGCTGGCACATCAGACTGGGAGGCTGGCACATCAGACTGGGAGGCTGGCACTGGGACAATAGGCTGGAAAGCGAGCACATCAGACTGGGAAGCTGGCACATCAGACTGGGAAGCTGGCACATCAGACTGGAAGACAGGCATCGAGACATCAGGCTGGAAGGCAAGCTTCGAGACATCAGGCTGGAAGGCAGGCACTGAGACAGACTGGGAAGCTGGCACATCAAACTGGGAATCTGGCACATCAAACTGGGAAGCTGGCACATCAGGCTGGAAGGCAGGCACATCAGGCTGGAAGGCAGGCATCGAGACATCAGGCTGGAAGGCAAGCTTCGAGACATCAGGCTGGAAGGCAAGCTTCGAGACATCAGGCTGGAAGGCAAGCTACGAGACATCAGGCTGGAAGGCAGGCACTGAGACATCAGACTCGAAGGCAGGAACTGAGACATCAGACTGGAAAGCTGGCACATCAGACTGGGAAGCAGGTACATCAAGCTGGAAGCCAGGCACTGAGACATCCGGCAGGAGGGCAGGCACCGAGACATCAGGCTGGAAGGCAGGCACTGAAACACCAGGCTGGAAGGCAGGCACATCAGACTGGAAAGCGGGCACCGACTGGCAAGTGGACAAATCAGACTGAAAGGCAGGCATCGATACATCAGGCTGGAAAGCGGGCACATCAGACTGGAAGGTAGATACATCAGGCTGGAAGGCAGGCACCGAGACTTCAGGCTGGAAGGCAGGCATCAAGACATCAGACTGAAAAGCGGACACATCTGATTGGAAGGTAGGCACATCAGGCTGGAAAGCAGGCACCGCGACTTCAGACTGGAAAGCGGGTACATCAGACTGGAAAGTGGACACATCAGACTTGAAGGTAGGCACATCAGACTGGAAGGCAGGCACCAAGACTTTGGGCTGGAAGGCAGGCATCAAAACATCAGATTGGGAAGCGGGCACATCAGACTGGAAGGTAGACACATCAGGTTGAAAGGTAGGCACCGAGACTTTGGGCTGGAAGGCAGGCATCGGCACATCAGACTGGAAAGTGGGTACATCAGACTGGAAAGTGGACACATCAGACTGGAAGGTAGGCACATCAGACTGGAAGGCAGGCACCGAGACTTCAGGCTGGAAGGCAGGCACCGAGACTTCAGGCTGGAAGGCAGGCACCGAGACATCAGACTGGAAAGCGGACACATCTGACTGGAAGGTAGGCACATCAGGCTGGAAGGTAGGCACATCAGGCTGGAAGGCAGGCACCGGGACATCAGACTGGAAAGCGGGTACATCAGACTGGAAAGTGGACACATCAGACTGGAAGGCAGGCACATCAGACTGGAAGGCAGGCACCGAGACTTTGGGCTGGAAGGCAGGCATCAAGACATCAGATTGGGAAGCAGGCACATCAGACTGGAAGGCAGGCACATCAGGCTGGATAGCAGGCACTGGGTTGGCAGGTTTAGGTGGGTCATCAAGTTCAACTGGCATGAACGCAGGCTGGAACAGGTTGGTTGGTGTGGAAGCAAGTTGGGTTACTGGCAGGATCGTGTGAGTGGGGAAGAACTTCCGTTTCTTCTTTGGCTTAACTGCTGGAGATCTGTAGGTGGCTGTAGGACTGTAGACAGGAGGTGAGGCATACTGAAAGGAAGGGCTGGGATATGGCAAGGAAGGGGGAACAGCGGCCAGAGGAAGTTCTTGTGGGGAAGTTGCAGGTATTAGAGAAGAGGCAGGTGGGTTAAAGGCAGGATAGGTGCAGGAAGTAGAAACAGGGTATTGATACCTGGTGGGGAGCAGGGTATATTGGACTGCAGCTGAGGTTGCCAGGGGTGATGGGAGAAAGGACAATCTGAGCAGGCAGGTGTTTAGTAGCAGGTCTGGTTTGTGGAGAGCTGACAGAAGCTGGGCATAACAGGTCTGAGCATGCCTGAAGTACAGGTAGCACAAAAGTGGGCTCACATTCCCTCTGTCTGACCAGCGACTGCACTTCATCTATACAATCTTTCAACAACTGTTTGGGACAAACCAAATAATGCTCAAAAAAGGATGCAGAGTCATCCTCCAACAGCCATACTAAGGACGCAACCTGGTTAATGCTGAAGGGGGGAGAAAAGTCATCATGGCCCTTTGGGATACAAGGCAGAGCCAGCTCTGTACACATTCCAATCAAAGGCTGAACATCCTCAAACAGTATACTGCCCTGATCGACCACAGAGTGAGCTAAACGGATAGTCACCAGCAGCTGATCACTGGACCACCCTTCCAATGTCTGGCGGAGATATTCAGAACTCTCTGTTGCCAGCAGAGCATAACAAACAATTATATCTGAATTCATCCCAGCAACGTGAAACATAACCGAGATGGTTCCCCTGTGCAGCCACTTCTGGTCAGAGATGGCCTTGGTATACTGTCATGAACAGGTGTGACCAAATTGTGTGGACTGCAAAGAGGAAACCAAAACGCATGTAAAGTAAAATAAGAATAATGTTTATTTAAGATAAGTGATATAAATAAACAAACACCCCAAATATAAATAGTGCTCAACCAACCAACAGAAACTGTCAGGGTCCTTACCTTGGCAGGCGGGGCGCCCGCGGTGGTGTGCGTCAGGGTGCGTCGGCGCGCGTTGGCGCGCGCGTTTCTGCGGACCTCGCCGTGCGGGCTCCTCGCGGCGCCGGTGTGTGTGTCCGGGATCGTTCCACTGTGCACGCCGGTGTGCGGGGGCGCGCGCGCGGGCGTTGGCGGGCGCGCGTGCCTGTGTGTGCCGGGGCGCGCGCGTGCACGTCGTTTGGTGCCAAAAGCCCTATTTAAGCCAGTAAGTTCTGGTGACCAGTGCTGCCTAATCAACAGCTAGTAGTTCCAGAGCCTGACCGTGTACCTTGTTTGTTCCTGTTATACCTACTGACCCGGCCTTGTCCCCTGACCACTCTCTGAACTCTGCCTGCACCGACCTTTGCTTGTTTGACCATCCGCTTGCCTGTTCCACTGTACCTCTGCCGTCTGCCTGTTGCCAAACCCGGCCTGTCTCCTGACCATCCATCTGCCTGCTCCCTGGGATCCTGTCAGCCTGTCTGCAGTCTTCCTGCCTGTTGTCCACACCAGCCTGCTCTGCTCAGTGAAGGTGCTCCAGTCTACTCAGTCTTTGCTACAGTTAACCCTGTGACACCCGGACAACAATACCTGAACAGCCATACAGGCCTTCATACCACTCCGTACTGTTGTACCCCCTGTTTACTCTATCAGGGGGCCGATAGTCGGAGGGTAAGGGAGCCTACCCTCTGCCCGACAGGACTCGCCGGTCTGGTAAGTAGGAGCCTGATAGTATTAGGCAGCCATGACCGAGTCCGGGCAGGGGGCCTCCCCCATGGATGAACTTTGCCGACATTTGGCGGGTCTAACCCAGGCAGTGAAAAGCCTACAAGAGGGGTATTCCAGCTTGGAAGAACGGGTGCAGGCTCTGTCCGCACCTACCGGTCCACCAGGGTCCGCAGCAGCCACCTCAACACCTTCTGTGGTCATGTTACCTCCTGAGCCCAAAGTACCAGTACCCGAAAGATTTCTCGGAGACCGGAGTAAGTATCGTGCCTTCCGGAATGCTTGCAACCTGTACTTCGCCCTTCAGCCACGCACGTTCTCCCTGGAAGCCACTAAGGTGGGCTTTGTTATTTCCTTACTGTCTGGTGAACCACAAACATGGGCCCACCGGCTCCTGGAGCAAAAATCTGTCGTCTTGGATAGTCTGGAGGCCTTCTTTGGAGCCATGTCCCAGCTATACGAAGACCCCCAGCTCACTGCCACCGCAGAAGCTTCCTTACAGGCCCTTCGCCAAGGCCGCCGAGCAGCTGAAGACTATGCCGTCGAGTTCAGACGCTGGAGTTCTGACACGGCTTGGAATGACGCTGCATTGCGCCATCAGTTCAGGATGGGGTTGTCAGAACCTCTCAAAGATGAGTTGGCACGAGTAGGGGTACCACAGACCCTGGAAGACCTTATCAATCTGTCTATCCAAATAGACCGTAGACTGCGAGAACGACGTACCGAAAGAACCACCAGTACCTTTCGTCCTACCTGGATGATTCCACAAGTACCCTGTCCTCCCAGTAGATCTCCTGCTCCACCACCTGCCTCAACCTATGATGCACCTGAACCAATGCAGCTTGGTCTGTTCCGTCCTTCTTTGACTCCAGAGGAGAAGACACGTAGGCGGGCACACAACCTCTGCCTCTACTGCGGGGAATCGGGGCACTACGCCAGCGGTTGCCCCAACAAGATGCGTAAGTGTCGTTCTGATGTTCGTACCTGTGCTACTATTGTACCCTCTTTGGGCACGCACCTAACCATTTCTGTCACTTTACAGCTTCCCGGAAAGGCCATCCAAGTCCCAGCTATCATTGATTCTGGAGCCTGCAGCTGTTTTATTGACCGGACCTTTGCCTTTCAACATGCCATTCCTCTCCAAACCAAAACTCAAAGCCTTGCTGTTCATCTCGCTGACGGTTCTGCTCTCCGCTCCGGCCCAGTCACTCAGGAGACTGTCCCTTTAGAAGCCATCATGGGCCAGCAACACCATGAATATCTCTGTCTGGACGCCATCTCGTCCCCCCTCTTTCCAGTTATTCTTGGAATACCTTGGCTACAAGCGCACAACCCCCAAATCAACTGGGCTTCAGGTAATGTCGAGTTCCTCTCTGGATACTGTCTTCAACACTGCTTGCAAGGGACAGGCCGTGAGGTTGCCCAACTCCTCTGTCTACATCCAGATGTTGATCTGCTTCAAGCTATTCCTGAGCCTTACCAAGACTTTGCGGATGTGTTTAGCAAGAAGGGGGCAGAATTACTACCACCACACAGGCCCTACGACTGCCCAATTGAATTGCTTCCTGGAACCGAGGTACCTTTTGGCCGGATCTTCCCCTTGACTGAGCAGGAACTGGGCACCCTGAAGCAGTACTTGGATGAAAATCTGAAAAAGAAATTTATCCGCCCGTCCACCTCTCCGGCCGGTGCGGGTTTATTTTTTGTGGAAAAGAAGGATCATTCCCTGCGGCCATGTATTGATTACCGCGAACTGAACAAGATCACTATTAAAAATCGCTACCTGCTCCCTCTGGTACCTGAGTTATTCCAAAGGCTGGGCACTGCCAGAATCTTTACTAAACTGGATCTCCGGGGTGCTTATAACTTAATCCGCATCCGAGAGGGTGACGAGTGGAAGACTGCGTTTCGCACTCGTTTCGGGCATTTTGAGTACCAGGTCATGCCCTTTGGTCTTTGTAATGCCCCGGCTACGTTCCAGCACTTTGTGAACGACATCTTTAGAGATATCCTGGACCTTTATGTCATCGTTTATCTGGACGATATACTCATCTTCTCCTCTTCTTTGGCGGATCATCGCAGGCACGTCAGGAATGTTCTCGTCCGGGTCAGGCAACATGGCTTATACGCTAAACTAGATAAATGTGAGTTCGAACGCCAGAGTATTCAGTTCTTGGGACTCATTATTTCTGTTGAAGGAATCAAGATGGACCCACAAAAAGTATCGGCCATCCTGGACTGGCCGGCTCCTACAGACAAGAAAGGAGTCCAACGTTTCGTAGGATTTTCCAACTTTTACAGGAAATTCATTAAAGACTTTTCTAAGATCATTGCACCAATAACGGAACTTACTAAACAGGGGGCACGATTCTGTTGGTCATCCCAAGCACAGGCAGCGTTCGAGAAATTAAAGGGACTGTTTACTTCTGCCTCTATTCTCAAGCACCCGGATCCTGCGTTACCGTTTGTACTGGAAGTGGATGCTTCGGAGATCGCAGTGGGGGCAGTACTTTCTCAACGTCTGGGCCCCAAGGCCCTCTTGTTTCCTGTAGCATTCTTTTCCCGTAAACTCTCATCATCTGAGAGAAATTATGATGTCGGAGACCGGGAACTGTTGGCCATCAAAGCGGCTTTGGAAGAATGGCGCTATCTACTAGAGGGTGCGGTACATCCGGTTCTCATCTTTACCGACCACAAGAACTTGGAATACTTAAGAGCAGCCAAGCGACTCAGATCACGACAGGCTAGATGGGCACTTTTTTTTTCCCGCTTCTCCTTTCATATCACGTACAGGCCCGGATCCAAGAATGGAAAACCTGATGCTCTATCACGGATGTTCCACGACTCCAAGGAAAGTACTCCTCCTGATACTATTCTGCCTGCAGGTAGTTTCTTACTTCTCCAGGGAGATTTAATTTCCAGGATAAAACAGGCCTCCTCTGAAATTCCTCTACCTACTGGAACCAGTTTAAATGATGGGTTGCTCTGGCATGAAGGCAAGATTTTCGTACCTGAAAGATGTAGGGTACTGGTACTGGAACTATGTCATGACCACAAGCTGGCGGGTCACTTCGGAGCCCGGAAAACCTCAGAATTGGTGCTACGCACCTTTTGGTGGCCATGTCTTCTGGAGGACTGTAAGAGGTATGTGGGTTCTTGCCGCACTTGTGCCCGGAATAAATGCAACCGCTCAAAGGCCTGGGGTTTATTGAGACCCTTACCGATTCCTGACAGGCCTTGGAGAATGCTATCAATGGATTTCATTGTGGAGTTACCCCCCTCTGAAGGTTTCTCAACCATCTTTGTGGTGATTGATAGGCTATCCAAGATGGCACACTTCATCCCTATGAAGGGTACTCCCACAGCCGTAGAAACGGCGAAGATATTCGTCAAGGAAGTAATAAGGTTACATGGGGTGCCCGCGAATATCGTATCCGACCAAGGTGTTCAATTTACCTCCCGGTTTTGGAGAGCACTGTGTGCCGCTTTGGAAATTGAATTGGCGTTCTCCTCGGCCTACCACCCTCAGACGAACGGCCAGACAGAAAGAACTAACCAGACGCTGGAGCAATACCTCCGTTGTTTTTCTGTATTTACTCAAGACGACTGGGTGTCCTTGTTACCAGTCGCCGAATTCTCATATAACAACTCCCTACACTCTGCCATCAACCAGACTCCTTTCTTTGCGAATTATGGATTCAATCCTTCTTTCCTTCCCAGTTCTATCCCGGAATGTTCTCTACCCGCAGTAACAGAAACAATGGAGTTCTTTTCTAGTAACTGTAAGATCTTGCAGGAAACCATGGCCCAATCCCAGGCTTCCTTCAAGAGGATGTTCGATAAGAAAAGGCGAGGAGAACTCGTCCTTGAACCTGGCAACCAAGTATGGCTCTCTACAACTAATCTAAAGTTGGCTTGTCCCTCCAAAAAGTTGGGACCTAAGTTTCTGGGCCCATTTCGGGTGAAGAGAAAGGTGAATGATGTTGCTTTTGAACTTAGTCTGCCAGAGTCCCTTAGAATCCACCCGGTCTTCCACGTTTCATTACTGAAACCAGTTATCCACAATCCTTTTCCTGACCGTAAGGCCAAGCCACCGGAGGCTGTTTTGGTCAACAATGAGGAGGAGTTCGAAGTCGAGGCAATCTTGGACTGTAGGAAAAGGCAGAATCAGCTCCAGTACCTCATCAAATGGAAGGGGTATGGACCCGAGGATAATTCCTGGGAACCCGAAGGTAACCTGCATGCCAACGAATTGCTACAAACCTTCAAGAACTCCCATGCTCCCAGGCTGGCCCAGCTGGGCATCCGGAGGCTGCCCTTGAGGAGGGGGCACTGTCAGGGTTCTTACCTTGGCAGGCGGGGCGCCCGCGGTGGTGTGCGTCAGGGTGCGTCGGCGCGCGTTGGCGCGCGCGTTTCTGCGGACCTCGCCGTGCGGGCTCCTCGCGGCGCCGGTGTGTGTGTCCGGGATCGTTCCACTGTGCACGCCGGTGTGCGGGGGCGCGCGCGCGGGCGTTGGCGGGCGCGCGTGCCTGTGTGTGCCGGGGCGCGCGCGTGCACGTCATTGGCGCCAAAAGCCCTATTTAAGCCAGTAAGTTCTGGTGACCAGTGCTGCCTAATCAACAGCTAGTAGTTCCAGAGCCTGACCGTGTACCTTGTTTGTTCCTGTTATACCTACTGACCCGGCCTTGTCCCCCGACCACTCTCTGAACTCTGCCTGCACCGACCTTTGCTTGTTTGACCATCCGCTTGCCTGTTCCACTGTACCTCTGCCGTCTGCCTGTTGCCAAACCCGGCCTGTCTCCTGACCATCCATCTGCCTGCTCCCTGGGATCCTGTCAGCCTGTCTGCAGTCTTCCTGCCTGTTGTCCACACCAGCCTGCTCTGCTCAGTGAAGGTGCTCCAGTCTACTCAGTCTTTGCTACAGTTAACCCTGTGACACCCGGACAACAATACCTGAACAGCCATACAGGCCTTCATACCACTCCGTACTGTTGTACCCCCTGTTTACTCTATCAGGGGGCCGATAGTCGGAGGGTAAGGGAGCCTACCCTCTGCCCGACAGGACTCGCCGGTCTGGTAAGTAGGATCCTGATAGAAACCCACAAACAACAGATAATATATACAGCCAAAGGGAAGTACCAAAATCAAACACGTAAGCCAGGCCATGGTCATACACAGGGGATCAGCAACTGAACAAGGGCAGGATAGGAGAGGGAGATAATGGATGGGATATGGATACAAGGGAATAGGAACACAGGAGGGACAGGATCAGGATGGGATCGGATACAGACTCAGGTTCAGGTACGGGTACAGGTACGGGTACAGGTACAGGTACAGGTACAGGTACAGGTACAGGTGTACAGATAGAGGTCAGGGCTCAAGGAAGAAAGATACCAAGGCAAGCCTGTGAGGGCTTGCTGGGTATTTATAAGTCTGTAGTAATTGGCCTCATGTTACAGCTGAGCGCAGTGGGTGCTGTTTGCTCCACACTGCCGGAGTGCACCCGCTGGTGGACACCGGTACTATGGCCCAAGGATGCAACAGTGCCACCAGTAGGAGAGTCCTCTTACTACAGGTCCTATGTGTTGGAAGACACCAGCTGGTTGACACTGGTACTGTGACCCAAGAGACCGATAGCGCCACCAACGGGTAAACCCTTTCATGACAGCTGGACTGACGGCGGGGCAAGACTGGGAAGGAGCCAGAGGAGTCTGTCGGAGTCATCTGGGAGTTCCGGAGCATCTTGAACGGTGGAGCGGAGCAGCGCAGCAGTGCCGGCCGGCCAGAGACAGTGCCCTGTACATCAGAACGGAGTCTTCTGACAACACCGTCCTGGTTGAGTGAGAGGGCTGTTGCCCACAAGTTTCTTGATGCACTTTTATACATCCATCTACACAAGACAGAGTTGCTGGGACCCATAGTCCCACAAGTAAAGTCAAGAGGATTTAGTACTGAGTCCCTGGCATCAAAGTTAGTTATAGTGCTGCTGCACCAGAACTTTATTTTCACATTTTCAGTCTACTTTGATCAGGAGTCATTAACTCCTTGGATTACAAATCTACTTTGTTTTGCTAGCAGAAGAAAAGAAGAAAAGAAGGACTGTTTAGCAAAACACAAGGCCTTGTGTCCCTTCACTATATTGGGGTAGTGTGATATTAAATAAGGGAGCTCTCTAATTGTTGTATTACACTTTATCAGACTAATCTTTGATTCAATATAGTAATAAAGCACTCAGGAAATAGGATAGTGCTCATAGTGAAATAAATTCACTCTGATGGTTATCCTATTTACTTTGCTACACCACTCATATATTATTTCATACATTTTATACCTGTATTGTATCTTTGTAATATAAAGTTCAGTTGACTGTCAGACTATGTTGGTCTGACAGTACAACCATTGTAGTTTAAACCTTCTAAAACAATTACAGTAAATAAGGTTACTATTCAAGTATAACTGTGTGAATGTTGTTTTCCTCTTCATCACCAGCCAAGAGGAGGGTAATGTAACTACAGACAGGTATATTATATTGAGTATTGTGAACTTGCCTTTATGATTTCGTTTTGACTGCACACTATTACAACACAGCTGTGTCAGGGGGACTGAGATAGTCAAAGGGGAAACAAAGCAGAGTACAGGCCCAAATAAATCAGCAGCTCCTTCAGGGGTTAGTGCTACATATATATGTATTTTAATTGTATATTTAGTTGTATCTCTGGAGTTAGCTTTACTACTAGAAATGGCCCTTCTATTTCACTTTAACCACTTTGCATCGGAAAAGTGGCATGCTCCCGCAAAATCACGTATGGGTACGTCTTCCCCATCAAGACCTGCCGGAGGCGTGCGTGCGCGCCCACAGCATGGCAGGGGACCGGATGCATGTGGCTGGCGGGTGCAATCGCTACCGGCCACCCGAGATTGTGGGAACTAGAGCTAGAATAGGGATTTGTGTGTGTAAACACACAGATCCATGTTTTGTCAGTCCTATCCCCATACAGTTAGAAAAACTAACTAGGGAACACATTTAAACCCCTGATCGCCCCCTAGTGTTAACCCCTTCCCTGCCAATGACATTTACACAGTAATCAGTGCATTTTTATAGCTCTGCTCGCTGTATAAATATCAATGGTTCCAAAAATGTCTCAAAAGTGTCCGATCTGTCCGCCGCAATGTCGCTTTACCGCTAAAAATCACAGATCACTGCCATTAATAGTAAAAAAAATGAAAATAATAAAAATGCCATAAAAATGCCATAAATCATTCCCATAGTTTGTAGATGCTATAACTCTTGCGCAAACCAATTAAAATATGCTTATTGCGATTTTTTTACCAAAAATATGTAGAAGAATATATATTGGCCTAAACTGATAAAGAAATTTGTTTTTTAAAAACATTTTTGGGGATAATTATTATAGCAAAAGTAAAAAATATTGCTTTTTTCCCAAAATTGTTGCTCTTTTTTTGTTTATAGCACAAAAAAGAAAAACCACAGAGTTGATCAAATACCACCAAAAGAAAGCTCTATTTGTTGGAAAAAAGGACGTCAATTTTGTTTGGGTACAACGTTGCACGACGCGCATTTGTCAGTTAAACTGATGCAGTGCCATATCGCAAAAAATAGCCTGGTCATTAAGCAGCCAAATCTTCCAGTCTGTAAGTGGTTAAAGAGAATTTTACTCAAAGCACAGCACTCAGACGTATGTCAATATAGCAGACAGCATTAGAATATATATAATTGTAATTTAAATATTATTAATCCTGATTTCTCTTGTCAAAAGATTTTTTTAAATGTACAGCAATTAACAGGTATGTCAATTACGCTTATAGAAACAGAGAAAATAAAGCTCTTTGCTATATAACGTTATGCAAACATTAACAATTAAATAAAAGTATCTTTCAAGTGGAATGTATTTAAATACAACCTGAGGAGTTGGTGAGAAGTCATGTGACAATATAATCACTTCTATAATATTAACAGTATCATCGGTAAATATACACTAATGCATTTTGAGGGTACAGGTCATATGCATTTAAAAGTGAGCTGTAGAGTTAGAATAAGAGGGGAGAAAAAGTAGAAGAGGCGGAGGGTAGAAAGTTGGAGAAATTCACAAGGTCGATCCAGGCGCCAGTGCAAGAAATGGTTTGGTTGATTAAATGAATGAATGGATGAAACAGCTACCATGGTAGGAGGACTGATTCATCAAAGGTTGGCGGTAGGTAATATTTTAACCATGGGTGCCATATCTTTTCAAAGTTGGGGATTTGGTCTTGTTCTACCATGCATGGCATATGCTCTGTACAGTATACATAAAAAAAATTAAAAAAACTCCTACATACAAGAAGAAACACGTATCTCCTAGCAAAAAATCTTTACTATCAATCTTTTTTTACTCCTAGATTTAGTTCCACTTTTTATGTTTCTCATAGGCAATGAAAAGGATCACTTTAAGATCCATATCAACAGCAATTTTGTAATGGAGACTCTCTAATAGCTTTTTCTGACAACTGTAGCTGATTACAGTGTATGTGGCTGGTCACTGTGCTTGCCTTGGCAGCGTTAAATCCCTGGTGTGCTTTGATTGTTTTGGATCACATTGCTGTTTTTATGTCACATGGCTAGTATGTAGCTAGCTTTAAATGCTGAAGAAAGTAATTTTCCTGGTGGCAGACCTGGAACCACTGTGAAACAGACCTTTAACCACTTCCCTTCCAGTGACGTACCGTATGTTGCTGGACTTTCAGTGGTTATACCGGGATAATGCCTGCAGCTGCAGGCATCACCCCATTACTGTTTTTTAGAGGCAGCGGTCAGCTCTTTTGTAGTAGCAATCAGAGCAGCTAACCAGGGGGAGGGGACCCCCCTCTCACCACCTTCTATGGTTTTCTCGGGCTCTCTCCAATCCCACTGGACAACAGAACATAGCCAGAATCGGCTTTGATCAGCTGTGTGTAATAGTAACCTGGAAGCAATGACATGACATCACTTCCAGTTTACTCTGGACCATCGGCACCATTTTTTGAAAACCGAAAACATTCAGAAACACCAATCCTGATGTTTTTGATTGCTTTTAAGTGCAGAGGAGGGATTTGGGTCTTATAGACCCCAGATTTCTCCAAAAAGAGGACCTGTCACATACCTATTGATGTCACAAGGATGTTTACATTTCCTGTGACAGCAATAAAAGTGATAAGAAATAACTAAAAATTAAAGTAACAGTGTAAAAAATTAAATAAAAAATGAATTAATAATATAAAAAAAAAATAATTAAAGTCCTCCTGTCCTCCCATCCTCCCATGCTTGTGCACAAAGGTGAACGCATGCTTTGGTCCTCCACAAGTGCAAACAGCAATCGTACCACATATGTGAGGTATCACCATGAACATCAGATAATGGGCAGTAATTCTAGTACCTGACTTCCTCTGTAAATTTAAAGTGGTAATTTTTAGGCTTTTAAATCTTCACCACCATAGATAGTAAAATTCAAGTCGCTTGTCGCCGTTGCATGGTGGGACATGTTTGATATCTATTTACTCGGCATAACTTCAGCTTTTATATTTTAAATGAGGTTATGTATTGTGTTGTTTTGCTTTAAAATTTAAAAAAGTGTATTTTTTTCCCCAAAAAATTGCATTTGAAAAACCGCTGCGCAAATAAATAAATAACATAAATCGCGTGACATAATTGCAAAACCCACCAATTTATTCTCTAGGGCCTCTGCTTTAAAAAATATTTAATGTTGAGGGGGTTCTAAGTAATTTTCTAGCAAAATTGTTACATGTGAACAAAAAGTGCCAGAAAAGGCCCCGACTGGAAGTAGTTTTAATTGACAGCAATTCAATTTGTTTCTAATAACAACTCCCATGAGTGTTCTTTTTATTCTTTATTTATACTCCATACCAAGCAACAAAGACATATGAACAAATGATTGATATGTTATAGGAAACAAGCAACAACTGTAGGAATGAATAAGTATACAAGCAGTACATTAATCAGAACTTGTTAAGGCATGATCAGTCTTTTACAGCTCAGCTTGATATAGTTTTTGGTTCTGCAGGGCTCTATAGTTGTGGATTATTCCCTTATCAAGATTGTGTTGAGGTAAGTTCTTAAATTAGAGGAAGGAAGGAAATAGCACCAATGGTAATATAGGTTGGTAATTAGTGATTATAGGGAACATGGAGGAAGGATAAACTGGGATAATCAATTTTTGTGAAACTCAGGCAAACACTCCTAAGGTACAATAGTAACCATAAGCGGTGCTCTGCTAATTGCCAACTTACCTTGATTAGCTTACAACAAATTCTATATTTCCCCCTCAACGACTTTATAGGCAATGCACAAAACATATAATAAAAGGCAATATATATCAATCTTTATTACAAAAAAAATAATAAAACCATAAAATTACAGTGTAGCTGGTCTAGATGTACATTCAATCTGCTCTGTTGTATGGCTTGATCAGCTTGGATATACAGCCAGGACAAAGCCTGATGCGTTTCGGAGAGAACTCTTCCTCAGGGTATAATAGAGTATACAGTATCTACAATATATTCAAATTATTAAATATAGATACATATGTAGGACTGAAACATAAAATTGTTACATGCTCCATATCATAGTTACATTATGTGAAGTAAACGGAAGCAGCTGTTTTTTAAAAACAAACGCCAAAAACAAACTGCCATAGCTTTGTTCATCCACACAAATTCAAAAAGATCAATAGACTGCAAAAGAAAATAGGACAACCAAAAAAAAATCTTCAAATATATTACTAGTAGAAAGGCCCTCTACAAAATACTTTAGCAATGGTGACTGAGGACAAAGAGAATGCAAATGTATTTAATGACCTCTTCAGCTCTGTATATACAAAGGAAAATGAGGGAACTCAAGTCCATAATAGGGATAGTATTGACATAGCCCCAAAAGAACCACAATGGCTCAGAATTGATAAGGTTCAGAAAATAAGGTTATGGAAAATAAAGGCGAATAAACCACCGCACCAGATGGCTTACACTCACATGCGCTCAAAAACTCAAGCTTTGTTATTTCAAAGCGATTGTTTCCAATTTTTATAAATTTGACTAGAAAACAATATTTTAAGCAATATATAGCATGGTTTCATGAAAAACCAAAGTTTTCAAACAAATCTGATTTCTTTTTTGAGCAGGTAAACAGAAACATAGACAAATGAGTGGCTGTGTATACAGTATACTTAGATTTTGGAAAAGTGTTTGACACAGTTCTCCAGACATGGCTAGTGTGTAAGTTAGAGTCTATGGGCTTTGAAAATTCAGTTGGTGGATTGATAGAAAACTAGCTAAAAGACTGTATTTAGGGAGTAGTGATGAATGGTCTAAGGTCATTAGTGTTGAACCCCAAGCTTCAGTGATGGAACCTTTTTTTTTTTTTTTTAACCACTTCCCGACTGGCTCCCATACATATACAGCGGCAGGTGGGCTCTCCTGCGCAAATCGCCATATATGTACGGCGTCTCCTTTAATGCCCCGTACACACGGTCCGATTTTCCAATGGAAAATGTCCGATCGGAGCGTGTTGTCAGAAATTCCGACCGTGTGTGGGCTCCATCGGACATTTTCCATCGGATTTTCCGACACACAAAGTTTGAGAGCAGGATATAAAATTTTCTGACAACAAAATCCGTTGTCGGAAATTCCGATCGTGTGTACACAAATCCGACGGACAAAGTGCCACGCATGCTCAGAATAAATAAAGAGATGAAAGCTATTGGCCACTTCCCCATTTATAGTCCCGACGTACGTGTTTTACGTCACTGCGTTCAGAATGATCGGATTTTCCGACAACTTTGTGTGACCGTGTGTATGCAAGACAAGTTTAAGCCAACATCCGTTGGAAAAAATCCTAGGATTTTGTTGTCGGAATGTCCGAACAAAGTCCGACCGTGTGTACGGGGCATAAGAGCCATAGCCACTGCACAGAGGGTGACCCAATGCGCATGGCCAGTCGACGCAATTGCCACCGGCAACACGTGATCGCCGGCACGAGAGCCAGAAGGGGGATTTGTGTGTGTAAACACACACATCCCTGTTCTGACAGGGGAGGAGAGACAGATTGTGTGTTCCTACTAAGTAGGAACAGCGATCTGGCCCCTCCTCTAGTCATTCACATCTCCTCACAGTTAGAAACACACCTAGGGAACACACTTAACCTCTTGATCACCCATAGTGTTAAACCCTTCCCTGTCAGTGACATTTATACAGTAATCAGTGGATTTTTATAGCACTGATCACTGTATAAATGTCAGTGGTACCAAAGAAGTGTCAAAAGTATCCAATCTGTCTTCCGCAATGTTGCAGTCCTGCCAAAAATCGCAGATCACCGCCATTACTAGTAAAAAAAATTAAATAAACAAAAATGCCATAAAAATGCCATAAATATATTCCCTATCTTTTAGACGCTATAACTTTTGCGCAAACCAATCAATATACGCTTATTATGATTTTTTTTATCAAAAATGTGTAGAAGAATACATATTGGCCTAAACTAATGAAGAAATTCATTTTTTTACATTTTTTGGGGGATATTTATTATAGCAAAAAATAAAAAATATTGTTTTTTTTTTTTCAAAATTGTCGCTCTGTTTTTGTTTATAGGGCAAAAAAAAACAAAAAAACGCAGAGATTAGCAAATACCACCAAAAGAAATCTCTATTTGTGGGAAAAAAAGGATGGCAATTTTGTTTGGGTACAACGTCGCACGACCTCGCAATTGTCAGTTAAAGCGACGCAATGCAGTATCGCGAAAAATGACCTGGTCATTAAGGGGGCAAATCCTTCTGTTGCTGAAGTGGTTAATATATTTATAAATGATATAGTGTTTGGGATTAAAGTACCAAGTTATGCAATTCGAATAATGTCTTTACAAGATGTCTCCAACTTACAAGCTGACCACAATGCACTACTTAATTGGGAAACTATGTCATAAATAAGGAATAATGTTGATACATGTAATGTTATGCACTTGGGGGCTAAAAATATTCATGCATCATACATTTTATGAGGAGGATAGCTGGGGGAGTCAGTGGTTGAGAAGAATTTGGGTATTCTGTTAGATCATAGACTTAAGATGGTAGATCATGCCAAGCTGCAGTTTCTAAAGCTAGCAAAAGACTTTCTTGTATTAAAAGAAGTCGTTGTGATGGATACAGACAAATATATACAAGAGGGCCAGAGGCAGCTGGCAAATACTACTTACTACAAAAAACTGGATTATAATCGGACCCAGGATTTTACTCAGCAATTAAAAGGTCTCATTGCGACAATACCAAGCCACCTACATTCAGAACTCATCAATGCGATTCCGGATAATCCAGAAATTGGAGACTTCTACATGCTGCCCAAGATCCACAAGCCAGGAAATCCAGGCAGACCCATTATAACAGGTATGAATACACTTACCGAACATATCTCAGGCCTTGTAGAAAACATGTTAAAACCTTTAGTCATGAACCCTGCAAGTTTCCTGCAAGACACCACTGATTTTCTGAACAAGCTTAACAATATACAACAATTACCACCTAATACACTTCTAGTCACTCACAAGGATGGGTTGGCGGCATGTCACAGATTCTTATCATCCTCACCAGACCACAAATACACTGCTGACGATGTGACACGGCTCATTGAATTCATTCTTACACACAACTACTTCACTTTCAATAATGACATTTATCTCCAGTGTATGGGTACTGCTATGGGCAGCAAAATGGCACCCCAATATGCAAATTTATTTATGGCTGACCTGGAGGACAAATTTCTGAACAGCATACAACAAAAGCCATACAGATATTATCGCTATATTGATGATATATTCATGATATGGACTGAAGGTGAAGAAAATCTAAACCAATTCTTCTCATTGATCAACACTTTTCACCCATCTATCAAACTAAAAATGGACTATTCGAACACACATGTCAACTTCCTGGACACTACAGTATACATCAGGGATGACAAGCTACACACGTCGATATACAGAAAACCGACTGACCGATGCAGCTATCTTCACAGTTCCAGTTTTCACCCCCAACACACTAAACGGGCCATCATACACAGCCAGGCCATCAGATACCACCGAATTTGTTCAGACCCAGAAGACAGAGATAAACATCTCAGAACACTGGCAGACTCCTTCCATAAGAAAGGTTACAAAGACAAAACCATCAACAACAGCATAAACACAGCCTTGAAAACCCGAAGAGAAAATCTCCTCCAATACACAGAGAAAAAAACAAATAACCGAGTACCTCTAGTCACCACATACAACCCAGCACTTGAAGGGATCAAAAAGATAATCAAAGACTTACAACCCATTATAACAGAGGATGAAACTCTGAAAGGAATATTCCAACAACCCCCATTATTGGCTTTCAGACAACCACCCAACCTCAGACACAAACTAATCAGCAGGAAACTTCACTCTGATTATGAAGTCACAAATAATGGTAGCAAACCCTGCAATAAAAAACGCTGCAAACTATGCAACCAGATAAATCTATCCAAAAGTGTTACAAACACAAATGGGACCTTCAATATCATGGGATCTTACAGCTGTACCTCAAGTAATGTTGTGTACCTCATCCAATGCAAAAGGTGCAGCAAAGGATCTTATGTTGGTGAAACAGGACAGAAGTTGCAAGCAAGGATGAATTTGCACAGACATACCATCAAAGAACATAAAGAAGACAGTTTATGCACACCTGTGGGACATCATTTCTCACAATCGGACCACACTATAGAAGACCTCAATGTCTTAGTTCTTAAAGGGAATTTCAGAACTATCCAGGAAAGGAAAACGTTTGAACTAAGAATGATACTTCTTTTTGACACGAAGAATAATGGCCTGAATTTAGATATTGGTTTCCTTACACATTATGCTAAAGTTTTACGACCGCTCTGTGACCAGCATCCCCCCCTGCATTCCCTCCCTAGCTCTCCCTCTGTCTTATCTCACTAACTCTGCTGCTATCTTTATTGCCATTGATTTGTATGTGTTTGGTTTTTTTTTTTTTTTTTTTTTTTTTTCCTTCTTTAACATTCTGCTTAAAAATTTGTGAATCAGTACTGCTTGGACCTTGAAGAAGGGGACATACCCCGAAAGCTTGTCCTGAAAAATTGTATGTTAGTGCAAATAAATAAAAAAAAGTATCACGGACAGTACTCAGAGAGAGAGAGACATACTGTAACTTTGTCCCCGTACAAATGATTAGTAAAGCCCCATCTGGAGTATACAGTTCAGTTTTGGGTATCAGGTCACAAAAAGGATATCTGGAGAAAGTGCAGAGAAGGGCAACCAAACTTATAAAAGTCATGAGGGAGCTCAGCTATGAAATATTTTTTTAAACTGAGTTTATTAAGGATAAATAACAAAATAAGTATATAGCCACAAAGCAAAGCAATAAACAGAATTACATACAAATAGTATTCCACAGATAGTTACAAAATACAATTCCATCTCCACAGAGACAAATATCCTGAGTAAATGCACAGGCAGAGTTATATGATACAACATACAAAATAAAACTTGTAAACAACAAAAACAAAAACAAAAAAATAAAATGAATAAAACATCAGGAAAATACTTGCTTTTCCATTACTGTTTGATAAAACCAAACAAAACAAGAATAACCTGTAAAGGTCTTTGATCTACTAGATCTCAATATACCAGTTAGGCAGCATAGCAGTAGAAGCGTAAAATCCGGAGTGCTAACCCCCCTCTATTTAGAGGAAGCTGGAGGGTTTCCGTTGTTTATCTGGGGTTTTTGGGATGTCATAGGAAGGTAGAGAGAGCAGAGTCAATTGCACTTAAAAACCTTTATAGGGACATAAATGGGCAAGTTAGACAAAAATGTATAAACATTTAGGGGGGGGGGGACCATTTTAAATAAGTTCACCCATCCCATTAAAGAAAGAGGTAAAATGACCCATTGAGCAACTTTGGCATGAAAAGAGGAAGTGGCATTAAATTATTGGCTAAGAACTGGGTTAGTGGTAGTTGGACATCAATACCCAGGTATCTAAACTTGTACATGACTGTTAATGGACAATCAGGTGGTAGACAAAAGGTGGGATTTGGATCTATCAAGAAGACAGTGGATTTTGTCCAGTTAACCTTAAAGCCTGAATAATTAGCGAAATGCTGGATTAACTGGAAGATTTGCTGTATAGTAGACTGTGGGTCAGAGAGATACAGTAGCACATCATCAGCATATAACGAAACATGCTCATCTAATGGACCAATAGAAACACCCTTCAGCAATGGAGAGGTCTGAAGAAGCTCAGCAAGGGGCTCTATAGCTAGGGCAAACAGCAGGGGTGAAAGTGGGTGCCCTGGGGGTGATGGGCGTGACCGGATGCTGAAGTGAGAGGTTGTTGCGAGCCTGAACCTCGCTTCCACTCCCATGCTCGATACAGCTAAGCAGTGTGGGGAAGGAGACGCTGTGATGCCGGGAAAACTGAACAGCTGATCGGTGTGATGGATCCTGTGTCTGGTTGGTGGTCAGTCAGCGTGGAATTCTGCGGCTATCCCGGGGTAGGATCCAGTGGCGCACACCCCAGTGAGAGGGGAGGTGGCGCATACTCGGGATTGAGCGGTCGCCCATGGCATCCGGGAGACCCAAAGGGAAGTTCGTCCCAGTATGACCAGGAAAAGGGGAACGGAGGAGGCGGCCATGCAGAATGGAGCCGGCGCTCAAATACAGCATGGGCCCAAAGAAAAGGCAAGTCAAGCTGCTGGAGGGATTCGCTCATAAACCAAACCAGACACCCAAGAAAGGCGGCCAGGCAGGGGGAGTGAAACACCAGGGCCCCCAGGCCGGCCACCTTGGGGGGAGGAAAAGTCAAGGTCCAGCAGCAGGAGGTGCATCAGTAACATCAGCAGAACCAGCAACACATGCAGTCCTGGAGGGGGAGCATGGATTAAGCAAGGAGTCAGCGGAAGGATATGGTGTACCAGCTTTAGTTACAGAGAAGGAACCATCCTTGAAGGATATTCTCCTAGCAATCAACAACTGTAAGTCTTCATTATTTGAACTTTCTGACCAGCTTAAATGTATTAGAGACAATCTAGTATCCTTAAGACATGATGTGCAAGACGTATGTGCTCGGACGACAGCTCTTGAGGGGAGACTTAGTCAGGTAGAAGACGATGTGAACCCAATGAGACAAGGGGCAATGCTAATGAGGGATCAATTAAATATGTGCATGCATAAAATGGACGATATGGAGAATAGGTTACGTAGGAAGAACGTAAGGATCCTAGGTCTTCCCGAGAGAAGTGACGGTAATAACCCCATAGAATTTATGGAAGGTTAGCTTAAGGAAATGTTTGGCAAGGGCTCTTTATCACATTTTTTTGCAATTGAGCGTGGGCATAGAGTCTCCTCCAGGGCACCATCTTTGGGGAGTCAGCCAAGGCCCCTTATTGTCAAGCTTCTGCACTTTAAGGACAAGGTATTCTCCAGAAAGTGAGAGAAATGAAAAACATACAGCATAAGGGTGTAAGGATTTCATTATATTCAGACCTCTCCCCTGAGTTACAGAAACAAAGAGCATAGTTCATAGAGTGCAAACGCAGATTGCAACAGTTTAAAATATCCTGCACATTTACAAATAACAGCATTTGGGGAAGCCAAGTTTTTTAATGCACCTGCAGAAGTAACATCATGGTTGGAAAAGAATGAAGGAAGGTTACAGCGGGATGAAGGAATATGAGAAGATTAGAAAATGGATGTGCCTATTCAATTTAATGTTCTCCTAGAAAAGAAAGAGAAAGGAGGGGAAAATTATTATTATTTTTTTTTATATCGAGACTTCTCTTTTTCCTCCAGGACTTATATTTAGAAATAAAAATGTATATATAGTTGTGTGGGAGTGAGGAAAGGGGGAAGTGAAGTAAACACTTATGAATATATTGGTCACGTTGGGGATAGTTCCCCTCTTATTAGGTTTGGGTAGCAAAGTTGCCCCAAAGTTGGGCAAGGGGGAAATGGGAAATTGGGAAGGAAGGGGGGTAGGGTGAGGGAGTTGGGGAGGTTAGGCAGGGGAGGGAGATGGGGAGGTTAGGCAGGGGAGGGAGATGGGGAGTGGTAGCGCATGGGGTGTGTATATGGCTGTATGGGAGTATGAAGGTGCAAGATATGTGTTGTGGTATGATATTAGATGTTTTGAGTTTGCACAGGACTGAAAATCACTAAGGATGAACACAGGAATTAAGGTAAAAATACTACAGAATTTGGGGCATAAAGAGACTAGGGATAAGAATTACCCTGAGAGGAGAAAGGGGATAAGGACAGGAAAATGATAGGTACTAGGGATGACAGAGGAAAAACCCCAGATCTAGTAAGGCAAGTTAAGATATGTTCATGGAACGTGCGGTGGGTAAGGGATATGTTTAAAAGACAGGCAATTTTTTCTATGGCTGGGACAGGTGGATTTAAAATGCTCTGCCTGCAGGAGACACACCTTGAGAAAGGAACAATTAGTGCCTTAAGGCATAGGAACTACCAGGTGCAGTATCACTCTACCCATACCTCCTATTCAAGGGGTGTGAGTACACTGATAAATTCCGGATTGGTTTTCTCCTGCAGGCAGAGTAAGGTGGATGAGAATGGATGGTATATTTTTCTTTTTTGTGCAATTGAAAGTAGAGAATGTGTATTAGTCATTGTTTATATCCCTCCTCCATTTAGCACGGAAATTATGTGCGATTTAATAAGATTCATTGCAGATAAACCTGGGGTGCCGGTTATAGTAGCAGATTTTCATGGTGGATGAGAGTATCTGATCTTCAAAATTGGCCTAGTTAAGCAACATCAGGTGTGGTGCTAAATATTTTTTGTGGGCATGCCATCTAAACCTGTTGTTTTATGCTGTGCAAACAACCCTAAAACCTTCTTCTTCGCCTCAGAAGTAACTGGTTCATCTAAATACAGTCAGTCCTCCATAGATAAAGTAGGGAGCTTTAAGCCATTCAGATACCCCGAGAGCTCATCAACTTCATAAGTGGCACGGAAGGCATAGTGGTCTGTGTAGAACCACAGGAAAGCATCCAAAATTTGCTTGGTGGCAATATGAAGGACTCCACCACTGTCTATAATTCTGGGAATAGTAAAGGGTTCATAAACCGGCTTAGACAAAAAGGCAAGTAGGCACCCATTCTTATCTGCCAACTCAAATATATGTTGTGCCTCATACAGCAACTTTTTCTGAGTTTTATCTGTCAGAGGAATATTATAAGTCCTCTGGGCGTCTTTCCATTGGTGATAGTTATGAGAGGACGGGTCAGGAACATACTGATTTTCCATAGTCACAGGCTTTTGAGACAGCAAAGTTATATTAGAATCATTGGCCTTCTTAAAATCACATACACCAGACATATAAGAGCCCCTCATTACTGCCTTAAAGGCATCCCATTGTAGGCCCATCGAGACACCCTGCACATTATCCTGCCAATAGTCTCTCATTTCATCTTGGCCTTTATATAAGACCATAGGGTCTGACAACCAAAAAGGACCCATTCGCCATACATTGGGGCCAACTAGTACAACTAAAAACCAGTGACTTCTTAATTTTAGGGTTTAGTCCTCAGACATTTTAGGATACTATGATAAGATGCGTCATATATAAGGGAGGGAGAAAAATGGATTGGATGGAGTGCCACTGACCCTAGGAACAGCAATAAAACAATACCATAGGGTGCCATACCACAAGGAAGTACAATGTAGGTGAATTAGTATCATAATACGGGTTAGACCAAACCAGAAATTCCCACTCCCCCCATCCGGTCCAACAAAAAGTAACACAGTGGGCTTTAACCCAAAACCTGAACAACGAACCGGAAAGCATGTCCCTAGAGGTCCAATAAGGACAGTGGAAAAAAGTCTCGTAACAAGGAAACATATCCACAAAAATTCCCACTGTGGTAAACAATCCAGACACTCAACATAAACAGCACATGATGGTAGCATACCTGATCCAGATTCAGGAGGCACAGCAATCTATAACGTCAGGTGAAGGCATAAAGTATGAAAGCATGCCCCAAACAAAGTCAGGAGGAAAATGAGTCAGACCATCAAGTCAAGTGGACGCCTATTCAGGTGAAGAATTGTGCTTTTCTGCCACTGACTACCCTAAGTTTAGCCGGATACAAAATGTTGTATGGGAGATTCTTATCTCGTAGCCTATGCTTGACCATGGTAAAGGCTGCTCTTTGTTTCTGTGTAGCTGCAGAAAAGTCTGGAAATATAGAGATGGTATTCCCATTATATTTTAATTTGCCCAGTGTGCGGGCCATGTGCAAGATCTGCTCCTTATCTTTGCAATGTAGAAGCTTGGTGAGCAGGGGATGAGGAGGTGCTCCAGGAGGAAACACACACAGATGTACCGGATGGGCCCATTCTATACCAAAGAGACCAGACAAGATTTCTGGAGGCATAATCAATTTAAGCCAGGTCTCCATGAAGTGTTCTGGGTTTTTACACTCAAAATCTTCCGGGAAGCCGATGAAGCGCTGGTTATTGCGTTGAAGTCTGTCCTCAAGACCACTTAATTTAGAGGCGTGATCCCTGGTAGATTGTTGCAGAGAACAAACATCACCCTGCAAAGGGTTAAGCATGTGTTAACTCCACTAATGCGCTGTTCGGCGTTGGTCAGTCGGCCAAGGATTTCTTGCATATCATGTTTGAGTATAGGCAAGCCCACTATCCCAGTACTAAGAGGAGATTGACAAGTCTGGAAAGCATCTATTACATATTTAAGGGTTAATTCCCCCTCCTGCTCTGAAGGCTGGGGATTTGTTTCACCCTCTTTAGCCTCAGCTGCAGGGAGAGATGAATCAAGATGAATGTTTCCCTCCTCTCCCCAGTCCTTCCAGATCAAGGAAGAAGGCTGCTCAGCTTCTTCCTCAGCACGATGTAACAGAGATTGAAGGGCTAAGTAAGGCTGTCTTTCAGCGAAGTGCTTTTGGATAGTGCCAGGAGCCTTAGGCTTTAGCGCCACGGGTTTTTTAGGGGTCAACTCACCAACAGAAGTTTTCTTGTGCTTCTACTGCTGGAGGAGAGCGCATGGAGCCACTGCGCTGCCGCCATTTTGGGACCCTACTGGTGTGCTCCTAAGAGATCACCCACCTGGCAGTTTTTAGGGCTTCTTGCCCAATTTTGACTATGCTGGTGGGGATGGGAGGAAGCAGTGGGAGGTAAAGGGCTGCAGATGTGCTGTGCCACCAGGATAGGGCTTGCAGGAGAGCAGCGTTACCAGAGCCCTGAAGAGCTGCTGCTCACATCTTACCCCTCGGCCATGCCGTTCAACCTTGAAAGATTGGCTGAACTAAATATAGTCACTTTCAACTCATTAAGAGATCTAACCTTCACATACAAAAAAGTCTCTTCACAGTAAGAGGCGTGAACATGTGCAATAGACTCCCTTGTGAACGAGTTTTGGTCGGCTCAGTAGATTGTTTATTAAAAAAAGTTGGATGTATTCCTAAATGCACAAAATATAACCAAATATTAACAGTTACAGGTAATAACACAAGAGATTGTTGATCCATAAAATATATTATTGCCTCCTGGGGTACCTGGAAGGTTTTTTCCCCCACTGGAGAAAGTTGGCCATGCTTTATTGACTTTTAGTTGGTCTTCCTTTGGATCAAGCGTGGGTATAGGATACTGTATATGGAGGTTTACTATTTGTTTATTTTTTTTTATTAGTTGAACTAGATGGATTAGTTTATTTTTTCAACATGACTATGTAACTTTGTAAGAAAGCTTCAGTGACATGGTCAGAGGTACAGGTAAAAAAGCAATAGCTTGCTTTGTAGGACATGCATTTTTTTCTTTTGTTTTGTTTTGTATTTTTTTAAAGAGTGTCACTTTAGTTTTACAAAAGTGCCAATGCACAATGACCATATACAGTAACAAAGATATTAGATCTTCAAATGTTTTTTTATCCACCTTTTTGATATTTGGAAGATATCAAGATAGTGTAGGAGTTGTGCATATTCATGTTAAACATATGTGCCTAAATGACTGTGTGGACTACTGATCTAACAAAGCGAAACTTCACATGGGCCCAGCTAGCTATATCTGAACAGTGGTGCAGAACCCACCACTTCCTTTTGGTTGGGCCTAAAAGTCAACACAATTATAGATTTGAAAACTCTTCAAGGAATTAAATAGCATTTTTTTTCCTGACACAGTTATTTAAAGCCTACGTTTAGGCAAATATTTAAACAAAACCAACACAAGGGACAGTACATACTATCAATGTAAAGTGTCCCTTGTACTGATGGCTGCTGCTTTAGTTGAAATATTCCACCCTCCAACATTCCCTACCCCCATAGTAATAATCTCCTGGTGCTGCATAGAATTTGCCACCTGTGACAAGCACTTATGAAGAGTGCCGACAAGACTCACCCTTACAGCCCCCTTTTCCATGTATACTATAACTTCTATGAAAGTAAAGTGTTCTGTGAATGGAGGAGCTGGACCTTTCCTTTACCTGCCCATCCTCCATTTACGGATTTCTTTTCATTCAATAGAGAAGGTGGACCTTTCATTCATCTGTCCATTTGTACAGCTTCTATGAATGGAGGAGATGGCCGGAAAGGGCAGTGTATAGTTGGCACTCTTGATAAGATCCTGCCCTTGGCTCTATTAACCCCATTGCACTGTAAGATTACCCCTGTGTGGTGTGGGGGAGGGGGCAGAGGATGGAAGATTTCAACTATAGTAGAGGCCACCAGCATAAGAGGTACTCTGTAAGTACTGTTCATTGTACTGATTAAAAAAAAAAATGACTAAACTTACCTAGGCTTAACCTACACTTAAACATTTTATGTTATTTCCAAAACATTGCATTGGCTTACAACGTTGGTCCAATATGATTTATCTGCCATTAATAATTAAGGGAATTTGTGTATTTTAGGAGCATAAGCCGTAAATAATCATGTAGTACCAACATGGTTCCAATAATTTGAACAACACTTTAATGTCTGTGATTTCACTAGTTCAAAAGTCTTGCATTGCATTGTATATAGGGCCAATATAATAAACATTCTCGGTATTCTCTGTTCTCTCTAATTGTAATAGTCACTCCTTGTGAAATACACGGGGGTGCTATTGTCATTAGGACAGAAATGCACAGGCTACAAAAAAAAATAAAAAATAAATAACAGAAGTTCTACCCTTTCCCCACTCTACTAAAAATATGTTTTGCTTGTATCCCTGATGGAAAGTCTTACCATACCTTCCTGTCCTAGCAGGAAGTGAGGAAAATCCCTAACCCAGACAGCAATAACTGCCTAGCAGAAGTTTTAACCCTTTTCTCAATCCAAAACAAATTAAACATTTAAAGATACGTTTGCCTTTTATATTTGGGGTGCAATGTGTAACATGCTCTTGAATCTGTTCTCCCCCTCCCCCCAACAGCAGGCTGGGGATTCTCTCCCCACACCTGCTGTCTTATTTTTAAAACAGTGCAAAGTATCATTCATTTACTGGAATATGTGAATAAGAGAACGGCAAGTCCCGTCTGGCACTAGGGCAGACGGATTGTAGTTCTCAATGAACTGCCAGGGTGCTAATGACCATAGTTCATTCACAAGCCCTGCAGCTTTCAAACTTTTCAAACCGACAGTTAAAGCAAAAGTATGGGCTAAAAGCTGTAGGGCTTGTTTGCAGGAGCCTGACTTTGCACCCCTGATTCACTGATGAATTCTTTACTGTCAGACTGAGACAGAAGTACAGTAAAAATCACACTATTTAATAAGATGGTAAAATGGTATAAACAGAGCAAACGTAGTCAAAACATAGCCAGAGTTTGGTAACCAGGACGGGTAGTCAGAACAAGCCAGAGAAGTCCAGAGTCAGAGACCAGTGAAGTCGGGTGCAGCAAACAGGATCAGGAACCATAAGAGAAGTCAGCCAAGCAAAAGTCTTTCACAGAAAAACACAAGAGAGAGAGTCCATATATGGTGACCAAGGCAAAGGCACAGAAGATCTGATCCAAGGAGTTTATATAACCAGCAGCTCTAGCTGACGAGCAGGAAATGAAGACCAGGCGAGTCACTGTGGAAGGAAGAGTCTTTGGCAATTAACCATCAGCTGATCACAGAACTCTGAGAAGGAAGGGCTGAGCCCAACCCTGACAGTACCCCCTCCTCAATGATTCCTCCCCCTCGGGGGACCACCAGGTTTAAGGGGAAAATGTCTATGGAAGGCACGGATGAGGACAGGAGCATGTACCTCCAAGGATGAGACCTAAGAGTGTTCCCCCGGACTGTACCCCTTCCAATGAACCACATACTGTATGTGCCCACGGAAGCTACGGGAATCAATGATAGATTGTATCTCATATGCCTCATGGTTCGCAACCTGAACTGGGTGAGGACATGGTACCAAAGTGGTGAAATGGTTGCATACCTAAGGTTTTAATAAGGAGACATGAAATACATTTGAAATCCGCATATTAGAAGGATGGTCTAAAGCGTAAGCCACTGGGTTGATCCTACGGAGAATACGGAAAGGCCCAATAAACTGTGGTGCCAGTTTTAATGATGGAACATGGAGTCGGAGGTTGCGAGATGACCCTGTCCCCAACTTGGTAGTAGCTGCGGTCAGAATAGAGTCTGTAACTATCATTGGCACATTGCAAGGACTCTTGGACCTGTACCCAAGTGGAACGAAGACCACAGAGATGCTCCTCTAATGCAGGAATGCTCTGAGGAACAAATGAGTCAGGCAACATAGACGGTTGGAAACCATAATTCGCCATGAATAGAGACAATCGAGAAGCGGTATTGATGGCACTATTGTGAGAAAACTCCGCCCAAGGTAAAAGGTCTGACCCTTTGTTATGGTGAGGCAGAGAAAAGTGAAGGGATCTGGAAGCCGCACACCGGTCTGATGATAAGTGCCTTTATTAGTAAAAAAGTTGGATAATGGAGGTATACAAAAACACTACAACTATGCCAGCTATGAGTAAGCACTCGTTGTGAGTGCAAAACGCATCAGATGATCCCTGTACACTTCTGCTGTAGTATTTTTGTATACCTCCATGATCCAACTTTTTTACTAATAAAGGCACTTATCATCAGACCGGTGTGCAGCTTCCAGATCCCTTCGCTTTTCTCTGCCTTACCTCGCATCAGCCAGCACCTGGGACTCTCCCCTTGAAGGATGTTGTTAGCCTTTCTTTTCCACTGATTGGAGCCTACCTGGGTGGTGGAACCTTCTCTGCCTTTGTTATGGTGGTCAGAAATGTAGCAACACAAAAAACTGTTCCAAGGACTGGTTGGCTCATTCAGCAGACCCATTGGACTGCGGGTGATACACAGAGGAGAAAGAAAGCTATATTCCCTGTGCACAAAAGGCTCACCAAAACCTGGACACAACTGGCTACCCCTGTCCGAGATGATCACCTTGGGTAGCCCATGTAAGCGAAAGATCTCTCGAGAAAAAATGGAAGCCAGTTTTTATGATGTAGGCAACTTCTTAAGTGGAATACAATGAGACATTTTCAAAAAACCTGTTAACCACCATAAGGATAACTGTGTTGCCCGTGGAGTTGGGTAACTCCGCAATGAAATCCATTGACAGGTGGGTCCAAGGCCTCTCTCCATTGGGTATGGGTTGTAGGAGTCCCACTGGAAGGTGTCGTGGTGTCTTACTCTGAGCACAAACAGAACAAGCAGCTACAAAGGTGGCTACATCAGCACATAGACTAGGCCACCAGAATTGTTGGGAAATGGCCCAATAGAGATGATTCTTCCCTGGGTGGCCAGCAGCCTTGGGAGAATGGTAAGTCTGGAGCACGGCAGTATGGAGACAAAGCAGCGGTCACAAGGTTTCTCAGGAGGAGAATGGATCTGTCAGGCTTTCCACTTACCAGACCGGTGAGTCCGCTTGGGCAGAGGGTAGGCTCCCTTACGTATCTGACTCGCAGCCCCTGGTAGAGCAGACAGGAGGCATGAGAGTGCGGAGTGGTATGAGAGCCTGGTGCAGGAGTCCAAATGCCAGAAGAGAGATGATCTTCAAGCAACAGGTAGTAATCAGGAGCACAGGCAACAGATGCTGAGCAGGAGCAGAGCAAGCAGGTCAAGACACAGGCGGGGTTCGGCAACAGCCGGGCAGCAGAGGTACAGAAGGAGCAGGCAGGAGCAGAGTCAATCAGGAGATCAGAACACAGGAACACAGGAAAAGCAACGGGAACTATGGCACAGGAGCTGTTGATCAGGCAGCACCAAGCAGAGTGTGCAGCAGGCCTAAATAGGTTGACTGGCGCCAAACAGCGTGCACGTGCGCGTGCCAATGCGCACACCCGCACGCGCGCACCACGAACACTGGCGCGCACACCAGTGCCCACAGGAATACGCAGACCAGCGCCCATAGGCGGACGCACGCCAACACACACACGCGCACACATCCGGGCACCACCACGCACACCAGGGTCAGCCAGAGCATGCACACCAGTGCCCACAGGAGCGCGCGCACTAGCGCGTAATTGAACGCGCGCACCGGCGGCGCACCGGCACCCAACCAGGTAACCTCTCTGACAGGATCTGAGCAGCAAGAATTTTGTCACCCAAAAGGAGAAAAGAGACTGGGGCGAACCGTAGCCAGAATACGATTGGGAGGAATCACAGTAACAGGAACCGACTCCATCTTGGAAGTGGAGGAAAACTGTTGCGACAAAACATCAGCCCGGGTAAGAATGAGACTATGTAATTGAAACTTGACAATAAAAGAGCCCATCATGCCCTTCCGAGAGAGAGACGTTTAGCCTTAGACAAGAATGTGAGATTATTATGGTCAGTCAGAATTAGAACCGGCATAGTAGTACCTTAGAGGAAATGCCTGCATTCTTTAAGTGCTAAAATGATTGCTAACAACTCTCTGTCCCCAATCTCATAATTGCATTCCACAGGAGATAATTTCTTGGAAAGGTAGCCACAAGGATGCATAGCGCTCTCAGAGGTAGGACGTTGAGACAGCAGGGCACCAATTCCAGTCTCAGATGCATCAACCTCAAGGATGAAAGGTACCGTAGGATCAGGATGTACCAAAACAGGAGCAGAAGCAAAGGCAGACTCTCAAAGGCCTTAATGAGTCTGGAGACCAATTCTGTGGGTTACAATCCTTTCTGGTCATATTAGTTAGGGGTATGACCAGAGACAAGAAGTTATGAATAAACTTCCGATAAAAATTGGCAAAGCCAAGAAAACGCTGCAATGGTCGTTATTCCACGGGTCGGGGCCACTATAGGACTGCTGAAAGTTTCTCTGGGTCCATCGAAAAACCAGCAGTGGAAATTACATAACCCAGGAAGTTAACCTGTTCACAATAAAACTCGCACTTCTCCATATTGCAATACAGGTTACAGGTTATCATCTCTCAACCTCTGCAGCACATGGCAAACATCTGATAGCTCTCTAGGGACTTGGAAAACATGAGAATATCGTCGAGATAAACCACCACACATAGCTGCAACAAATCTTGGAGAACATCATTGATAAATTCCTGGAAAACTGCCGAAGCGTTACAAAGACCAAACGGTATAACTAGATATTCATAGTGGCCTGTTCTGGTATTAAACGCAGTTTTCCCTTCATTGCCCTCCTTGATCCTCATGAGATTGTAAGCCCCTCGCAAATCAAGCTTCAAAAAAACGTTGCTACCTTGAGGGAGTCAAATAACTCCATAATCAAAGGAATCGGATACGCGTTCTTAATCATGAAGCGATTGAGACCCCTATAATCAATACAAGGTCTCAGTTCACCATTCTTCTTTTTCACAAAGAAGAAACCAGCACCAGCAGAAGATAAGGATTTGCGAATGAATCCTCGAGGAAGTGCATCGGCCACATACTCCTCCATGGCTTTGTCCTCTGAGACAGACAAAGGGTAGACCATGAGGTGGTATGGCACCAAGTTGAAGGTCAATTGCCCAATCATATGACCGGTGCAGAGGAAAACTACTGGCTTGACCTTTGTCAAAGATATTGCAATATTCGCTGTACTCCTCTGGCAGGGCAGAGAGTAAAGGGGTGCACAAGACCTTAGCCACTTTCAGAAAACATGTCTACCAGCATTGTGGCAACAAGGAAAGAACTTCAGCATGAAGCCAATCAAAAGAGGGGTTGTGCTACTGTAACCAAGGATAACCAATAACCACCGGAAAATGAGGTGAGGAAATGACTTGGAATTGGATTATCTCATTGTGAATAGCACCTACCACCATGGTCAATGGAATAGTCTCATGAGGAGTGCGCATGCGCGGGAGTTCCAATATGGCTGCTTGAGCCTGGAGCTCCGCTCCACCCCGGACCGCAGAGCTGCACTACGGCGAATACAGCCCTCCCAGCCGCTTCCAGCTAACTCTCCCGTGTCAGGGACCCTCCGAGGAGCCAGCGGAGATGTCCGGCCCCCCAGTGAGGAGAGATCTCGGCCCACTTTTCGATACGGCGGGAGCGGACGGGATTCCCAAGATGGCCGCCAGCACGGAATCCACACAGCCACACGCGGCTCAGCACCCCAAGGCTCCAGAACACAGGCCAGTACTTACCCCACCGACTCTCACTTATGCCCAGGCTACACAGGGGCCCTCACCTGCCCTTCAGACTCCCTATCAGAGCTCCCAGAAACCTCAGGCCGCTGCAAAGGCCTCCACAGGCTCCACAAACATGGCGCTCCAGGAGATGTCTCCCCAGGCCCTCCCCATACAGGCCCAGCTCTCAGGGGTTGCTCATCAGCCCTCAGGCTTTTCATTAAATGACTTAACCCAAATGCAAGAAGAAATGTTTCTTAAATTCTCCTCATTGCTGGAGAAAGGTCTGGCCACCACAGCACACCAGATCACTAACACTATCAAAGCTGACCTATCAAATATAGGCTCGAGAATAGAAGCAATAGAGGAAAAAGTGGAGTGCACGGTCTCCAAAACGAACCAAAATGCAGCCCACCTTCAGACTGTTCAGGAACAACTAGATGTGGCCCTTTCCAGGATAGACAAACTCGAGAACAGGTCCAGGAGATATAATTTCAGAATTAGAGGCCTCCCTGAAACCTTCACGGATATTCCCTCCACGGTTCAGGACATTATCTCTGAAATCATTCCTAATATCCCTTCCCAGCGTCTCGAATTAGACAGGGCTCACAGATCCCTCGGTCCCCCCAGACAAGACGGCTCACCCAGAGACATAATTGTGAAACCACACTTTTTTACAACCAAGGAGGAAGTCATGCGACAATCCCGTCAGAACCCCAAACTACAACACCGGGGCCATCAGATCCAGATTTTCGCGGATTTAGCACCCTCCACTATCCAGAGACGCAGAACCCTGAAACCTCTTCTCTTGAACCTATCACAAAGGGACGTTAAATATCGCTGGACCTTCCCTTTCGCAGTCAAATTCACGCTGCAGGGTAAAACCCACTCCTTTTCCAGCTTCCCAGAAGGTGAAAAACTGCTTCTTTCCCTTAAACTCATCTCACAGGAAGCCCCAATGGACTTTTCTGAATCCTCATCAGGATCGACAAAACGCCCCCCACCAGGCAGTCCTGTCTCCCCCTTATGGAATAAGAATACGTCCAAGAGGAGCAAGGAGGGAAAACCATCATAAGGCCAGGCTGGCCTCTTCTCCTTTCTATGTCCCAGCAGGGACTTTTGTTCGGGGTGCTGGTCCACACAGTTGCCGGAGCTGGAGCTCCACACCCCACCACGGCTCAAAGGCTTGATAAGCCCATCTTCAGAACTACACCCCTCAATGCACTTCATAGCACTATTTTTCCACAACGAAAACCCCCCCCACAGGGAATAGAAAGTACCCGGCCATCACCAGATTTTCTACATTCTTCCCTTCAGCGGAACTGTCCAGCGGACTCAGACGCTCCCCGGAAGAAGTTCGGATTGCCGGGACTTTAGGCATAAGTGGACTGTAGATTGGTTTGAGTAATAATGGGATTTTGGTTCCTAGCCCCGCTCTAGATCAGGGCAAGATTACTCATATGTCTAGCTAATGATGACCCGAAGTACATTTTTTTTTTCTCCCTCTACAAAGTAGAACCAGGGTCATCCAGGATCCCTGACATCTCATATTTGGGGTCGGGAGGGGGGTGGAAGTGCTGAGGCGGGTGGGGTGTTCTCCTTTTTCATTTAAATATTAAGGTATAGTACCACTTAACCTGGCAAGTAGTGCCATGAGTTAAGGGCTGTTTGAATTTTATTTCAGTTGCACTTTAACGTTAGTGTGTATGTTTCCATGTTTTACAGTGATAAAGATAGGGTCCGGGGTGGATACCATGTGCCTCCTCCCATTTCTAAAGAACCTAAGTGTCCTTTGGACTTGGGACTTCAGTCGGCCTCCCAGCTGGACTGAAGATTTGTTTTGGGTTTGTTGTGGGAAATTTTTCACAAGATCCCAAGGGTCATATTTTGAGACCCATGTTGTTACTATTATTGCTCTTATGTGTCTGTTTGTCCTTTTCTTTTCTTTATTTCCTCTCACCCCCCTTCTTTTTTCCAGCCGTCCTGCGGGAAGGAGCCTCGCGCCCCCCAGAGATAAACACAGAAGACGCCCAATACGTATCTTGCCCCGAAATGCATGGAAGACTTCCATTGGTGAGTGACTGCTTGATCTTGAGTCCCCCTCCCCTCTGCTCAGATGTCTGACACACTTACTCTAGGAACTGATCTCAAGGTGGCCTCTCACAATGTCCAGGGACTAAACTCACCTGGAAAAAGGAGACTGGCCTTGGATCACTATAAATCCTTAAGACTCGATGTAGTTCTTCTTCAAGAGACTCACTTTCCCATCCGGTACACCCCAAAGTTCCTCCACTCGTACTATCCATCCTTCTTCCTAGCGAATGCCCCTAACAAGACTAAGGGGGTGGCAATCCTATTTTCCAAGAATAGCAAATTCTCCTATATTTCAGATTATAAGGATCCGGAGGGAAGATTTCTAGTGGTGAAGGGGACCCTGGAAGGAGTTCTATACACAATCATCTCATACTACGCCCCGAATAAGGGTCAAGCATCCTTCTTCCAGGGACTCCTCGGTACAATAGAACCCCTTCTGGAAGGGAAGGTCATTATGGGAGGAGACTCTAATGTGGCGTTTGACCAGAGATTGGACAAAACTAAACCCCCCAAGGACCAGCTCACGCGCCCCACGAAATTAAGCACTAAAATAGCTAAACTGCTACATACTCATGGTCTTATAGACATCTGGAGGGAACTAAACCCCAGAAGTAGGGACTACACTCACTTCTCCGCCCCCCACCAATCTTACGCCAGGATTGACCACATACTGATTCCTTCCTCATTAATTCCCCTCTCCAAAAAAGCCACAATATTGGACACAGCCTGGTCGGACCATTCTTTGGTCCTCCTTACCCTGAGAAACGTCATCTCGGGACGAGGTGGCTCCTACTGGCGACTAAACGAATCCCTGCTCTCTGACCCCCGCTACTGTAAGGAGATAGCAGACTCCATTAAAGAATACTTTACCCTTAATGACATAGACAATATCTCCCCAGAGACCCTGTGGGCTGCCCACAAGGCAACCATCAGAGGCACCCTAATCAGGATCGCGACTCAATACAAAAAGGAGCGCTTAATAGATATTCAACGACTTGAAAAAACATTCCTCACATTAAAAGCTGAACACAAAAAACACCCGAACAGGGTCCTTTTAGAAAGGTTAGATGCGACTAGACTTGAGCTGAACCTCACCTTAACGGCCAAAGCAGAGAAAAACATCAGGTGGAGTGGAGCCAAATTTTATTGCCAAAGGGACAGATTCGGCTCAATGCTAGCCTCCAAACTCACCCCGAGATTCCGATCCTCTTCTTTCCCTAAACTTAGAATCGCAGGTCATCCCCCAACGGCGAACCCCAGTAAAATAATGTCAGCCTTCCATGATTTCTATGAAAATCTCTACAAATCCCCACAGTCAGGGAAGGGCCCTTTAACCACGGCCTTTCTAGACAATCTGCAGATCCCTTCGATCTCCACAGATTGCAGAGACCTAATGGAAGGAGCCTTTTCAGTAGAGGAGGTAAGGACGGTTATAAAAGGCTTGAAGCCCGGATCGGCCCCAGGGCCAGATGGCCTCTCGGTACCTTACTACAAACAATATGGAGAAATCCTAGCTCCGTACCTGGCTAAATTTTTCAATTCCATTAAAACAGGTAATCCCCTCGACACACAACTGAACACTGCATTTATCTCGGTCATCCCCAAACCCAACAAAAATCACGAGGAAGTTGAAAATTACAGGCCTATCTCCCTGATTAATAATGACCTCAAAATCCTCACCAAAATCCTGGCCAACCGCCTCTCATCTTTTATTAATCTCTTTATACACAAGGACCAGGTTGGTTTCATACCAGGGAGACAGGGACCAGACCAAATTAGAAGAGCAATAGACATTGTTTCCATCCTCCAATCGAATTGGGAAGGGGGACCGAAACAGGAAGGTTTCCTCCTCTCCTTGGACCTCCATAAGGCCTTTGATTCTATCGAGTGGCCTTATCTTTTCTCCTTACTGGAGAAATGGGGATTCGGCCCTAGGTTTCTTGGGACACTAAAAGCCTTATACTCCACCCCAAGAGCAATAATCCGCTTACAAGGCCATTACTCCAAACCTCTATCTATAGCAAGAGGGACTAGACAGGGCTGCCCTCTATCCCCCTTAATTTTCGCCATTGCGATTGAAACCCTTGCAATCGCAGTCAGATCGGATCCCAATATTTCTGGGGTGAAATGTGGCGAACAAATCCACAAATGCGGGCTCTTCGCCGATGATATGCTCTTATTCATTACATCACCAATCACTTCCCTACCAAATCTGTGCAAACTCCTAAAGGAGTTCTCACGGATATCGGGCCTACAGGTAAACTACTCCAAATCATCCGCACTGAACATTTCCCTCAAACCACATGTGGTCTCCTCCCTCCAGAATGCCTTTGAGTTTAGATGGAGCGACACTTTTATTGACTATTTAGGGATCAGGCTCACCGCGAAAACAGAGCTACTCTATTCGGCCAACTTCCCTCACATTTACCGCAAACTGGAGTCAGACCTAGGCAATTGGGCTAAGGGAGGGATCTCTTGGCTAGGTAGAGTTCATGCAATTAAAATGACCTTACTACCTAGACTCCTCTACCTTTTCAGGGCCCTCCCGATAAGCATTGTAAAAGACCATCTTACTACATTCCAAAGGAAAATCATCAAGTTTATCTGGGGAGACAAGGGGCACAGACTCCAACAAAATACCTTATACTTGTCTAGATCTCGGGGGGGCTTAGGTCTCCCTCAACTTTTCTGGTACTATCAAGCGGCTAGACTTGCCCAGCTTTCAATAGTGTATGGGAAGACAGAAAAACCAGATTGGATCCAAATAGAGAGACAGGCTGTACCATCATACACCCTAGACTTCCTAATGTGGGTCCCTCCTAGAAAACGCCCCCCGATTCTCTCACCAACTCTTTCTCATTCCTTTAAATTATGGGATTCTCTAAGAAACAATCGGAGCTTGATCTCCAGTTGCCACCCACTTGCTCACATATTTAATAACCCGGACTTCGTTCCAGGTCTAGACATCAAAGCATTCCGTTGGTGGTTGGATAAGGGGTTGTACCGGATCGGACACTTCTATACGAGTTTAGGCCCTATTACCCTGGCCTTTTGTGTGAGCAAATTGGAGATGCCTACCTCGGAGAGATTCAGATTTCACCAAATCCGCCACTTCCTTGCCCACAACGGGGAGGCAAAATTGGCCCCCCACTCATTCACGCCTTACGAACTCTGGTGCGGCCGGTCTTCTGAGCAGAGGGGAGGCATCTCCGTCATATATCAGTCACTCGCCAATCAGTCAACCAAGACCCCATATATGCTCGCGTGGGAAGCAGACCTGTCTATGCAGTGGGATCTTGATAAATGGAGGACCACCTTTTTCAGGGCATACAGGGGCATTAAGAACATTTCCATGATAGAGTCTAGTCTTAAGGTTTTTACCAGGTGGTATCTACCTCCTGACAGATTAGCCAAGATGTTCCCTTCGGCTGACCCTGGTTGTTTTAGAGGATGTTTACTTAGGGGCACACTGGTCCATATATTCTGGGAGTGCCCAAGATTGAGGACATTCTGGAACAAGATCTTCCTCCTGATAAAGAAAATCACCAAGGTCCATATCCCGAAAACACCTTCGATGGCTCTCCTAAATGACAATTTGCCCAGGGTCCCGAAGCTTGCCAGCAAACTCATACATTTTATTTTCCTGGGCGCTAAGCTCACCATAGCCAAGGCTTGGAAGAAACCCAAAGTATCCCTTAAGGCGACGATCCGGAAAATTTCCTGGATCATGGCCCAAGAGAAGCTGGCTAGCATTCTAGACAACTCAGTGGACCGGTTTGAGGCTACTTGGGAACCCTGGGCAAGTTTCGTTGGCATCTCCCTGATTCCGGGTGTGCAACCACAACTCAGCTGATTGCTACGGGGTTGCGGGGCGCCTCCCCGCGGGCTGGCTCCCTTTCCTCTCTTCTTTCTCCCTCCCTCCCCTCTCTTTTCTACACTCTTTTCTTTCTCGATTTTCAGCTGTCGTAAAGTTCCGAACCACAGACAGTCCGATGGTCTTAATATCACTCTTATTCCCTGTTGGAATAAGACAGTCAGATGGTCTTAGTATCACTCTTATTCCCTGTTGGTTCCGGCTATAAGGGGCTCTAATACTATAAGGTTGTTCTCTAGCTGGTTGTTTATTTTTCAGCAATGTTTACAGGGCGTCGGGGGGGGGGGCTAATGGAGGTTTCGCCGGTCACAGTGAGTTCCCTTTTGGGGTGCCGTCGGAACCCCCGTGGCCGCCTACAGCCGCCCCTTGGTTAGCCCAGAGATTTATCCTCTCTTTAGCTCCTTTCTTAAGGTAAATGGTATTGTTCCTCTAGATTATCTGTTAAAACCACAGGCCGGAACCTAACCCTTCACACTTATTATTTCTTTTCTTTTATTGTCTGTGTTTCGATTGTGATACTTCTTCTTTTTGTAATACCTACCCCACAGGGGTCTAACTGTATGTGATATGACCAATGTGCATTTATGATTCAGCGAATGTACGATATATGACTTCTTTTTTTGAAAAATCCAATAAATATTTTGAAAAGGAATAGTCTCATGAGTCACATGGGCAGGCTGTAGAGGTCTCCCATCAATAGCCTCAATGGCAAGTGGAGTGGCACAAAGCTGCAGTGGAATCGAATGCTTGGACACAAAGACACCATCTATGAACAGGCCTGCAGCCCCAGAGTTGATTAGAGCCAGTATCTTGACGGACGACTCAAACTAAGAAAGGGTAACCGGTACCAGGGGCTTATCCTTTTGGATAACTGGGGACGAAACAACGCCACCTAAGGTCTGTCCCCTACAGGACCTCAAGGTGCGGGCATTTCCTGGACGGGTAGGGCAAGACTTCAAAAAGTCTTGTGACCTGCCTGGCCACAATAAAGGCACAATCTCTCCCTTCTCCTAAAGGCCCTCTCATCCGTAGAGAGAGACGTGTTATACCCAACTGCTGGGTACTACCTCACTGGCAGACTCGGTACCAGGAGGTATGGGAGGTGAGGGAGGCAAGGGTGGGACTGCAAAGCTCAGAGCCAAACATACAGGAGGCTTCTGCAAGCGCTCCTTAAAAGAGGGTCTCTCTCGGAGTCTGGAGTCAATGAAAATGGCCAATGTGAACAACTTCTCCAACTCAGTGGGTATGTCTCAGGCTGCATGGTCTCTCTATTAGAGAGACCATGGGAAAAAGCAGCCACGAGGGCCTCATTATTCTAAGCAACCTCTGCTGCCAGAGTATGGAACTTAATGGCGTAATCGGCAACAGTTCTCATACCATGTTTGATGAGGAAGGGGGAATTGGGACTTTATATGAAACAAGACACTTGGGTAGATTAAATCAATCAATATAATAAAAATAATTTATTGGCAACATGGAAGGAGGTAGTAGAGTGGATAACATTAATAGTAGATCAATATGTAATTAGCAGAATTAAAAGGCATGATAAAATCATAACACAATAAAATTCATAATACAATAGCATTGTTACATATAATTGATAATGAACCAGCAGTACACTCCAAAGTATCTATATATTATTAACCAATATAATTTAATTGATGATTTAAACAAATCAAACCCATAGTGGAACCATGGTTATTGTGGCATAGCATCCAATAGTTAAAAGCTTGACGCGTTTCGTGGATCGTTTCCACTCATCAGGAGCAGCTATACATTGGGGGTACCTATGATAAACAATGAATTAATAATCAATGGTAATTGATTATAGTAGGAAGAGAGGGAACATAAGCCAGTAGTCCTAACAACTCTTACCTATAGTATGCATGAGGATAAATAATGGTATTGGAGATATATATCAGAGGCATTCGGAGGTGAAAATTCATCCCCCTGGGAGCTAAGGTAACATACAAGACCGGTATGCAGGCCAGGTGGAAAAGTGGATAACAATGTTGGAAGGGGGGTCACCTTACCAGAACTGAGGTAATGGGGGTGAGCCCGGGAAACTGGTGAAAAAACAAATATTGAGGTGGTGTTAATGGGGTGTGACATAGAAAAGAGCTAAGTGGTAGGGGTTGGGGGAGAAGGAAATTGGGATGTAGGAGAAACTGAGATAAGACCAAGGTAGAAACCCCAAGGTGGGAGTAGAAAGGGATACCAAAATGTGACACGAATGAGAACAGAGATGTCAAACCACCATAAGGTAGGGGAGAGAACCCGTAGAAGAGAAATTACCTGAAACTACACAGTGGAATGTGTAGTGAAGGGGTGACATGTGGAGTGAACCAGGGTGAAGTTGAGGCAGAAAACATACTCTGGAGAGGGGAGTAGTGGTGAGGGCAGCCCGCAGCACTGTCAAGTATGTAAACCAACGTCACACTGAGAAATGCGCAGCTCAGGGGAAGAGAGCAACCACATCCGAGCGACTGGCGCTCATAAGTAGGTGCCCAGCATCCCTCGTGCTGTAAGCCGTTGGAAAAAACAAACACATCAGCGTGTGGCGTCACTAATGACTCTGGACGTCAGGTGTGTGGGCGTGGCGTCAACGCACAGCGAAAGCGAGCCGGCAACCCCATGACCAACCGGTCAGGGAATTGAAGGATAGCCGCGGTGTGCGTCGCAGCTCCCGGAAGTGGATGGGATCACCCCCCTCTTCCAGGTAGTTGCCTTACTAAAAGAGTAAATCGACACAGGAATAGTACCAATATAGCATGTATCTATACTGGCTGCATTGGATGATATAGCAACAAATAACCAAGTGGTAAAGCAAGATAGACAAGTGTGTTGTTTCCATCCCTAATCAACTTAAGAAGAGAATAAAAATAGGTGCCTCCGAAACGCGGCGAGCTTTTAACTATTGGATGCTATGCCACAATAACCATGGTTCCACTATGGGTTTGATTTGTTTAAATCATCAATTAAATTATATTGGTTACTAATATATAGATATGTTGGAGTGTACTGCTGGTTCATTATCAATTATATGTAACAATGCTATTGTATTATGAATTTTATTGTGTTATGATTTTATCATGCCTTTTAATTCTGCTAATTACATATTGATCTACTATTAATGTTATCCACTCTACTACCTCCTTCCATGTTGCCAATAAATTATTTTTATTATATTGATTGATTTAATCTACCCAAGTGTCTTGTTTCATATAAAGTCCCAATTCCCCCTTCCTCATCTAATAATTAGGGATGGAGACCTGTGCACTGGATGGTCACGGCTCACATAAAGTCCCACCTATTTTTATTCTCTCATACCATGTTTGGCGGACATCAGGCCTATGGCAGCAGACGTGGAGCATACGGGAATGTCAAGTACCCTCTTAAAGGAAGCCACAAACTCTGGGTAACTCTGGACAATGGGTTTTTGCGTCTCCCATTGGGTTTGCCCAGGCCAAGGCTCTCTCAGAAAGCAAAGATATCAAGAAATTGAAAGCAGGATAGTTGCAAACTATTATTCAGAGAAATATTTAAACCTGAGATTGCTGCTGCTGTCACTTATGTGCTCCCAGAGAAAAACAGTAAATAAAGTGTAAATGAGCATAGGTATACAAACACACAAATAATAATAAAAACAAATCAAAACTAGTGTGCAATATAAGTGTTCAAACAAAAGACCAATAATATTATATAAAGTGATAATTTCCTCCGCTGACATGCGGGGAGATGTGAAGTGTTTCTTTGCTTCAAACAACCTCCATATGCATAGTGGAAAAAATAAGACCCTTGGGTTAGGGAACTTATATACCCCCCAATATAATGGGACTTTGTAGGCGAACCATACAGTGGATTAGATAAAAAGTGTTTTATTTATTTGAAAAATCATAAAAACATGATACATTTAGCAATGGATCTCAACAAGAATATTATTTATACAATAAAATTTGCTATCCTGTAATAATTTATGTATACTTCCATTCATAATAAAGTATTTTCTCTAGAAGCCTGACATGTTTCAGGACGATGTCCCTTCTTCGAAGGCGTATTGCAGAGAGAAAAGTCGCATGCATAGGAGATACATTCAACAAGAAGTTTTCAAGAATGAAGGATACATATATGACTGCACACCAACATGCAGTTTGGCATAGGGTAGCAGATTGTATCTATTTAAATGAAAAGCGCACTAGTTGTCGGCTGATCAGCCAGTGTAAGATAATGGCTATCCGTCGGCTTCAGAGATGGCCTCGCAAAGGCCCCCCCAAAAAAAGGGAGGACAACCCCGTTGGATCCCAAATTGCCTTATTAGGTACAGGGATGGTGCATAGGCAGCTGGAACAGAGAGCGTCCTGAAGCTTAGGTGGTGGGATAGCACACCACCTAAGCTTCAGGACGCTCTCTGTTCCAGCTGCCTATGCACCATCCCTGTACCTAATAAGGCAATTTGGGATCCAACTGGGTTGTCCTCCCTTTTTTTGGGGGGCCTTTGCGAGGCCATCTCTGAAGCCGACGGATAACCATTATCTTACACTGGCTGATCAGCCGACAACTAGTGCGCTTTTCATTTAAATAGATACAATCTGCTACCCTATGCCAAACTGCATGTTGGTGTGCAGTCATATATGTATCCTTCATTCTTGAAAACTTCTTGTTGAATGTATCTCCTATGCATGCAACTTTTCTCTCTGCAATACGCCTCTGAAGAAGGGACATCGTCCTGAAACATGTCAGGCTTCTAGAGAAAATACTTTATTATGAATGGAAGTATACATAAATTATTACAGGATAGCAAATTTTATTGTATAAATAATATTCTTGTTGAGATCCATTGCTAAATGTATCATGTTTTTATGATTTTTCAAATAAATAAAACACTTTTTATCTAATCCACTGTATGGTTCGCCTACAAAGTCCCATTATATTGGGGGTATATAAGTTCCCTAACCCAAGGGTCTTATTTTTTCCACTAACTCGGGATGTTGGCAACTTTTTGAAGGCAATTATTGATAATTTTTTCCTTCAGTGGTTCAATGCATTATATACTATCCATATGCATAGTGCTCCTGCAACCACATGCAATGCTCGCTCACCTCCTTACAAGACACTGCTAGGGGTCAAACACGCCTTGCACTCTGTGCAACTCTCCCTTCAGGAAATCCTCACTGGTCCTTGGTAACCTCTGCTTGACTCTCAAGAAACAACTGTGCTACTTTAGACTTCAATCCAGTGTAATCCACCTTAGCTGCCGGTAGTTTCAAAAATACATGGAAAAAACAGGAAGTGCCTCCAATAATGCAGTATCCGAGGGATTAAAAATTAACCTCTCCACCCCAGCTAATATACAACTCACATTTATTAAAAAGTTTTAAAAGCATTAATAATACATCAGAAAGGTCTCACTCAGTTGCAACAAGATGAGCGAGCATTGCATGTGGTGGTGGGAGCACTATGCATATGGAGGTTGTTTGAAGCAAAGAAACACTTCAGATCTCCCCGCATGTCAGCGGAAGAAATTATCACTTTATATAATATTATTGGACTTTTGTTTGAACACTTATATTGCACACTAGTTTTTATTTGTTTTTATTTTTCCTTGTCAAAAGAAGTTTATTGAGTATACAATGTTATAAAGATATATAAAGTAAGTTTACAAGGATCTATAAAGTAAGCTCATTGTTTTACAGTAGGGTTTATATAGGTAAATATCATGAAATTTCAAATATTAAACATTGGGTTCACGTAAACCTAAATTAAAGATATATATCCTTTCCTTAGTTACTTTTGTAGGTATTTAAATGATTTATACCTACTATACATATTGTTTACAAGTAGAGTGTATATAGGTCAAATAAATTCTGATAATGAGCTTTAATCGTAAGGTGGAGAAAAGGAAAGAGAAAGAAGAAAAAGGGTTGAAAGGTAGAGGTATGGTCCACAAGGTTGTCCCGCTCGTCAGTTTATTATTCTTTTTAGTTCTCTTTGAAGCCTTAGAATGGGTGTCTCTGTAAGTCATTTAATCTGTTACCATGGCAACAGGACAGAGTCATTGAAGTTTGACAGGAACTGTTGTTTTATCCAAGGATGCCAAAGTTTTTCAAATTTTGGAATTTGATTTTGATCGATGGCTACCATCTTAGCATGGGACATTGTATTATTCATTCTGTGAATTGTTTCTGCTAGTACCAATGTAGGAGATTTCCATGCCTTGGCCACTGTTTGTTTTGCAGCCGTTATTAGTTGGATCATAAGTTTGAATTGAGAGAGTGTTAACCATTCCAGTTTTAGATAAAGTAAAGTTAAATATGGATCTGGTTGTATTATTTTTTTAAATATTTTAGATGCAATCACGAAGACTTCCTTCCAGAAGGTTTGGATTACTGGGCACGTCCACCATATGTGTAAATATGTGCCTATTTCTGGGCATCCTCGAAAACAAAGAGCTGAGGTATTAGGTGAATATTTTGCCACTCTAGCGGGTACAAGGTACCAGCGAGTTAGGACTTTATAATTTGTCTCCAGTGCTAAGATGTTGGGTGAAGATGACTTAGATGTGAGCCATATGTTAGACCAGTCCGTGTCTTCTAAAGTTCGTCCTAGGTCCTCCTCCCACCTCTGAACGTAAGAGGGTCTATTAAGATTTGCTACTCCATATAATTGATTATAAAGTGATGAAATTGTACCTTTAGCAAATGGATCTTTTGTACAGATTGATCCAAAAATGGATAATTGGGATAATGGTGTATCCCCCTTTAGGAATGGTGTATAGAAATTTTCGATTTGGAGATATCTAAATATCTCAGAGTTTGGTAGATCATATTTTTCTCTAAGCGATGGGAATGAAAGGAATGATTTAGATGCTATGAAGTCATTTAGTGTCTGAATGCCTGATGTTGTCCAAGCTTTAAAAGAATTTGGGTAGATCCATGCCGGATAAAAGGCCGGATTTCTGATAAAAGAAAGGAGAGGATTGTGTGGAGATTGTAACTGATATTTGGTTTTTAGTTTATCCCAGAGAGATAAGAAATGTTTAGTTATGGGATTATGAATTTTAAAGCGGTCTTTAGGATCAAGCCATAATAAATTTGATATTAATAGAGGGTCATTTTCTGAAGCCTCTATAAATACCCATAATGGGATTTCCTGTTTTGCATGGTATTTGGACAGACTGGCCAAATGTGCTGCTCTGTAGTAGTTAGTAAAATTAGGGTATCCCAGGCCTCCTTTATTTTTGGGAAGATGTAGTGTGTGTATAGGTATACGTGGTTTAGAAGAGCCCCATATAAACAAAGTTGCTCTTTTTTGTACTATTCTCAAAAAATAGGAAGGAATTGGAATAGGGAGGACTCTGAATAGATAAAGCAATTTGGGTAGAATAGTCATTTTGATTGCATTAATCTTCCCTATCCAGGATAAAGGAAGTTGCGACCATTGTTTTATTAGATTTGTGATCTGTCTTAATACAGGAGGATAATTGGTTGAGAATAAGTCAGAATGAGATGCTGTTAAATGAATTCCAAGATATGGGATTGATTTTTCTGCCCATGTGAATGGGAGTGCAGCCCTAGCCGGGATCAGTTCCATGTTTGTGAGTGAAATATTAAGCACTAGGCATTTCTTAGGATTAATCATAAGGCCGGATAGGGCTGCAAACCCATCAAGAGCTGGTATTAAGTTAGGACCAGAGACCTGTGGTGATGATAGAAAAAGTAATATATCGTCTGCAAATATACATAATTTGTGTGTAATACCTCCTACTTCAATGCCAGTTATAGTTTGGTTTGTTCTGATGTATTGGGCCATGGGTTCGAGTATAAGGGCAAATAATAAGGGAGATAATGGGCAACCCTGTCGGGTACCTCTTTCGATATTAAAGGCTTCAGATTTGTATCCAGCATATTTTATATAGGCTTTGGGTTTATTATATAATGCTTTGATCCATGTTAAAAAGTGGGGTCCAAAACCCCATTTTTGTAATGAATATTGCATATATTGCCAGGATACTGTGTCAAATGCCCTCTTAATATCGAGAGATAGAAAACATAAAGGGATTTTCCGTTTTTTAGCAATATGTGCCAATAACACTGCCCTGCGTATATTATCGCCTGCCTGTCTATTTGGCATGAAGCCTACTTGATCTCTATGTATTAATTTTCCTATAATGCTATTGAGGCGTTTTGCTATTATTTTTGCTAATAATTTAATATCGAGGTTTAACAGAGAGATAGGCCGATAATTCACACAGGAAGTATCATCAGAAAGGGGTTTTGGGATCATACAAACAATTGCCATTAGTGTTTCTTGCCGAAAAGAATGTCCATCTAGAAGTTTGTTAAACATTTCAGTGAGAATGGGAGAGAGTATTTCTGAGAATGTTTTATAGTATAAAGCCGAGTAGCCGTCTGAGCCTGGTCTTTTGTTAAGTTTTAGGTCTTTTATGGCGTTAGCAACTTCATCTATAGTTATAGGCTCATCCAAACTGCTTTTTTGATTCTGAGATAACTCAGGTAAGGTTATTTTTGAGAAGAAGGATTCAGCCTCTGTAGGATTAAATTCATTGTTTGTCTTGTATAAAGTTGCGAGATGTGAGTGAAATTTATGGACTATTTTAACTGGATTACAAGTGTAAACATTTTTTGATAATTTCAAACGTATTGGTTTGAAAGATTTGTTAGTTGAATTTAATGCCCGAGCCAAATATGTACCTGGTTTGTTTGTATTCATGTAGAAATTGTGTTTGGAGCGTTTGAGGGATTTATCAACTGACTCAGTGAGAAATAGATCGTATTCCAATCTAGATTTTTCCAGATGAGATTTTGTACTCTGAGATGGATTATCTTGAAATGATATGTAGGCTGCATTAAAATTGAGTTCTAGTTTTTTTGCTAGATTTTTGCGTTCCCGTTTAAATAGTGCCATTTGTCTTTGTATTGTACCACGCAAGACAGGCTTATGAGCTTCCCACAGTGTTATTGGGGAGATGTCTGTTGTATTATTAATTGATATGTATTCCTTTAAAGTTTGTTCAATGGCCATCTGATGTAGTGGGTGTTTGAGCATTATGTCCGGTAAGTACCACGTTGGGTCATGCGCTTTTGGTATGGCTGAGGCTATAGTAGTGTATACTGCATTATGGTCAGACCACGGAATCGGAATTATATCTGATGCAATAATTTCTGGTATCATTCCTATTGTTAGAAAAATATGATCTATTCTGGTGAAGGTTTGATGAGGGTGCGAGAAATAAGTGAATTTCTTTTTCATTGGGTTACTTTCTCTCCATGAATCTACCAGATTGTATTTGGAAAGAAGTTGAGAAAAAGGTAATCTAGAGGTTATTTTGGATGGTGTAAAAGGTGATTTATCTAGAAATGGGAGGAGGACCTGGTTCGAATCCCCACACATTATCACTGTTCCTATTTTGTGTGTATTAATCACTTGTAATATATGTGAGAGGAATGGTGTAGGTTGTTTGTTAGGAGCGTAGTAGGAAATCACCGTGATTGCTGTATCCATTATATAACCCATGAGTATCAGGTATCTACCTTCTGGGTCTTTAATTTCTGATGATAAGGTGAATGGTGTGGATCGGTGAAATGCAATTAGAGTTCCCCTTTGCTTGGTACAGCCAGAAGCCGTGTAAATTTGTTGATAAAAAGAGAAATATATTTTGGAGTAGAATCTTGGGTGAAGTGTGTTTCTTGGAGGCATACTATGTGAGCCTTCTTGTTATGGAAAGTACGGAAGGCTTTGGTCCTTTTTTGAGGGACATTTATTCCCTGAACATTCAGGGAAAGTATATTCAGTGGTGCCATGGCAATAGATCAAATAGTTTTGACTTACTTTTTGTTATGCAGAGCTGACTGCGCAGATCAACCTGTGTGGACTGAAGAGATGAATAGATAGAAAAGAAACCAGTGAATTCTGGAGTAAAGAGTAAACAAAAAACATATGAGATTAGATGATACATTGTATAAATTATTTTTTGCAAGTAATCACAATTTACCCGTGAAAGAGAATAAATATTTCTCTCAGGGGAATAAGTGCCTTCGTCACACTCCCACATAATATGGTTGGGAGAATGAGGAGGGCTAATGGGGGTACACGGATCTTCCACTTACAGGAGAGAAGTGCTATGTCAAAAGACATCAAAATGATGTTTCATTAATTGGAGTGCAGAATATAGTTTTTGTTGAAATTATTTATTCCAGGGTGGTTGTATATGGTTAGTCTTGCCCTAGGCTAAATAATTCAGTTAGAAAGGTACTGTTAATAACTTTGGTATTGATGAAGATAGTTTGAATTATTTTGGGATTTTAACCCTTTTAGAGTAAACAATTACATATTTTATTCATATGTAACTGTTTAGATATGTTAACTCATAAAATTGAGGTTGTATTGCTTCAGATTAGAATAAACAAAAACATAATTCTAGGAACTAGTTAGGTAATAATATATTTGTTTTAAGAAAAGAAAGAAAAAGCTTCCATTACTTCTGGATTATTGAACATATTTGTCCTAAAAAGTAATAAATCTATTGTTATTACCTGATAATATATAACTGAACATGAATTTCCTTATTTCACTTATATATTCTAAGGCTATATGAATCAGAAGTAATAAGAAATATAACTGGAATGTAACATGATCCCACACATTGTGTGACTATCAGAATGCAGTTACATTCAGTTATAAATATAGGTTTTTTATAGAGAACCATCTCTTAGTATAATAAATGAAGAGATATTAGGAATTAGGATGTCAGTCCATTGAATCTTCTTGGTCCATGGATGATGTGGCATAACGGCCTCTTTTGTGAGAATGATGATTCCCATTTTGTTCTGAAATTTTCTGGGTGCTGCCTGAAGGTGAAGATGATGCCATTCTTCTGCGTGTGGGAGAGTTGCTGCTTGTGGGTTCTGTCAGATTTAATTTTAAAAGGGTTTGTTGTAGTTCATCTGCTGATCTGCTTCTGTAAATTGTACCTTGGTAGTTAAATCTGACTGAAAAGGGGAAGCCCCATTGATACATAATGTTATGGCGTTGCAGTTCCATTAGTTGGGGTTTCATGGATCGTCTTTTAGTAATAGTAAGTTGGGATAGGTCAGCAAAAATTTGATAATTGTGTCCTTGAAAATTAAGTTCCTTTTTTTCTCTTGCAGCAATTAGTATTTGTTCTTTCGTTCTGTAGTAATGAAATTTTGTGATTATATCACGTGGGGGTCCATCTTTCTTTTTGGCTGTGAGGGCTCTGTGTACTCTGTCCAGTTCTAAACGTTCAATAGGGATATCTGGCTTTAGTTCTTGTAATAGAGCAGTAATAGTAGATTGCAGGTCTGTCACAGTTTCAGGTATTCCCCTTATGCGCAAGTTTGAACGTCTGGCTCTATTTTCGTAATCTTCGAGCTTAGTTTGAAGTATTAAATTCTCTTCTTTTAATTGTTTCAATTCTGTTATATTTACTTGGGTTGTAATTTCAATTTCATCCATTTTTATTTCTAGGGCTGCGGTGCGGTTTCCCAGCTCTCTTATTTCTTTGGTTAGGCTTTTTGTTATTTGGTCTGAGGTTTGTTTTAAAGCCTTATGAAGCATCTTTTCAAATTGTAATAATATTACTGGGGATACTGAGGAGGCTTGTGGAGAAGTTTGTGAGAGGATTTGTTCTGTATCTGACTCAAATGGAGAGTCTTGCTGTGACATTTTCTGTCTGTGAGAGCGCCCTGATGCTGTATCTTGTGAGGTGACTGGAGCTGCTTCAGCTGCAGTGAGTGCCTGTGAGCTCTTTGTGAGGTGATTTTTATTTCTGCCACGGTTTCCTCCCAGTACCATATTTCCTGCCCAAACTTTCACAGTTTGTTCCCTGGGGCAAAAAGGTTCAAATGGATACCTTTTGAGCCTGCAGGCTCTGCTTTGTCCTTCTCTTCTCAGCGGTGTGGAGCTCTAACAATGCATGTCTGCTCCGCTAGGCTCCGCCTCCTGCCCCCTCATTCTATTTGTTTTTATTTTTATTTGTGTGTTTGTATACCTATGCAGCACTGTCTCATTTACACTCTATTTAAAGATATCAAGAAGCCTACTTTGCTTCTGTCTGTGGGAAAGGCGTGGGGAAGCATCTCAAAGTAAATCTCAACCTGGTTGAGAAACCCTCTGCATTGCACTGGATCACCCCCGAATCGCTGGGGAAGTGGAGCGGAACCAGACATACCTCTTATAGAGGTAATATTCGAGGCAGAGCAGTGCGATTCAGGAGCGTGCGTAATGTTATGGCAAGCTGATCCATACGGGGATCCTGCTCATCCAATCTAGAAAAAATATTACCAACAAGTGGATTGCCTGCAACTTCTGAATTCATGCCTACTGTCAGGAACCATGAATCAGACTAAGACAGAAGTGCAGTAAAAATCCCACTATTTAATAAAATGGTAAAATGGTATAAACAGAGCAAACGTAGTTAAAACATAGCCAGAGTTCGGTAACCAGGATGGGTAGTCAGAACAAGCCAGAGAAACAGGAGTCCAGAGATCAGCGAAGTTGGGTGCAGCAGACAGGATCAGGAACCATAAGAGAAGTCAGCCAAGCAAAAGTCTTTCACAGGAAAACACAGCAGAGAGCAAGGCAAAGGCACAGAAAATCTGATCCAAGGAGTTTATATAACCAGCAGCTCTAGCTGATGAGCAGGAAATGAAGACCAGGTTAGTCACTGTGGAAGGAAGTCTTTGGCAATTAACTATCAGCTGACCACAGAGCTCTGAGAAGGAAGGGCTGAGCCCAGCCCTGACATTTACAGACTCCTCTGAGAAAGAAATAATAACTGCACATGTTTTATGCAAAAATTCTGTGCATTTAATATTTTTCTCAAAAGGTGAACTTAGCCTTTAAGCACTCCTTCAAATTTATGTGCCTACATTCATTATTAAATGAGGCAAAACAGCTGTATCTCTACTATTCTCCCTTGCAATGGTATTACTAAAGACGATGGGTTTCAAGTACACTCCTTCTGTGCCGAAAAAGCCCACAATATTTGCCGCTTTTCTCATAGGTTACTCTTATGCCCCATACACACGGTCAGATTTTCCAACGGAAAACGTGTGATAGGACCTTGTTGTCGGAAATTCCGACCATGTGTAGGCTCCATCACACATTTTCCATCGGATTTTCCGACACACAAAGTTTGAGAGCAGGATATAAAATTTTCCGACAACAAAATCCGTTGTCGGAAATTCCGATCGTGTGTACACAAATCCGACGGACAAAGTGCCACGCATGCTCAGAATAAATAAAGAGATGAAAGCTATTGGCCACTGCCCCGTTTATAGTCCCGACGTACGTGTTTTACGTCACCGCGTTTAGAACGATCGGATTTTCCGACAACTTTGTGTGATCGTGTGTATGCAAGACAAGTTTGAGCCAACATCTGTCGGAAAAAATCCTAGGATTTTGTTGTCGGAATGTCTGAACAAAGTCCGACCGTGTGTACGGGGCAATATAATTAACCTTTATGCTTTTCACTTGAAGCCAAAAATTTCTATTTACTTATTATCAGTGAATGTCTTTTCTCATCACTATGTAGATGACACATATGTGCCTCTGCCAGCCAGATGTCCTCACTTAATGTACGTCACTGTGCATTTGCTACTAATGAGAAATTCAGGTAAGGTGATAGGACAACTAGGACTTGTCAGTAGCTGTATGCAGTTGTCTAATAAGTATCACTGCTGAAGTACTTTAAAAATAACTTCCTTCCTTATCCCACTTTGCTCTCATAACCTGCTGAGAATCCATTCTAATTTGTGAGCATATGTCGAAAGATGCATTCCTTCCCACTCCACATCAAATATTTATTGGATCGTCTTAAAACCTATTTTTGCCTGTATACAGAATATATTATAATACCTTTCTATTCCCAAGATCATATTTGTCAAGTATTTTGAAGTTAGACTTCATCAACAAACTGTGCTCCCTCTTCATGACCCAGCACTTACCCAAATCAATATGAAATAAATGTGATATGACATAGAAACCATCTGTTGCCATCTGTTTTATCCAGTTCTGGTAAACTCCAGTTCTAGGCCCTGTAGGAATAAAAGTAAATATTCTTTGATAAAGATCATTCTGCTGTATCGTTTGAGATGACAGGAAGAAACCTTTTGTTTTAAGAAAACATGTTTTAAATTACTTATCTCAGAGAGCTTCATAAATAAATGTTATAATTCCATCTCTCTGACAACTGTATCTGTAACAGTATGCTTTGTTTTGAAATATGGTATGGTTGCCCTCATGCATAAATAAATTAGGGCCAATTAAATATTTTAGAATAAGTACTGCAATTGGTAAAATAAAAATCTAAAAGTTAAACATTTAAAAAATATAGAAAAAATTCAGCACAAATCATATTGTTAAAAATATAAAACTTAACAGCATAATCTAATTATGTTATAGCTTAGTATTTGGCACCATCTAGTGGTCAAAACAGGGAGTGAACTGCATTTTATTTCTTTAGTGAAGAAGCTGACAGGAAGTGTTTTGTTTTGTTTACTTTGGACATTAACTTCACCTACCCACAATGCTTAGTGACCTCCCATGAGCATTAAGAGACTGAACTGCATTCTGGGAAGGCTATAAAAAGGCTAGGAGCGGCCATCTTAGGTCTCTTGGGAACGCATGGCCAGCCTGTGAGGATCTGTGTGGACGTCTCCAGCGAAGCACAGCCCACACCCATTGTGGAGCGATCCGATCAGCGACCCTGCAGCACATCAGTGAGCTGGACTGATGGCAAGGTAGAACTGAGGAGGATCCAGTGAAGCCTGTCGGAGCCATCTGAGAGTTCCAGAACATCTCACTGAGCAGAGCGGAGCAGTGTAGCAGTATCGGCCGGCCGGGAACAGGACCCTGTGTACCAGAGCAGAACTGTTTTACATTGCAGACCTGGTTGGGTGAGAGGGCTGCTGCCCAAAGTTTCATTGATGCACTTTTACATATTTGCACTTACAGCGCAGTGCTGCTGGGACCTGTAGTCCTACAGAGGAAGTTCAAAGTATTAAGACTGAGTTCAATATAGGCCTCAAGCCTGCACTTCATTACAATTTTGACACTGTATTATTTGCACGAGAGACAGTTGTAGTGCTGCCGCATTACAACACTAGTTTACTCTGACCTGGGAGTTGTTAACCACTGGATTACAATTTAATTTACACATAGCTAGCAGAAGACAGAAGAAAAGAAGGACTGCCTCTTTAAATGCAAGGCCTTGTATTTCATTGCTCTTTAAAGTCATTGTAATATCAAGCATTGGGAGCTCCCTGGGCATTGGGCTATGATTTGTTAAAATAGTATTTGCCTTTTCTACAGTTACAGAGTGTGCTGAGAGTGGAACAGTGCCCATAGTGAAGTCAGTTCACTCTGTCATTGGTCCCATCTCATAAACGCATTGCTAAGAGGTTAATTTAAACACTTTCCATTTGTGTAATACTCTATTGTGAATTGATTCTGTTGGCTGTCATACTACGTTGGTCTGACAGTACAACTGCTGTAACCATTATTTTGAAGTAGATACAGTAAAACATTATTCTCTGTGTGGAGTGTTACTTCCTTTAAATTGCTGACCAGGTGGAAGCTGGAGGTTGAAGGTAAAGACAAAAAGGTATATTATATATTGTGAAATTGTCTTTAAGTTTTTACCGCACACTAACATTACACCACAGCTGTGTCAAGGGGACTGCATCAAAATTAAGGGGGCGTAATAGCAGAGTACAGGCCCAATCAAAATATCAGCAGCTCCTTCGGGGGTCAGTGCTACATATATATATGTACAGTGGGGATGGAAAGTTTTCAGAACCCCTTACATTTTTCACTCTTTGTTTTATTGCAGCCATTTGCAAAAATCATTTAAGTTCATTTTTTATTCCTCATTAATGTACACACAGCACCCCATATTGACAGAAAAACACAGAATTGTTGACATTTTTGCAGATTTGTTAAAAAAGAAAAACTGAAATATCACATGGTCCTAAGTATTCAGACCCTTTTGCTCTGACACTCATATATGATGCTGTCCATTTCTTCTGATCATCCTTGAGATAGTTCTACACCTTCATTTGAGTCCAGCTGTGTTTGATTATACTGATTGGACTTGATTAGGAAAGCCACACACCTGTCTATATAAGACCTTACAGCTCACAGTGCATGTCAGAGCAAATGAGAATCATGAGGTCAAAGGAACTGCCTGAAGAGCTCAGAGACAGAACTGTGGCAAGGCACAGATCTGGCTAAGGTTACAAAAACATTTCTGCTGCACTTAAGGTTCCTAAGAGCACAGTGGCCTCCATAATCCTTAAATGGAAATGATTTGGGATGACCAGAACCCTTCCTAGAGCTGGCCGTCCGGCCAAACTTCGCCATGGGGGAGAAGAGCCTTAGTGAGAGAGGTAAAGAAGAACCAAAAGATCACTGTGGCTGAGCTCCAGAGATGCAGTCAGGAAATGGGAGAAAGTTGTAGAAAGTCAACCATCACTGCAGCCCTCCACCAGTCGGGGCTTTATGGCAGAGTAACCCGAAGGAAGCCTCTCCTCAGTGCAAGACACATGAAAGCCCGCATGGAGTTTGCTAAAAAAACACCTGAAGGACTCCAAGATGGTGAGAAATAAGATTCTCTGGTCTGATGAGACCAAGATAGAACTTTTTGGCCTTAATTCTAAGCGGTATGTGTGGAGAAAACCAGGCACTGCTCATTACCTGTCCAATACAGTCCCAACAGTGAAGCATGGTGGTGGCAGCATCATGCTGTGGGGGTGTTTTTTAGCTGCAGGGGCAGGACGACTGGTTGCAATTGAGGGAAAGATGAATGTGGCCAGGTGCAGGGATATCCTGGATGAAAACCTTCTCCAGAGTGCTCAGGACCTCAGACTGGTCTGAAGGTTTACCTTCCAACAAGACAATGACCCTAAGCACACAGCTAAAATAACGGAGTGGCTTCACAACAACTCTGTGACTGTTCTTGAATGGCCCAGCCAGAGCCCTGACTTAAACCCAATTGAGCATCTCTGGAGAGACCTAAAAATGGCTGTCCACCAATGTTTACCATCCAACCTGACAGAACTGGAGAGGATCTGCAAGGAGGAATGGCAGAGGATCCCCAAATCCAGGTGTGAAAAACTTGTTGCATCTTTCCCAAAAAGACTCATGGCTGTATTAGATCAAAAGGGTGCTTCTACTAAATACTGAGCAAAGGGTCTGAATACTTAGGACCATGTGATATTTCAGTTTTTCTTTTTTAATAAATCTGAAAAAATGTCAACAATTCTGTGTTTTTCTGTCAATATGGGGTGCTTTGTATACATTAATGAGGAAAAAAATGAACTTAAATGATTTTAGCAAATGTATACATGTATACACATACACATATATATATATATATATATATATATATATATATATATATATATATATATATATATATATATATATATATATATATTGTAATAGTGAGAGTCCCTGTTACCGTGAAAAGGGATGGAAAATGGACACAGAGTCTGCATGTCGGCCGACTGCAGTGCTACAGAGCATAGCTTTGAAAGGGAGAAAACTGTGTTGGCAGCTTTCTCCAGGTTTTGCTATGTTCCAATGGGGCTCTGTAGTTTGGAGATCCCGCAGAGACTTGGGTGGGATGGGATCTCTAACCCTATGTCCAGGTCTTATGGAGAGCCAGCAGGTTGTGTGCCCAGGTGCACACGGCCCATATAACGAGGGGCTAGTGAGAGCAGAGAGAGGAGGAAGGTGGAGTGTGTGCAGCTTGCTGCTGCAAGACAGACCTGTGTCTGAAAAGCTGTCTGCCCTGTGTGTGACTACATCCCTGGTAAGAGGGGACTTGGTGTCTGAAGAACTGGGAAGGTTGGGACGGCTAGAAGGGCCTGTGAGACCAGAGAAGGGTCTGGGAGGCTGGGAGAGCCGAGGCGACTAGCAAGTCCAAGGGGGCTGAAGGAAGTCCTGAATTCTGGTGCACAGTAAGCATACTCAGGGGTCTGGAGAGTTCTGTTGAGGCCAGGAGTAGGCTGGTTCAGCGGGGAACTGCAAGGCAAAGTAAGCCTAGGAGCCAGGAGGCTTGGCATTTTCGGTTGTATGAATTTACTGAAGAAGAACCCCTGTGTGGGAAATCCTGTGTATAAACTTTTATTTTGTTCCTGTGAATAAAAATGGGCTGCCATGCCCTCAAACCTGATAACTGACTGCTGTGGACTCACTACGTGAAGATGCATCTACCACTGAGCTAAATACCCCAATATTACAGTAAAACCTTGGATTGAGAGTAACTTGGTCTGAGAGTGTTTTTCAAGCCAAGCAAAATTTTTTCAAATTTTGGCTTGATAAACAAGCGATGTCTTGATATACGAGTAGCATCATGTCAGGTCATGAGTATAAAGCGAAGAGAGACACCTCTAAGTGTAGCAATATGGTTACATTTAATCAGGGTACAACATTTAGCAACTCACATGGTTGATGATTAAAAGAGGCGCATCTAATTATGCAGGCATCCGGAGTAAAGCTGTTCACATAGACCATCCTCCGCACCACCATGGACGTCATTCCTTCCATGCTGTGCTCCACGAGCGCTTCAAGCCTCGCTTTCAGATTGCTCTACTGCAGGGTAGTCTTCCCGGGCACGATTGCAGACTGACAGCGGTGAGAGCCGGCGGTGTGGAGGATGGTCTATGTAGACAGCTTTACCCTCAATGCCTGCATACTTAGATGTGTCTCTTTTAATCATAAACCATGTGAGTTGCTAAATGTTGTACCTTGATTAAATGTAACCATATTGCTACATTTACTAGAGGCACCTCTCTTCTCTTTTATACTCTGTAACTCCTGCTGGATTTTGCTTCTAATCCCCTGGTGGAGGCTGTCATTTGTGGATGGACATTTTATGGTTACACATTCACATTGCTATAATCCTTTTATAAGGACTAAAAACTGAAGGACTTATGAATAAATGGTTGTGGAACAAATCATCTGATTATCTTATGGAGGAATTCGCTTTGATATACGAGTGCTTGGATTACAAGCATATTTCCGGTACGAATTATGCTCGCAATGCAAAGTTTTACTGTATAGGCTTCTAATTTCATTGCACAGTGACATCATATAGAGAAAACGCATAATTGTGGACCAACTTGGATGTTTATAACAGTATTGTAAGCTGTTAATGGTTTTATATGGGAGAGAGGAATGAGGATAATTGTGGCTGTGTTTTATTTATCCCACTACCTCCAGACATGCACAGCTATATTCAGATAAAATGAAAACTGTTCAAAAACATGTGACAAATGTGACTGATGACACGCATAGCAAAACTGATTTGCAAACAGTCAAATGTGTCACAAATTTAAAAATATCTATCACAATACAAAGATGTTTTGCTTTCTTCAAAGATGTGCTGGAATTACACGCAGTATCCAATTTGGATTCACGTGACTTGTATAAATTATCTTTGCAAATTCAGCTAAAAAACTTTACAGGTAAACATAAAAATAGATACATTTAAAGGCATTTCTGTGGGAAAAGCTTTCAGAGCCACTCATTTCTATCATAAACTTTATGAGTACAGTGAAAAGGTATTGCATGTACAATGTGCTTTGACATATTTATATTCATAATATAGACATCATAATTGTCCTGTGTTAGGGCTCAGTGCAAGTGTGGACTTATAACTAATACATATGGTACTGTTAAGGATTTTTGAAAGCACAGGCAATAAATTTGAGAAGTTATGATTTTCTTGATGAGTGCATGGATGTCTTTAATCTACTAGAATAGTTACTTAAATAATAATAATCCAGGTGGATGAACCAGTTGGGCAAGCATTACAAGCTGCTCACAGAGTTTCAAAATAACTGAAACAAGAACTTTTAAGTGAGCTTGACAGGATGGAAAACTGGCTGTGATTATCAAAAGTGATGAATCCAAAGAATGGCTAAATTTAATGCTTGCAGTTTAAATACACAGACAAGCTGTGGATTTGTCTAGAAGTGCACAATAAAAAATACTAAAGTACAATGGTTCATGTAATGGTTTATTTTAAAGGTTGCCAGTTTCTAGCTGTACTTGGCTATTAATAAATACTTTGTGCCAATATACAGTATCTCACAAAAGTGAGTACACCCCTCACATTTTTGTAAATATTTTATTATATCTTTTCATGTGACAACACTGAAGAAATGACACTTTGCTACAATGTAAAGTAGTGAGTGTACACCTTGTATAACAGTGTAAATTTGCTGTCCCCTCAAAATAACTCAACACACAGCCATTAATGTCTAAACTGCTGGCAAAAAAAGTGAGTACATCCCTAAGTGAAAATTTCCAAATTGGGCCCAGTTAGCCATTTTCCCTGAGGGTAAAGGTGATGGACTGGCCAAGCATGTCTCCAGCCCTGGTATTGAGCATCTGCGGGGAATCCTCAAATGGTAGGTGGAGGAGCGCAAGGTCTCTAACATCCACCAGCTCTGTGATGTCGTCATGGAGGAGTGGAAGAAGACTCCAATGGCAACCGGTGAAGCTCTGGTGAACTCCATGCCCAGGAGGGTTAAGGCAGTGCTGGAAAATAATAGTGGCCACACAAAATATTGACACTTTGGGACCAATTTGGACATTTTCACTTAGGGGTGTACTTACTTTTTCCAGCGGTTTAGACATTATGACTGTGTGTTGAGTTATTTTGAGGGGACAGCAAATTTACACTGTTATATAAGCTGTACACTCACTACTTTACATTGTAGCAAAGTATCATTTCTTCAGTGTTGTCACATGAAAAGATATAATAAAATATTTACAAAACTGTGAGGGGTGTATTCACTTTTGTGAGATGCTGTAAGCTGTGCTGTGATTGATTTACTGAAAGTTCAGTGAAAATATGTTATAAAATAGAGGCATCATGAGATTGGTTGAGTGATACACACAATGAAATTTTAAAAATAGATGATTTCGTCATGTAACACACCTTACTGTAGCTGTCTACATCTTCAAAATAATGGAAAAAATGAAAATAGGAATGTGTGGAAGTCTGTCTGAACAAAGGAAGTTTATACATATGGCTAATGGTATTTACATTTTACTGTTCCTCAGCTGACCTAAGATGCATTTTATTGTCATTCACTGTGTGTACCTAAGATTGACCAATGGTTTCCACTTGTTATCTTTTCTGGAAAATATGACCATTATGTAATGTTTTTAACCAATCAAATGAACATCATTATTTCCTATACTTTCCAATACGAGTAACTGGATGAAAGAATTCATTTGTCAATCAATTAATCAATCATCCAGACATTCAATGTCTGAACTACTTTTGCAGAAAAAGTTGTAAGCCAAAATATGAATTTGCTCAAGACACAAACGTTTTGTATAAACTTTGGGGGATGAATTTAGAAATCTGTGAGAAACACAAAGTAGATGTACTGATTGTAGCAGCCAATCAGGTTTTCTATCCTGTGAACTATAAGAAGTGAGATATAATTTGTTGCTTTATGACATACTTCCGCCTTCAAGTTTAAATAAACCAGAGCTCCTTAGTTGTGGCTATTCTGGTTTATTGTATTCTGCTTATTTTTATATTTATTTGATGATAGTTTATGGTATTTTATTTGTTGTTTTTATTACCACCCCATCCTATAGTATACAGTAGAGTTGTAATAAAATATTTATTGCAATGCATGAACAAGAGTGCTCCCTTTCCTAAGACACACATTCCCATTTTTACGTCTTTAGATTTATGTGGATGTGCAGCAGCTGTGGAATTGAAAGGCAATAAGGAAATAAATATCTACAGACAAGTTAATATACTGTTCACATAATAAGTATAGCTTTCTAATCAATAGCCATCAAAAACACCATCCCAGATATACTGTATTAACACTATTGTGTTATAAGGTTTATTAAAACAGTGTTAATGAAAAGGGAAAATTCTAGGGTGAAACACATTGATATACGCTGCTGTTATGTTTTCCTGGAAATAGTATTCTGAAATATCTGCACTGTAAAATTCATTACCACTTACCAGTTTTACTAAAAAAAACTTTACTGATGGCTGCAAAATCAAAGACATTGACCATTTAAGTAAGAAATAACATTTTCTTACAATCTTTTAAAATGGTGATAAAAGTTATACATTTAATATTTGCTCTACAGAAGTTAGTAGGCATAATTTATCCTGATAGAATCTATGTGACATGTATATCCTAGGAGGCCAAGGGAGGACCGTGCACATCATTCGCCTAGGCAAATGATGTACAAGGGGGGGGGGGCAACAAGGGCAAATTAAAAAAAAAAAAAACATTATCCATGCACAGGACTGGAAGAGGGGTGGAGGGATCATGCTACATAGGGTAAAGATCAACTTTAAGGATAGTGGACAGGAAATACTGAAGAGGAAACAAAGAGATTAGCAGTGGTGACAATAAAATGTGAAAACAGAAGAAAGTGGCTTTTGTAATTAAAGATATTGGTTGCACAGAGATTGAAGAATGTGAAATGAAGCACCACATAAAGGAGGATTTTTTTAAAAAGAGGGAATGGAATTAGGGATGGTTAATATTGGACCTCATATATGAGGACAGAGCCATTTTTTGTGGTCTGTGGTTGATTTGGCAGACATGTGTATGATGTCAGTGTATAATATTGGAATTATTACATTTAGGTTTAACTGTGTTATTTTACCACAGAATTATGGATAAAAATACACATGCATTAGAATATACTGTAGATGTTTGCTGAAAGTAGAAATCTGGTTTTAGGTAGAAATGTACAACAGCAATTAAGAAATACCCATACAGAATTCCAAAGACAACAATGAACATTACATACAGTATCTCACAAAAGTGAGTACACCCCTCACATTTTTGTAAATATTTTATTATATCTTTTCATGTGACAACACTGAAGAAATGACACTTTGCTACAATGTAAAGTAGTGAGTGTACAGCTTGTATAACAGTGTAAATTTGCTGTCCCCTCAAAATAACTCAACACACAGCCATTAATGTCTAAACTGCTGGCAACAAAAATGAGTACACCTCTAAGTGAAAATGTCCAAATTGGGCCCAATTAGCCATTTTCCCTACCCTGAGTCATGTGACTCGGTGTTACAAGGTCTCAGGTGTGAATGGGGAGCAGGTATGTTAAATTTGGTGTTATCACTCTCACTCTCCCATACTGGTCACTGGAAGTTCAACATGGCACCTCATGAAAAAGAATTCTCTGAGGATCTGAAAAAAGAATTGTTGCTCTACATAAAGATGGCCTAGGCTATAAGAAGATTGCCAAGACCCTGAAACTGAGCTGCATCACGGTGGCCAAGACCATACAGGGGTTTAACAGGACAGGTTCCACTCAGAACAGGCCTTGCCATTGTCGACCAAAGAAGTTGAGTGCACGTGCTCAGCGTCATATCCAGAGGTTGTCTTTGGGAGGAAATAGAGGTATGAGTTCTGCCAGCATTGCTGCAGAGGTTGAAGGGGTGGGGGGTCACCCTGTCAGTGCTCATACGCTGCACGCTGTATCAAATTGGTCTGCATGGCTGTCATCCCAGAAGGAAGCCTCTTCTAAAGATGATACACAAAAAAGCCTGCAAAAACAGTTTGCTGAAGACGAGCAGACTAAGGACATTGATTACTGGAACCATGTCCTGTGGTCTGATGAGACCAAGATAAACTTATTTGGTTCAGATGGTGTCAAGCATGTGTGGTGCAACCAGGTGAGGAGCACAAAGACAAGTGTGTCTTGCCTACAGTCAAGCATGGTGGTGGGAGTGTCATGGTCTGGGGCTGCATGAGTGCTGCCAGCACTGGTACTGTGACATACTGAAGCAGAGCATGATCCCCTTCCTTCGGAGACTGGGCCACAGGGCAATATTCCAACATGATAAGGACCCCAAACACACCTCCAAGATGACCACTGCCTTGCTAAAAAAGCTGAGGGTAAAGGTGATGGACTGGCCAAGCATGGCTCCAGACCTAAACCCTATAAAGCAGTGATCATCAAACCTGTCCTCAGGGCCCACTAACAGGCCAGGTTTTATGTATTACCTTGGGGAGATGCAGACTAGAATACTGCAATCACTGAGCAGCAAATGATATCACCCGTGATGTATTTCAGTTATCTTGCAAACCTGGCCTGTTAGTGGGCCTTGAGGACAGGGTTGATGACCACTGCTATAGAGCATCTGTGAGGCATCCTCAAACAGAAGGTGGAGGAGTGCAAGGTCTCTAAGATCCACCAGCTCCATGATGTCGTCATGGAGGAGTGAAAGAGGTCTCCAGTGGCAACCTGTGAAGCTCTGGTGAATTCCATGCCCAAGAGGGTTAAGGCAGTGCTGGAAAATAATGGTGGCCACACAAAATATTGACACTTTGGGCCCAATTTGGACATTTTCACTTAGGGATGTACTAACTTTTGTTGCCAGCAGTTTAGACATTAATGGCTGTGTGTTGAGTTATTTTGAGGGGACAGCAAATTTACACTGTTATACAAGCTGTACACTCACTACTTTACATTGTAGCAAAGTGTCATTTCTTCAGTGTTGTCACATGAAAAGATATAATAAAATATTTACAAAAATATGTTCTTGGGCATGGAGTTCACCAGAGCTTCACAGGTTGCCACTGGAGTCCTCTTCCACTCCTCCATGATGACATCACGGAGCTGGTGGATGTTAGAGACCTTGCGCTCCTCCACCTTCCGTTTGAGGATGCCCCACAGATGCTCAATAGGGTTTAGGTCTGGACACATGCTTGGCCAGTCCATCACCTTTACCCTAAGCATCTTTAGCAAGGCAGTGGTCATCTTGGAGGTGTGTTTGGGGTCATTATCATTTTGGAATAGCCCAGTCTCCGAAGGGAGGGGATCATGCTCTGCTTCGGTATGTCACAGTACATGATGGCATCCATGGTTCCCTCAATGAGCTGAACCTCCCCAGTGCTGGCAACACTCATGCAGCCTCAGACCACAACACTCCCACCACCATGCTTGACTGTAGGCAAAAGACAAGGGTGTGCTCTTTGTTTCTAGAGGAAAGTGGTTTAATCTTTGTATACAGACAGACTTATTTACAATAAGAGCTATAAACCTGTGAAATACACTGTGGTTAATCTAGCCAGCTCATTAAATTGTCTCAAAACATGTTGGACGCCTTTCTAAATGTCAAATACCAAAATTTGGCTCTTAATAGTTAAAAGACATAACTTTGTAGAATGTTGATTTTGGGAGTTGGGGTTGAAGGCATTTTTCCCCTGTTAGCACAAATTGGAATATGCTTTAAAAACCCAGTTTGTAAATTGCTCCATCCCTGAGTGACAGGCAACCGAAAGGGTTGCTCACAATTTCTTTGGATGCAAGCTTTGTAGAGTTTTGTTTGTCTTCCTCTAGATCAACGGTGGGTTTATTGTTCTGGGGCTGAACATTTTATTTATTTATGTCATTTAATTTTATCTTTTTGGTTAGTGATGGTAATGTTTTGTTTACCACCCAATTTTGTAATTATGTCATACTTCAGGAAAATATTTTTTTGCTGTTTAAATGCACACTGCTATTAAAAATGAAGCTATGTCACATTTGATCACATGTTGAACATAAGTGAATTTACAGCATATATCAACCCTATTATGTGTTAATTAAGCATTAACCATTTTGTTGCTAGGTCACCTCAAATCCATAATGGTACATTAAACAAAATATGATCTCTAGATGGCTTATACTATATCAAATGCTGATTGCCATGGGTGTAGAATATGCACCGTTACCATCAAAATAAAGCACATCACGCAAATATAAATGAGAAAGTTATATAAAATACTTTCAGTTATGATGGTATAATTTCACCATTCCAAGAAAAGAAAATTGAATAATATGCAATATTTTCTCTTTTAAGAGTTATCCTTTTTACAATAATACAGGCTCATGTTTACTCTGTATGTTATGACCCATATTTTCACCACTACGTAACAGTTCCAGAATCCCCTTTGTGTTAAACCCCAGGCTTTCCCACCAAGTCCCACTCATCGTCTTAACAAATATTGTGGCTGGCACTGATAACTCTACTTCCAAAGGGTGTATGGAAGGAACGACACGCCGATGTATCAGCAGAATGGCAAGGCTGGGCAAATGGGCGTACCTGTAAGTCCCATTTGAATTCCCCGCCGTGCCATTGCGTGCGCGCCGCCGGCAGCTCCGTGAGTCGGGTCGCGGGTCCCGCGGACTCGATCGCCGAGGGGATACCCGCGATCACCTCACGTAGAGGACGAACGGGGAGATGCTGATGTAAACAAGCATCTCCCCATTCTGCCTAGTGACAGTGTCACTGATCTATGCTCCCTGTCACCGGGAGCAGAGATCAGTGACGTGTCACAGCTAGCCCATCCCCCTACACTTAGAACACATCCCTAGTACTGTCTTAACCCCTCCCTGCCCACTAGTGGTTAACCCCTTCACTGTCAGTGTCATTTACACAGGAATCAGTGCATTTTTATAGCTCTGATTGCTGTATAAATGACAATGGTCCCAAAAATGTGTCAAAAATGTCCGATGTGTCCGCCATAATGTCGCAGTCACAATAAAAATCGATGATCGCCGCCATTACTAGTAAAAAAAAAAAATATTAATAAAAATGCCATAAAACTATCCCCTATTTTGTAAATGCTATAACTTTTGCACTAACCAATCAATAATCGCTTATTGCGATTTTTTTTTACCAAAAATATGTAGAAGAATACGTATCGGCCTAAAGTGAGCCAAAAAATGTTTTTTTAATTATTTTTTGGGGATATTTATTATAGTAAAAAGTAAAAAAATATGTGTTTTTTTCAAAATTGTCGCTATTTTTTTGTTTATAGCGCAAAAAATAAAAACCGCAGAGGTGATCAAATACCACCAAAAGAAAGTTCTATTTGTGGGAAAAAAAGGACGGCAATTTTGTTTGGGAGCCACATTGCACGACTGCGCAATTGTCACCTAAAACGACGCAGTGCGAATCGCAAAAAGTGCTCTGGTCAGGAAGGGGGTAAATTCTTCCAGGGCTGAAGCGGTTAATAGCATAAATGTTAGCACAACAGAGCCTTGCCAGTGACTTGTCCCTATTATCTTATGTGTGGCATGTAAATCTTTCCCCATATGGGATTTTATAGAGTTCCTTACTGTGTTATAATACACATCACCTGAGCACCTAAAAATATACCCTGATACAAATATTTAAAGAAACACATTTTACCAATCACATTGAAGTAAATTTATATGTTTCCTTTTTCAATTTCCATCATCATCATCTTGGACTGGGGAGGCTGATGACCATAATGAAGCATAAATGTGTTCATAGATAGAAGAGAATCTTACACTCTGCAGCTTCTCTTGGCCACTTTCTCTAAGAAAGAATCCTTCTACAGGGCTGATTTTTCTATCAATTACTCATTTTTATGTTTTGGATAAGCCTGTTTTTGGGATGTCCGCCTGCTTTCTCCCTTTCCTTCCTACAAAGACATTACAAGGATTTTTTTTTTGACTGGACCACAGCAAAACAGCATCAGCAATGTCATCAGGAGCAGGCAGTTAGAATGTTGTTGATGATGAAAAGTTAACAATTCTTTAGTGGATTTGTAATTCAGATACAGCACTACTATAATAAAGCATCATCTACTTGTAGCCACTGCAGCACGATAAGTATTAAACTTCATCAACAGGGTAGGCTTAAGATTTTATATAGATTTTTTATTTTTGTTTTTTTCAGGGAGCACCAACAACCACTGCAAGCATCGCTGACTTTGAATTACTTCCACGTTCATGAATAGAGAAATATCATCTAACCTGGCAGGAGATTAATATTAAATAATTTTTAATACGATTTTTGGAAGGGACAGTTGTTGTTGGACAATGCATTATCTGGAACACTGCTGAGTACTGGAGCAAACTTCCCTACCTATGAATGCATTAAGTGACAATGTTGTAGACATATAACTGGCCACAAAACACAAAATGTTACAGACCTTTGGAACCTCAGGCAATTACCAGATAATTAAAGATTATTAAAGAGTTAACTTTATTACAGTATTCTAAATTGTTAACTTTGAAGAGGTAGGGAGGCTGAAGATAAAGACTAAAAGATTTTTACAAGACATAGCAAAGAACCATGGACTTTCAACACAAACCTGAGAGGAGAGCTACCAATGATAGTATTTGTTTTGCAGTATAAGAGTACCACGGCACAGAAGAATCAGCCTGGAATGGGCAGAGATCACATTAAATAAGAAAAGATCCTTTATAGACTCGCTTGCAAGATGTAGACTGCAATAAATGTCTAACCTTGAACTGGACAGAGAGGGTGAACGTGTGAAATAGGATATACTATATCCTGTAGATTACCAGCTATAAAATAGATTTCAGGCACAGGAGCCAATGATGAGGAAACATTCCCTGACAGATTTAAATCTAACTGAAAAAAAAATAACAATAATAGTGGACCTTATTAAAAAGAAATATAACATCCTAATAAGAATTAAAAAAGCATTACAAGCAAAGTTAAAAGGACAAAACATAATAATGTTGTGCTAATTTTCAAGAGTAATTACCTGAATTTTCTGGGTTAAACAATTTTTGATGGAAGTCGGTGGCTGTGTATCTGTAATTTTATCAGGACATGAAGAGTGGATGTTAGTGCTCTATAGGTAGGTGGGCATACCAGTGGGCCAACTACTGTATACTATATGTCCTAAATAATCTGGAAAAACACAGTTATCTATAACATATGCACAAAAGAACACATTTTTATAAACAGTATTGATTTATAAAGCATCAAAGTAGCAGCCAGTGAATCTGAGGTCTTCTGTGTCAGTGTCATTCAGTACTGGAGTGGCTTTTGGGAAGGATTTTTCAAGAGGGGGAGAATTCTCTGTATATCATGCATCAAACAATTGTGTATTTCAGAGTTCCCAAAGCAATCTAAAAGTCTCCTTTTAACATATGAATCATAGCTATGCGAAAAAAAATTCATCAGTGTTACTTTAGCAATGGTCCTGAGCTTAGCAAAAAGGATGAGACTATGTTCACTTTAATTATCCAATTGTGCTTACATGAATCCTGTTATGTTATCATTTACATCACACATAATTGGGTTTTCAGGTGAACACAGATTCATCCTATTTTCATTTCTTCATGCTTTAAAGTGAACACTTTTCAAAGTGAACCTTAATTTGGTTCAGTGAACGAACAGTCTCTACTTCAATAGTAAATCAACCCCAATGAGTCATTGCACAGCGATTCATCTCTGCGTGATTCACCTCTCATAAGACCAGTGTAGTCCAAGGTTTCGAATTTTCGAAGGTATTTTGGAATCTTTGTCATGCACTAAATATTTATTTGGAAATATACACACACATACAGTACATGCTATATATAAATAGATAAAACTTCAGATTAAAAACCATTATAGTTTACCTTTATAGTTTACTTTTATCCAACTGTGCTAGTTGCTGGGTCACTTTAAATTTTGTATCCTCATTTGAACTCTGCAAGCATTGTATTAAATATTGTCCTACTTTCATTGGGAAAGTCAACTTGGCAAAAATCACTAGGGAGTTTCCTGATTTTTCTTCGTATTACTCAGAACTTGGACTGGCAATAAAAGATCTTGCCACCTTCAATTCATCTGTGTGGACAATTTGGAAAATATATTTCTTATTAGCTTGGAGAAGGTGCTTTGAAAAAATCTGACAATTCTAAGAAATTAACTGTATTTGTAACTATTGATAATATTATTTTTAACCCCCTTTTAGTAAAATAAGCAAAATGATAATAATAGGAACTTTGTGGGAAAAAGCACATTAGTCAGTACCACAGGAGGAAGTTTTTTAATACACTTGAAGTTCACTGCCTCACAGTTTATTTGCTGTTAGATTAAAAAAACATACTCAAAACCTATAGCACATTATTTTATGATTAAGCTGTTGTAACAATTTTCAGCTGCCCAAGCTGATTGTCTTGTGTTGATTTTTTTCCTTATAACAGCAATACTTCTTTATTGGTACTATTTTAGTATTTTTGTTACAGTGTCATGTTGTCCTGTATCTGCATATCATGCAACATTTCTGCCAAATCCTTCTTCAGTCCTGAATAATACTGACACAGAAGACCTCTGTTTTACTGGCTTCCATTCAAGTGCTCTAAAATAAATACTGTTTATGAATATTTATTTATTTTTGTACATGTGTTATGGACAACCTAACATAACCTATATTTTTATTGATCATCTAGGAAATTTAGACCACATCACTAGCATGCCCAAAAGGTAATACCTCAATTAATATAGTGCTCACTTTATGACCAGACACTTTTATGGCCAGACGTTTCTGGCTGAGTTATACAACAGGTTAACACGAGAGACAAATGCTCACCTCTTCCTTCCATTTCACCATGGTGGACTTGCTTGCCTTGGTGAGATCAGTAAATGGAGCTGTTATAGTAGGGCAAACCTACTAAGCTGTATTTGTTTGCAAGGGTTGAAACCAACTCTGAGTTGCCCCAGTCTTATCCATAAGAGGTTCTATGACTTCCTGCCTAATGCTGTATCCCAGATACTTGGCCTCCTCCAAGCCCATTGCTCATTGTTTATGGCTGTTAAATTGGCATTATGAATGGAATCTAGAACTGCCTGGACCTCCTGTTTGAAAGAATCTCAGTCAAGACTAGAAATGACAAAATCATCCAGATATGGCAAAACACATGCTTTGTGGGGTTTAAGAATGAGTCCATCATTCTTTGGAATGAGGCTTGTGGGCCCCATGTAAGCCAAAAGGGATGACCAAATAATGGAACAGCCCATCTGGTGTCATAAAATAAGTATTTGCTTTTGCCCTGGCTCTTAGGAGAATCTAAAATTACCCTTTGGGGGTAGGCAACCTTAAAAAGGTTGAGATCTACCTGAACAACATGGGAGAAGTCAAAGATCACTGGGCACAGTGTCACCTCCTCACACCTGATTTAACCCTTTAATTGGCATACTACCGTGTCGCAATCACGTGCATTGCACCATGCGGTAGCACCCTGTGGTTGAGTCATGGTTTTACTGCCCCCAATCCCTACCCCATTTAGCTGCTAAGGTAGGAGTCAAAGGTCTACATATGCAGCAACATTAGGCTCCCTGTTGCTTTTGGTGGGTGCTACCACCTGCTCGTCAGTGTGAATGCAGCCCTATATTATTATGCCCAGTGTATTGCTTCACACTGACCTGAAGATCTCTTCTTTCCTGCTGCTGGCACCTCTCTGGAGACCGCTAGCTGGGATAAGAGGTGGAGTGCAGTTGGTATCACTCTGTATGAGACAGGAGCTGGCACTACAGAGGAGGCATTGGCTTTTGTGACTCTTGCTTCCTACTACAGCTCCAACTTTACAAGTAGTCCCTCTGCATTGCACTCTTTGATGCTCTGGAATGGTGAGTCAGCAAGCCCTGACCACGATCTACCAGTCAGTGTCCGCGATCTACTGGTAGATTGCAATCTAAAGGTTGCTGGCCCCTGCTTTAGTATGATTGAAGGTGGTGAGGTACCTAGCAGGATCCAATCTTTTTATCAACTCATCCAGCCAGAGCATGATAAAAGTATCATATTTGAATATTTAGTTTCCTGAAGTCATTGCAGAACCTTAGGCCCCAATTTGGCTTAAGGGTGAACAGAATGGGAATTGACCACTTGCTGTTATATTTCTTTATGACTTTGTACCTTTCCTCAAATTGATTTTCTCTGAGCTTCAGGTACCTGATAAGATCTTAACTTTATTTTGACTTGAGGCTCCATCACAATGTCATAGTAAACTAAGTTATTATGATCAGTTAATTCTGAAATCCTTAATTTTTCTGCAATAAATTTCTCTGACCTGACCTCTGGTATTCCTTTTTCCAGTGACACATTTTATTTTTATGTGTTGAGAGAGCCTCATGATCCTTCCAGGGTTTTCATAAGTTAACATGACATGCTTGGAAAAGTTTTCTCTTTATTTGCTGATATACCTTATAGTTGACATCACTGTTTTTTTTCTCCAATCTCATAGGGACCTTGCAACTTTGCCAGAAATAGTCTCTCTAAAGTAGGCACCAAAACTAAGACTTTATCTTCTGGGTTAAGGGTTCTGTTTAAAGCAGACCAGTTATAAATGATGGCCTGCAACTCTTGGGCTTGGTGTTATGCTATGCTACATCTAAGCAATGTGTTCAATTACACTTTTGTGAAGTGTGGCCTTTCGCTCCCATGTGCCCAGGCTATATCTAAGAGTCCCCAGGGATGGTATGAAAGTTCAAACAGGTAAACAAGTTTCATTTAAGAAAACCCCACTATCGTGCCTCTAATTAATAAATTGTACTTTTACTTTCTCCATCAGCTCATGCCTAACAGTTATTACCTTTTGTATGACTTGGCCCTTCCTTTTACACTGCAAGCTCTAATGAACAGTGCTATAAGATCCCTCTTGAATTGAACTTTGAATTGTAATGTAACTGTACCATCTCCCTCAATTTTGTAAAGCACTGGCGCTATATAAATCCAGTAAAAGGTTACCTTTGACGCTGAAGTAATTCCTTTGTATGCCAAATGGGAAACCATATAGCTCTTTCAACAGGATTGCTTTGGGGTACCGGGTGGCAAAGTTAAGAACTACAAATATATGCTGGTGGGCTTTGGATGTAGTCCAACCAGAACCATAGAAACCCCCTCAAAAAGGACCTCAATCGTAAGCAGGGGTACCAGCAGAATTCAAAAACTACTTTTTAAAAACTTGGCCAGAAAAAACACTGCTCAATCCACTGTTTTGATTTTTCTACCCCTAAATGATCACCTGACACATGCATGCCAAGGCCAGATTCAACACCATACTTGGATGAGACTGGGGAACAACCAGCTGCTCCACAAATAGCCCCATTCCTTCTTTACATGATACGCTAAAACACAGTATACTGCAAAATGGTGGTATGGCAGGCTAACTTCTGGTTCTTGAAGTACCCTGTTTATCACTTTTACATTTTTCCATGCATTTGACAAAAGTATCGCAAACTGTGTATGCTTCCAAAATATTTCCTAGGACATTGGTGTATCTGTCATTTCTGGCACTGGGACATTTTGACCTTAACCATGACTGCTAGTGGGAAGTTTTTAGTATCTTTTGTGTAAGAGTGTCAACATTCTCCTCAAGTTCAAGCAAAATCGCGGCATCCTTTACTTCAGACACATTTTCAGAACTGTTTACCTATTTTTCCCTCCGCGGTTATTGTATCTAAACTGGCAAGGCTTCACAGTCTGAGGGGTCTTGAGCTCCTCTGGCTATAATCACATGTTTGTAAGGTGGAACATATTATTCATCTTGTACTTTTGTAGCTTCCCAAGGTCAGATTCCCATGTGAACACATGCTGCACTTGGAAAACGATGGTAACCCCAACTCTCTCTAGAATCTATCTTTCGGTTGTAGGTAAAATAGGCCTTATGGGGCTCTCCTATTAAAAGGGGTGCTGGCACATCAGCCCACTGCTCCCCGGGTAGCATATCATGTTCAGTGACACCCTCAAAGAGGTAGGCTTCATCCAAGGATAGTTTTCTTAAAGCACTCTCCACCAGCTGAAGAGGTGTAGAATTCATCCCCTGCACAACTATCTGCCTTTCTAACAGGACCTGTATCTGCTGCTATAGAGATAGGTTCACCTACTTATGTCCCATTAAGAAGACCAGTGAGCTTCAGTGAGCTGTTGCCAGGTGGTTAAGGGGTTTGCCTCTTGCTGGTTTGCTAAAATTAGTTGTTTTTCAAGCGCCTCCATTTTGTTCAATAGGCATCTGTTTCTTTAACCACTTCCGTACCGCCGCTCGCCGATATACGTCCTTACTTTGGAGGAGGATATCATTGTTATGGCAGCAGCTAGCTGCCATAACCCCGGTAGCCTTGTTCGGCCGGCGGTCTGCTTCAAGATAAAAGTGGTCTCTGTGGCGGATTCACCACAAGACCACTTTTATCTGCGGCGGGAGGGGCTGCACTCCGGTGCCCTCCGCCGCTTGGCGGTGGAGGCGATCGGATCCTTCTGCTGGCTGGGCATGGAGACGAGTGAGGGGAAGATGGCCCCTACCTGTCTCCATGACATTGCAGGGCGGAAGCAATGTCAAAACGTCACTTCTGCCCATAGCTCTTAAAGGGCCATTTTTTAATCCTTTTTTTAAATGACAATTTTTTTTATTGCATTTTAGTGTAAATATGAGATCTGAGGTCTTTTTGACCCCAAATCTCATATTTAATAGGTCCTATCATGCATTTTTTCTATTACAAGGGATGTTTACATTCCTTGCAATAGGAATAAAAGTGACACAATTTTTTTTTAAAGAACAGTGTAAAAATAAAAAAATAAAAGGTAAAATAAATAAGAAAAATGTTTTCTTTAAACGCGCCCCGTCCCACCGAGCTCACATGCAGAAGCGAACGCATACGTGAGTAGTGCCCGCATATGAAAACGGTGTTCAAACCATACATGTGAGGTATTGCCGCGATCGGTAGAGTGAGAGTAATAATTCTAGACCTAGACCTCCTCTGTAACTAAAAACATGCAAACTGTAGAATTTTTTTAAACTTCGCCTATGGAGATTTTTAAGGGTAAAAGTTTGTCACCATTCCACGAGCAGGTGCAATTTTGAAGCATGACATGTTGGGTATCAATTTACTCAGTGTAATATTATCTTTCACACTATAAAAAATGGGTTAACTTTACTGTTTTCTTATTTTTTAAATTTAAAAAAGTGTATTTTTTCCCAAAAAAGTGCGCTTGTAAGACCGCTGTGCAATTACGGTGTGACAGAAAGTATTACAATGAGCGCCATTTTATTCTCTAGGGTGTTCAAAAAAAATGTTTAATGTTTGGGGGTTCTAAGTAATTTTCTAGCAAAAAAAACTGTTTTTAACTTGTAAACAACAAATCTCAGAAAGAGGCTCGGTCCTTAAGTGGTTAAGATGCTGTCCACATCCAAGCACCAAGTTCCAGGGGGAACAGGCTCAACTGGTATTGGTATCAATAAACTATGTATGGGACAGAAACCCCTAGGAACTTCCAAGCAGGATTGCTCTTCGATGTAGGAGGGTTGTGTACATAGCACAAAACAGACAAAACATTTGCTCTCATGGGCTACTAACTAAACTAGGTCAGTTCTTGACTAATAGGGTGCCCCCTAATAGATTTCCCAAAACAAACAGGTAGTATATTTACTCGTTTTATTATTCTGTCAGCATGCAGTCTTTTTCACCCAGCAGCAGGCTCCCACAGCAGAGAGATCAAGAGACAGAAGTAGCTCTGAACAGCAATCAGCTCTGTGGACAGCTGAGAATAATAAATAAATCTAGCTACCAGTCAATATGTAAACCTAGCAACGAGAGCTTTTTTCCCATCCAAAGCTCTACAAAGACTCCAGGTTCCATAATTTGGAACTTAAAGTTGAACTGAACCTTATTTTTTTTTATATATAAATAAAAAAAGTTATACTTTCCTGAATATTTGCACAGAGTGCTGGCTTACCTCCTCTTTTTTGGTCCCCTGCTGGCTGTCTCCTCCTCCTACAGCAAGTGGTGTGCAGTACCAGCACAATCCATAGCCAGGCTATATGTGTCTATACACACACACACAGTGCAACCCGACCTATTCCCTCTTCACAGAATTTGACGGACAGCAGCAGGAGCCTATGACTCCTGCTACTCTAATGCCGCGTACACACGATCGGATTTTCCAACGGGAAAGGTTGGATGTGAGCTTGTTGTCGGAAAGTCCGACCGTGTGTATGCTCTATCAAACATTTGCTGTCGGACTTTCTGCCAACAAATGTTTGATAGCACGTTCTCAAATTTTCCGCCAACAAAACTTTGTTGTCGGAAAGTCCGATCATGTGTACACAAGTCCTCGCACAAAAGTTCACGCATGCTCAGAATCAAGTATGAGCCGGAAGCGCTCGGTCTTGTAAAACTAGCGTTCGTAATGGATATAGCACATTCGTCAAGTGGCAAATTCTGAATTTTCTCTCAATGCAGCGCATTCTCTTCTTCTTTATAATGCTGTAATAATGAAGTTGCTTTGCTGCTGATATTCACAGAGTTCTGACAAACGGATTTTTTATTATTTCTCGTGATCTCCTGAATAATCTTTGTTTTTGTTGGGTTTTTTTCTCGTGATCTCCAGAATAATCTTTGTTTTTGTTGTTTTTTTTTCTCGTGATCTCCAGAATAATCTTATTTGTTTTTTCTAGTGATCTCCATATTTTTATTTATTTTGTTTGTTTTTTCTCGTGATCTCCAGAATAATTTTTTTTTTGTTTTTTCTAGTGATCTCCATAATATTTTTTGTTGTTTTGTGTGTCAAGTTACCACAAAACCATTATTATCTTTTATTTTTAACCTCAAAGAGATAACTATGTTGGTGTCCCTAGTTAATTTGACATTGTATTTTTGAAATGTACCTGCCTACTCACAAATTGTCCTTTTTGAAGTAAAACACATAGCCAAGTATTTGTCCAAACAAAAATTAGGAATTTAATAGGGGTCATAACAAAATAAAGAGAAAGGCAGCGCTGGAGAAAGAGTTGGAATTGGTGAAGCCTTTGTACCCCAGGGCAGACATTAATTATTTTTGACTGTCAAAATTGGTAACCTGAGGAGTCCATTTAATAGGGAGCACAATACGGTCCAGGACTGCGAGAGATTGGGAGCAGCAGCAGATGACATATATGTCCCGAGGCTGTGGTCTTACAACAGCCTGCATCTTTTGCCAGACCGGGCGAATTAAAGGAGTTGCGGACTCCTCCAGGTTCCTTGCCTTCCTGGTACTTTTGGTTGGAGGACAGAGGGGAGGAACCTGGGATTCCATCAGGCTGTTTGCCATGGCCTCCTCCTGGCTGAGACTTTCCTGTGTATGAAAATGGTACATAGTTTTAGTTTTTTGGTCATCAATCACACACAATTTTGAGCTCATGACTGTTGCAAATTGAATGTTAACAAATAGAAAAGACTATCATTCTGACCACAGCATTTTTCATTCTTTTCCCAAACATTTTTAGCTACTATTGTCTGACAAAAAAACACAGTCTGCCGTAGTACCACAGCCTGGGTACATATACGTCATCTGCTGCTGCTCCGGATTCCATGGAATCCTGGACCTTCTTGCGCTCCCTATTATATGTGCTCTTCGGGCTACTAATTTTGGCTTTCAAAAAAAAGATGTCTACCGTGGGATACACAGGCTTCACCAATTCCAACAGTTTCTCCAGCGCTGCCTTCCTCTTTTGTTTGTTGGAGTATTCTCTGCATGTCACTTGCCAGAGACATGGCAGCTCCCTGTACATGTCGAGGAATTTGGGCAGGAAATCCGGGTCAGTGAATTTATACATGATTTTAGCTGCAAGACACAGCACAAGACAAACCCTAATGTCAGGCTAAACTCTCCTAATCTTGTCCCAATATAGGCCGCAATCTATAAGCAGTATAGGCCACTAACCACTGATGCCCCAAGTTAAAATTGTACATTCGTTTGAACATTCGGCGCTAACAATCCTCTGTCCTCCACTCACAGATTGTGCATATGACGCCCACATGCTATGCTTTATATACACTGCGCATGCGTGAAACTCTGCCCCTGTCCTTTTTCTAGTGTATTCCCCGCCTCTTCTCTTTCGAGGCAGTGGGAGAGCACATGGCGGAGACACAGCAGGTGCCTGCAGAGAGCAGCAATGAAGAGGACGAAGAAAGCCCGGAGCAAGGTAGTTCCACATCCAGGATGAGATATAAGGCCTGAAATATGTCCTTTGTAGAGATGGTGGAGATAGTGGACATGACAGGGCAGACTATGATGGGAAGTACGGACTGTACAGAAACCCAAATGTGAGAAAGGCCAAGATCATGACTTAAGTTGTGAGAAGTCTGCACAGGAATTTTGGGGTATGACAATCCAAAGATCAATTGAGGAAACGCTGGTCAGACCTGAAATTGAGGGAGCACGATCAGTATAGAAGGATCAGGAAAGTGCTTCAAAAGAGTAAGTATTTGTCGTGTGTTCCTATTATTATTATTATTACTTTTGTGCTGGTACATATGTTTTTCTTTACTGTTGTACAGTTTAAAATGCCAAGTTTGAGGTTCGTGGGCACAGTAATCGTTCGTCTTAAACATCATTTGTTCGTTCACTAATACAACATTTTTGGCAGATGCAGGTTAAGTACATTTGTTCATGCCTATTTGTATTAAAATAAGTTTATTACATTGTTGTCTAGATGTATTGGTAATGATAATTGAAATGCAAACTTGATTCAGTGTAAGGAGAGTACACTCAGCAGCTGTTTACACATCTGGACTCTGGAGCACTAGTGTGGGACACCAGAACAACCTTTTTATATCCACGCAGGTGCTCCAGTGGATACTAGGGGTCTCTCCATGTGTGAAACTTGCACAAAACAGGTAAGTATACCAGCTTTTGAAAGGGAAAAAATCATGTCTTCAGCTTGGAACTCTGCCAAAACAGGCAATTTGGCGGCACTTCCAAGCAATGTTTCATATTACTATTTCTCGCCTCAAATATCTGCCTGCTAAGTATACCCTTTTTTTATTCACATAGGGGAGAAAATAATCGGGACATCTGAGGACACCAGGAAGCCCACTACTCCTGAAGAAGGGGAACAACTCAGCACACAACCTGAGGATGTGGATTCCAAGGTTCATTTAGTGGTCAAAATGGTAACCACAACAGGTCAGTGTCTGAAACCACAGCTTCAGGCAATAGATGTATGCCTGCATATTTATAATACATGGTGTTTTTTTTATTTTTAGGTGATGTGGATGTTGTGGAAGAAGAAACTCACTTCAACAGTGCGAGTCCTCATCAGCGAAATAATGGTGTGCAGTGCAATGGTGTACTGACCAACATCATTGATGTTTTAGCCAAAATCTAAAACCACCAAAAAATGTAAATGTTGTCGTTATTTTTTAAAAAAAATTTTAAAGTAATTGCAAAGCCAAACTTTGAAGATGCACACAGTGTGTCAACATGTGCTATCTGCCATCATGAGATATCAATGTGCGCGTTTTGTGGGTGCAACCCCTTCCTCGCAACTAAAGTAGGTGAGAGGAAGGGGTTGCACCCCCAAAACGTGTCCATTGATCCCCCATGATGGGATCTAACACATGTTAGCACAATGTGGCTTTTTTCAAAAAAGCCAAAACCCTTTGCACTACAAGTGCAATGCAAGTTGTAGGGCAAAGTGGATTGTCCTTTCTGAAATAAGGCCCAGTGTGTCAACATGTGCTAGCTCAAATCATGGGGGATCAATGGACGTGTTTGGGGGGTGAAATCCATTCCTCTCACCTACTTTAGTTGCGAGGAAGGGGTTGCACCCACAAAACGCATACATTGATATCCCATGATGGCAGATAGCACATGTTGACAAACTGTGTGTTTTGTGGCTTTATCAAAATAGATGTAGGGAAAATACACACATTTTAGGCATGGGATCATGAGGGAAATCCACATTTTGAGTTCCAATTTGTGTGCATCTTCAAAATTTGGCTTTTACAGGGGTGAGATCGCCCCATCTGATGAAGGCAAAATCAACACAGTTTTGACATACTAATGTCTCATATGGCCTTCACTTTATCAAAATTTAACTTTGTAAGTTCCTAAGTTGGGGATGTGGATGTGATGTTTTTAAACATGCCTGTTTAGCCACAAAAAAGGCTATATCTACTGTCAAACATACATGTTATACACCAAAGATATTGGTTAGTTTAAAAACCCTTTTCTAATGCACATGTGAATGTGCTTGAAGTAAAATGTTTTATTCTCAGCAATGTGTGTCTTCTTCTTTAAATGCTCAATAACATTTTTTTTTAGTAAATTGGTGTAGTTACAGGGACAGTGGGGGTTATTTACTAAAGGTAAATCCATTTTGCACTAGAAGTCCACTTTCAGTGCACTTTCAAGTGCACTTGCAGTGCACTTGTAGTGCAAAGTGGATTTGCCTTTAGTAAATAACCCCCACTGTGCTGAAAATTTGCCAAAATCAGGCCATTTTAGGGACTACAAGCAATTAATTCATGGAGTTTAAAAGTATGATTATTTTTATCATGAATGCATTACATACATTAAAACTAGCGTTCGTAATGGATATAGCACATTCGTCAAGCGGCAAATTCTGAATTTTCTCTCAATGAAGCGCATTCTCTTCTTCTTTATAATGCTGTAATAATTAAGTTGCTTTGCTGCTGATATTCACAGAGTTCTGACAAACGGATTTTTTATTATTTCTCGTGATCTCCTGAATAATCTTTGTTTTTGTTGGGTTTTTTTCTCGTGATCTCCAGAATAATCTTTGTTTTTGTTGGGTTTTTTTCTCGTGATCTCCAGAATAATCTTATTTGTTTTTTCTAGTGATCTCCATATTTTTATTTATTTTGTTTGTTTTTTCTCGTGATCTCCAGAATAATTTTTTTTTTGTTTTTTCTAGTGATCTCCATAATATTTTTTGTTGTTTTGTGTGTCAAGTTACCACAAAACCATTATTATCTTTTATTTTTAACCTCAAAGAGATAACTATGTTGGTTTCCCTAGTTAATTTGACATTGTATTTTTGAAATGTACCTGCCTACTCACAAATTGTCCTTTTTGAAGTAAAACACATAGCCAAGTATTTGTCCAAACAAAAATTAGGAATTTAATAGGGGTCATAACAAAATAAAGAGAAAGGCAGCGCTGGAGAAAGAGTTGGAATTGGTGAAGCCTTTGTACCCCAGGGCAGACATTAATTATTTTTGACTGTCAAAATTGGTAACCTGAGGAGTCCATTTAATAGGGAGCACAATACGGTCCAGGACTGCGAGAGATTGGGAGCAGCAGCAGATGACATATATGTCCCGAGGCTGTGGTCTTACAACAGCCTGCATCTTTTGCCAGACCGGGCGAATTAAAGGAGTTGCGGACTCCTCCAGGTTCCTTGCCTTCCTGGTACTTTTGGTTGGAGGACAGAGGGGAGGAACCTGGGATTCCGTCAGGCTGTTTGCCATTGCCTCCTCCTGGCTGAGACTTTCCTGTGTATGAAAATGGTACATAGTTTTAGTTTTTTGGTCATCAATTACACACAATTTTGAGCTCATGACTGTTGCAAATTGAATGTTAACAAATAGAAAAGACTATCATTCTGACCACAGCATTTTTCATTCTTTTCCCAAACATTTTTAGCTACTATTGTCTGACAAAAAAACACAGTCTGCCGTAGTACCACAGCCTGGGTACATATACGTCATCTGCTGCTGCTCCGGATTCCATGGAATCCTGGACCTTCTTGCGCTCCCTATTATATGTGCTCTTCGGGCTACTAATTTTGGCTTTCAAATAATTGATGTCTACCGTGGGATACACAGGCTTCACCAATTCCAACAGTTTCTCCAGCGCTGCCTTCCTCTTTTGTTTGTTGGAGTATTCTCTGCATGTCACTTGCCAGAGACATGGCAGCTCCCTGTACATGACGAGGAATTTGGGCAGGAAATTCGGGTCAGTGAATTTATACATGATTTTAGCTGCAAGACACAGCACAAGACAAACCCTAATGTCAGGCTAAACTCTCCTAATCTTGTCCCAATATAGGCCGCAATCTATAAGCAGTATAGGCCACTAACCACTGATGCCCCAAGTTAAAATTGTACATTCGTTTGAACATTCGGCGCTAACAATCCTCTGTCCTCCACTCACAGATTGTGCATATGACGCCCACATGCTATGCTTTATATACACTGCGCATGCGTGAAACTCTGCCCCTGTCCTTTTTCTAGTGTATTCCCCGCCTCTTCTCTTTCGAGGCAGTGGGAGAGCACATGGCGGAGACACAGCAGGTGCCTGCAGAGAGCAGCAATGAAGAGGACGAAGAAAGCCCGGAGCAAGGTAGTTCCACATCCAGGATGAGATATAAGGCCTGAAATATGTCCTTTGTAGAGATGGTGGAGATAGTGGACATGACAGGGCAGACTATGATGGGAAGTACGGACTGTACAGAAACCCAAATGTGAGAAAGGCCAAGATCATGACTTAAGTTGTGAGAAGTCTGCACAGGAATTTTGGGGTATGACAATCCAAAGATCAATTGAGGAAACGCTGGTCAGACCTGAAATTGAGGGAGCACGATCAGTATAGAAGGATCAGGAAAGTGCTTCAAAAGAGTAAGTATTTGTCGTGTGTTCCTATTATTATTATTATTACTTTTGTGCTGGTACATATGTTTTTCTTTACTGTTGTACAGTTTAAAATGCCAAGTTTGAGGTTCGTGGGCACAGTAATCGTTCGTCTTAAACATCATTCGTTCGTTCACTAATACAACATTTTTGGCAGATGCAGGTTAAGTACATTTGTTCATGCCTATTTGTATTAAAATAAGTTTATTACATTGTTGTCTAGATGTATCGGTAACGATAATTGAAATGCAAACTTGATTCAGTGTAAGGAGAGGACACTCAGCAGCTGTTTACACATCTGGACTCTGGAGCACTAGTGTGGGACACCAGAACAACCTTTTTATATCCACGCAGGTGCTCCAGTGGATACTAGGTGTCTCTCCATGTGTGAAACTTGCACAAAACAGGTAAGTATACCAGCTTTTGAACGGGAAAAAATCATGTCTTCAGCTTGGAACTCTGCCAAAACAGGCAATTTGGTGGCACTTCCAAGCAATGTTTCATATTACTATTTCTCGCCTCAAATATCTGCCTGCTAAGTATACCCTTTTTTTATTCACATAGGGGAGAAAATAATCGGGACATCTGAGGACACCAGGAACCCCACTACTCCTGAAGAAGGGGAACAACTCAGCACACAACCTGAGGATGTGGATTCCAAGGTTCATTTAGTGGTCAAAATGGTAACCACAACAGGTCAGTGTCTGAAACCACAGCTTCAGGCAATAGATGTATGCCTGCATATTTATAATACATGGTGTTTTTTTTCATTTTTAGGTGATGTGGATGTTGTGGAAGAAGAAACTCACTTCAACAGTGCGAGTCCTCATCAGCGAAATAATGGTGTGCAGTGCAATGGTGTACTGACCAACATCATTGATGTTTTAGCCAAAATCTAAAACCACCAAAAAATGTAAATGTTGTCGTTATTTTGTAAAAAAAATTTTAAAGTAATTGCAAAGCCAAACTTTGAAGATGCACACAGTGTGTCAACATGTGCTATCTGCCATCATGAGATATCAATGTGCGCGTTTTGTGGGTGCAACCCCTTCCTCGCAACTAAAGTAGGTGAGAGGAAGGGGTTGCACCCCCAAAACGTGTCCATTGATCTCCCATGATGGGATCTAACACATGTTAGCACAATGTGGCTTTTTTCAAAAAAGCCAAAACCCTTTGCACTACAAGTGCAATGCAAGTTGTAGGGCAAAGTGGATTGTCCTTTCTGAAATAAGGCCCAGTGTGTCAACATGTGCTAGCTCAAATCATGGGGGATCAATGGACGTGTTTGGGGGGTGAAATCCATTCCTCTCACCTACTTTAGTTGCGAGGAAGGGGTTGCACCCACAAAACGCATACATTGATATCCCATGATGGCAGATAGCACATGTTGACAAACTGTGTGTTTTGTGGCTTTATCAAAATAGATGTAGGGAAAATACACACATGGGATCATGAGGGAAATCCACATTTTGAGTTCCAATTTGTGTGCATCTTCAAAATTTGGCTTTTACAGGGGTGAGATCATCCCATCTGATGAAGGCAAAATCAACACAGTTTTGACATACTAATGTCTCATATGGCCTTCACTTTATCACAATTTAACTTTGTAAGTTCCTAAGTTGGGGATGTGGATGTTATGTTTTTAAACATGCCTGTTTAGCCACAAAAAAGGCTATATCTACTGTCAAACATACATGTTATACACCAAAGATATTGGTTAGTTTAAAAACCCTTTTCTAATGCACATGTGAATGTGCTTGAAGTAAAATGTTTTATTCTCAGCAATGTGTGTCTTCTTCTTTAAATGCTCAATAACATTTTTTTTAGTAAATTGGTGTAGTTACAGGGACAGTGGGGGTTATTTACTAAAGGTAAATCCACTTTGCACTAGAAGTCCACTTTCAGTGCACTTTCAAGTGCACTTGCAGTGCACTTGTAGTGCAAAGTGGATTTGCCTTTAGTAAATAACCCCCACTGTGCTGAAAATTTGCCAAAATCAGGCCATTTTAGGGACTACAAGCAATCAATTCATGGAGTTTAAAAGTATGATTATTTTTATAATGAATGCATTACATACATTAACAACCAAAACATTGTGTGTATGTAGCAGACCCATAGCACAACAGAACATAATAGTTAGCTGAGGAAGAGATTGCCACCTCATGTATCAAATAAGTTACGTTTGCACTATTGAAGAAAATGGCCAAAAACAAAAAGGCCATTGGAGAACCTAGGAGACAGATTAGAAACACAAGCAGTAATTAAAATGAAATATATGAGTTTAGTTTTTCACAAAAAAATTATTTTCTGGCATATCAATTGCCCCCCTACCCACGAAATACTCCAGATAGTTTTGCCATATTTCGTTGGCGCTTTGGGGGGGCGAGCCAGGACGGCCAGCTTCAAGTACCGTCATTATTTCTTCCGTTGAGCCGGCCTCAGTCGCAACTGAGGCCAGATAGATGGCTGCATTTCTATGCATAAAATTATGTAAAATGCAGCAGAATAAAATTATATGGTTCAGTTTGTATTTGGCCATATTTATGGCCATTAGAAAAAGACATCATTATGCCAAAGGCATTTTCCATCACTCTTCTTAAAAATCCTCTGGTCCGGGGTCAGGGTTCTCATAGGGAACGGGCTCATCAAATGCTCCCCCAGCGCAAAGGCCTCATCCACCACAAAGACAAATGGGAGGCCTGCCACGTTATCTGCTGGAGGAGGCAATCCCAAGCCGCCGTTCTGGAGACGCCTGTAGAATTCAGTCTGGGCGATGACTCCTCCATCCGACATATGGCCATTCTTCCCCACGTCCAGATACAGAAACTCATAAGTCACCAAAACCACTGCCAACAACACAATACTACTGTACCACTTGTAGTTGTAGTAGTACGACCCCAAATTGGGGGGTGGGACGATCCGGACGTGTTTCCCATCTATCCCACCACCGCAGTTGGGAAAGTCCCACTGCTGGGCAAATTAGGAGGCCACAGTCTGCCATTCCTGTGGGTTGGAAGGAAACTGTGGAGTCAAAAAAGAAAAAAAATTGTACTTTTGCACATAACATTGCAAGCAGATTAGACACAAACATTCTTGGCCAACATAAGTATAACATTTATTTAAATTAGTATTTAAAGTCAAAAGTGTAAAGTCCACTTATCAGATTCCTCACCCCCTCTGATGGGCCATTGTAAAAATTTTAGGGTGGGGGGAAATAGTTTGGACAGGTAACCGTCTCCACTTTATTGAGAGATGAATGCATAAATAATGTGTGTTACTTTGGCCAGCCCCTCCTTACTTACACTATTGGCAGCCCACTGGACAGGTAAGAAGTGTCATAATCCAAAAATATGAATACACACTGTCCAAATTGAAGCACATTTTTACATTCTGCAATTACCTATCGAGATAATAGGAGAACAAAACTTGAAACAGTACCATTTGAAAGTATTCAGGCAGGCACTTGTACTACACGCTTTGGTGAATTCATCCATAAATCCGACCACAAAAGAGGCAGGTATAGTGTGTATGGGTTTGGCAAAGTTAGCAGATAGAGTATTGGTATCGGTTGACTTAGCGGTTGGGGGGGAGGGAGGGTTCCAAATGAGTTTTGGCCCCCCAAAAAAAGCCTCTTGCACTATGCATGAATTTAAGGACAACAATAACATTTGTACACATTTTAGGGGGTGTTTAGGGCAAGCACTATAATGGAGCTGACAAAATACACTGTTATGTGACTAGGCTAGGTGTGTATTGGCCCAGGATAGCATATGGGGGAGGTTAGTGAAGGCAAATATGCATGAAGGACAAAAAAGGAAGATTAAAAGCTTACAGCATGCATGAGAACAAAGATGACATCCACAGCATATTACAATCATGCTATTTATTGAATGATTAAATAAATACAATACAGCAAACATTAAATACATAGAATGTGATGTTAAATGATAAAACTTACCTTAATATAGTCCTTCTGCAGGAACTGAATTATGGCAGAACAGGTTTCTGGAATAATGATTCCCAGAGCCTGGGGGAAGATCCCAGTGGTAAACTTAATATCCTGGAGACTTCTCCCTGTCACCAAGTACCGCAAGGTGGCGACGAGCCTTTGCTCAGGAGTGATAGCTTGCCGCATGCAGGTATCCTGCTTGGTAATATAGGGGGTAAGCAAAGCCAACAGACAGTGAAAGATGGGATCCATCATCTGGAGATAGTTCCTGAAATCATCAGGATTATTCTCCTGGAGCTCCCGCAGCAAAGGCATATGAGAGTATTGGTCACGATTAAGTAATCAATTCATGGTCCATGAACTCCTCCTCCCCCTGTTCATGGACTGGACTTGGGTCAAAGCAAGAGCTCCAACAGCAAGCCCAACAACAGCACGAATTCTACGAGGAGTACGTAACTTCAACATGGCTAGAAAACGGTCGGCTGGTCAGAACAAACTGACAGAATGCACTGAAAATCAGAAAGGACCTGAGAAGAACGAGCTGAAAATCAGAAACGAGTGGACAAGAATGCACTGAAAAACAGTAGCGAACTGTAAATAGAACGCACTGAAAGACAGGAACGAACTGACAACACGCACTGAAGAAAAGATACGAATGGACAAGCACAAACTGAAAAGCAGAAACGAACTGAAAAGCACGAGGCTAAAAAGCGGGAATCATCTTTCACCAAACTTCTACTAACACGAGATAAACACGAGATTAGCAGAAGGAGCCCAAAGGGTGGCTCACTGGCTATTGAACTTCCTTTTTATCGGCTTGTCACACGTGTTGTACGTCACCGCGTTCCCACATTTGGAATAGTTGGCCAACATTTGTATGACTGTGTGTATGCAAGACAAGTTTGAACCAACAACCTTCGAAGAAAAATCCACAGTTTTGTTGGCGGATCCGATCGTGTGTACGGGGCATAAGAGTCTCTTGTGAGTTTGGGAAGAAGAAGCATTGCTGCATATGAGACAGTGCTGGACCGAGAGAGAAGTCAGGTACAATGCCTGAAAAAGTATTCATACCCCTTGAAACTTTCCACATTTTGTCATGTGACAACCAAAAACATAAATGTATTGTATTGGGATTTTATGTGATAGACCAACACAAAGTGGCACATAATTGTGAAGTGAAAGGAAAATGCTAAATGGTTTTCAAAATATTTTACAAATAACCCCCTGAGTCAATACTTTGTAGAACCACCTTTTGCTGCAATTACAGCTGCAAGTCTTTTTATGTATGTCTCTACCAGCTTTGCACATCTAGAGAGTGAAATTTTTGCCCATTCTTCTTTGCAAAATAGCTTAAGCTCTGTCAGATTGGATGGAGAGCAATTTTCAAGTCTTGCCACAGATTCTTATTTCTTAATTGGATTTAGGTCTGGACTTTGACTGGGCCATTCTAACACATGAATATGCTTTGATCTAAACCATTCTATTGTAGCTCTGGCTGTATGTTTAGGGTCGCTGTCCTGCTGGAAGGTGAACTTCCACCCCAGTCTTAATTTTTTTGCAAACTCTAATGCCGCGTACACATGATCAGAATTTTGGTCAGAAAAAGCTCTGATGGTTTTTTCGACAGAATTCCGACAGGATTTCGCTGAAGCTGTCTTGCATACACACGGTCACACCAAATTCCAACTGTCAAGAACGCGATGATGTACAACACGTACGATGGGACTAGAACTAGAAAGGGAAGTTCAAGAGGCATTACGCCATCCTTTGGGCTCCTTCTGCTAATTTCGTGTTTATCTCATGTTAGTAGAAGTTTGGTGAGAGACGATTTGCGCTTTTCAGACTCCTGCTATTTCAGATCATTTTACTGCTGTTCAGTTTGTGCTTGTGGGTTTGTATCTGGTTTTCAGTATGTGTAGTCAGTTCGTATCTGGTTTTCAGTGCGTTCTTGTCTGCTCGTTTCCCAAATTTCAGCTCGCTCTTCACAGGCCTTGCTGTTCTTCAGTGTGTTCAGTTAGTTTGTTCTGACCAGCCGACCGTTTTGAAGCCATGTTGCGGTTAGGTTCTCATCATAGAGTTCATGCTGTGTGGGGGCTTGGTGTTGGGGTTCTTACTTTGACCCAAGCCCAGTCCATGAACAGGGTGGGGAGGAGTTCATGGACCAAGAATTGGTTACTCCAGCGAAACCAATTCTCTCATATGCCTCTGCTGTGTGAGATCCAGTAGAATAACCCTGATGATTTCAGTAATTTTCTCCGGATGGAGGACCGCATTTTTCACCGTTTGTTGGCTTTGCTCACCCCTTATATTAGCAGGCAGGATACCTGCATGAGGCAAGCCATCACTCCGGAGCAGAGGCTAGTCGCCACCTTGCGGTACTTGTCAATGGGGAGAACAGGACCTCAAGTTCTCTACAGGCATCTCCCCCCAGGCTCTGGGGATCATTATTCCAGAGACCCGTTCTGCCATCATTAAGGTCCTGCATAAGGACTATATTAGGGTAAGTTTTATCCTTTAACATCACATTATGTGTATTTAATGTATGCTAATGTTTTGTATTTCTTTCATCATTCCATAATTACCCTGATTGTAATATGCTCTGAATGTCCCCTTTGTCCTCATGCATGCTTGAATCTTTTAATGCTCCTATTTTGGCCTACATGCATATTTGCCTTCGCTAACCTCCCCAGCATGCTATCCTGGGCCCATACACACCTAGCCTAGTCACTTAAACAATGTATTTTGTCAGCTCCATTGTACTGCTTTACCATAAACATCCCCTATAATGTGTACAAATGTTATTGTTGTCCTTAAATTCATGCAGAGTGTCAGAGGCTTTTTTTGGGCTCACAAACTCATTTAGAACCCTCCCCCCCTAAAATTTGGACAATGGGCCATCAGAGGGGGTGAGGAATCTGATAAGTGGACCTTATTTTTTTGTCTTTAAATACGCATTAAAATCAATGTTATACTGATGTTGGCCAAGAATATTTGTCAACCTGGCGGAGTACAAACTAAACCACATTGTTTTATGCTGCTGCATCCTGCACAACTTTTTAAAAAGAAATGCTCCAAATTATATAGCCTCAGTTGGGTCTGAGGCCAGACTTCAGGAACCAACACTGATGGCCCTGGAAGCTGTCCGTCCTGGCTTGCCCCACCAAAGCGCCCATGAAGTGCGTGAAAAAATTTTTTTTTTATGTTAGCCATTGCTATGCCAGCTAATTTGAAAATATTTTTTAACTAAACTAAAAATTGATATGATAAAATCTTGATTTGGATTTACTGCTTGTGTTTGTTTTATCTGTCTCCTAGGTTCTCCTAGTGCACTTGTAGTGCCAAGCGTTTTTCACATTATTTAAATAACACCCATTGTCACTGTAAACTCCAACTTAATACAAAAAGTGTTATTGAGCATTGAAATAAGAAGCCACACATTGTTGAGTAGAAAGCCTTTTACTCCGTGCACATTCACAAAACATTTGGCAGTAAAAAAAAAAAACATCTTTTTTTTTTCAAAGTTTTACCTTGAAATTTTTTCAAAAATACAGAAACAGGCATGTTTCCAAACATAACATACACAACTCTGGAAATTACAAAGTTCAACATTGCAAAAAAGAAGGCCATATCAGACATTTTATAGTGTGAAAAAGCTCTTAATCTTGCCTTCATCAGATGGGGTGAAGTCACCCCTGTAAAAGCCAAATTTAGAAGATGCACACAAATTGGGAGTCAAAATGGGTATCTTCTTTCTGATCCCATACCTAATGTCAACATGTGCTATCTCCCATCATGGGGGATCAATGGACGTGTTTTGGGGGTGCAACCACTTCCTCTCACCTACTAGAGTTGGGAAGAAGGGGTTGCAACCACAAAACGAGTACATTGAAATCCGCTGATGGCAGATAGCACATGTTGACACACTGTGTGCATCTTCCAAATCTGGCTTTTAAACTGTATTAAAACTTTAGATAACATTTTTAGAAAAAAAAAAAATCCAGGAATCTTTTTAGGATTTAGATTCTCCCTAGTACATCAATCATGTTATTCAGTCTTTGTTCAATCTCCTTGGTTTTTTCTTTGATAAGGTCCAAATCACGATTTCCTGGATAAGCCGTTGTGCACTGTCACTGGTGAAATGACTCGATTTTGGTACCACAACCTGAACATCACCTAAAATAAAAATACACACCATATATTAAAAATATGCAGGCATACATATATTACCTGAATCTGTGGTGTCTGACACTGACCTGTTGTGGTGCCAAATTCGAGCACTTCTTCCACCTCTAATTCCTCCACATCCTGAGGTACCATAATACTCTGCTCCCCTTCTTCATGAAGTGTGGTGTTGCTGGTGTCCTCCAACGGAGCGAGTCTTTTCTCCCCTATGAGAATGAAACAAAAAGTATACTTAGCACACAGATATTTGTGGACAGAAATATGAATGTGCTTGGAAGTGGTGTACAATTGCCTGTTTGGGCAGAGTTCCAAGTTGAAGACATTATTAATTTCCTTAACCAAGCTGGAATACTTACCTTTTTTTGACAAGTTTCACACATAGAGACACCCCAAGTATCCACTGGAGCACCTGTGTGGGTCACCCTAAAAAATGTGCTCTGGTGTTCCACACTAGTGCTCCAGAATCCAGATGTGTAAACAGCTGCTGAGTGTCCTCTCCTTACATTCCACTGAATCAACTTTGCAATTCATTCTAGTTTCAAAAACATCTAGACAATAATGTCAGAAACTTCTTTTTATACAAATTATCATGATCAAATGTAGTTACCCTGTATCTGGCAAAAACATCATATTTAGTTGGCAAACGAACAATGTTTACTATGATCAATTACTGTGCCCATGAACATGAAAGTAGCCATTTTAAACTGTACAACAGTAAAGAAAAGCACATGAAGCAGCATGCAAGTAATAAAACACACGACAAGTATTTACTTTTTAGAAGCACTTTCTTGATACTTCTATACTGACCCTGCTCCCTTAATTTGAGGTACGATCAGCGTTTCCTCAATTTCTCCTTGGATCGTCGTACCCCAAAAATTCTGGCGCAGACTCTTTACAACTTTAGTCATGATCTTGGCCTTTCTCACATTTGGGTTTAGGTACGGTCCATACTTCACATCATAGTCGGCCCTCTTCAATATGTTCACCATCTCCACCATCTCTTCAAAGGACATATTTGAGGCCTTAAATCTCCTCCTCCTGGATCGGGACGTTTCTTGCTCCGGGCTTTCCTCCTCTTTACTCCTATTAAGCACCTTCTGTGTCTCTGCCATGTTCCTCTCCCACTGCGATGAAAGAGACGGGGCGGGGAATATTCTAGAAAGAACATCAGGGGCGGGCGATGTGGGTTGAATTTCACGCATGCACAGCGTATATAAAGTATAACACGCGTGCATTGTACATATGATCTGTGAGCAGAGGAAGGTGTAGCGGAAGCGCCGATCGTTTTTAAGTTGGTGCATCAGTGGCCTATACTGCTTATAGATTGAGGCCTATATTGGGTCAAGATTAGGAGAGTTTAGCCTGACATTAGGGTTTGTCTTGTGTTGTGTCTTGCAGAGAAATGGATCTATTCAATGATGAGGACTTTATGCCCATATTCATTGATATGTACAGGGAGTTGCCCTGTCTGTGGCAGGTAAACCACCCCTTTTATAACAATAAACCAAAGAGGAAGGCAGTGCTGGATCAATTGGTGAAATTTGTGAAGCCGGTGATCCCCACGGCAGACATTCCCTATTTGAAGGCCCTAATTGGTGGCATGAGGAGCACTTACAGTCAGGTCCATAAATATTGGGACATTGACACAATTCTAATCTTTTTGGCTCTATACACCACCACAATGGATTTGAAATGAAATGAACAAGATGTGCTTTAACTGCAGACTTTCAGCTTTAATTTGAGGGTATTTACATCCAAATCAAGTGAACGGTGTAGGAATTACAACAGTTTGTATATGTGCCTCCCACGTTTTAAGGGACCAAAAGTAATGGGACAGATTAACAATGATCCATCAAACTTTCACTTTTTAATACTTGGTTGCAAGTCCTTTGCAGTCAATTACAGCCTGAAGTCTGGAATGCATAGACATCACCAGACGTTGGGTTTCGACCCCGGTGATGCTCTGCCAGGCTTCTACTGCAACTGTCTTCAGTTCCTGCTTGTTCTTGGGGCATTTTCCCTTCAGTTTTGTCTTCAGCAAGTGAGATGCATGCTCAATCAGATTCAGGTCATTGCATAACATTCCACTTCTTTCCCTTAAAAAACTCTTTGGTTGCTTTCGCAGTATTCTTTGGGTCATTGTCCATCTGCACTGTGAAGCGCCGTCCAATGAGTTCTGAAGCATTTTGCTGAATATGAGCAGATAATATTGCCCGAAACACTTCAGAATTCATCCTGCTGCTTTTGTCAGCAGTCACATCATCAATAAATACAAGAGAACCAGTTCCATTGGCAGCCATACATGCCCACGCCATGACACTACCGCCACCATGCTTCACTGATGAGATGGTATGCTTTGGATCATGAGCAGTTCCTTTCCTTCTCCATACTCTTCTCTTCCCATCTCTCTGGTACAAGTTGATCTTGGTCTCATCTGTCCATAGGATGTTGTTCCAGAACTGTGAAGGCTTTTTTAGATGTTGTTTGGCAAACTCTAATCTGGCCTTCCTGTTTTTGAGGCTCACCAATGGTTTACATCTTGTGGTGAACCCTCTGTGTTCACTCTGATAAAGTCTTCTCTTTGTTGTTGACTTTGACACATATACACCTACCTCCTGGAGAGTGTTCTTGATCTGGCCAACTGTTGTGAAGGGTGTTTTCTTCACCAGGGAAAGAATTCTTCATTCATCCACCACAGTTGTTTTCTGTGGTATTCCGGGTCTTTTAGTGTTGCTGAGCTCACCGGTGCGTTCTTGCTTTTTAAGGATGTTCCAAACAGTTGATTTGGCCACATCAAATGTTTTTGCTATCTCTCTGATGGGTTTGTTTTGTTTTTTTCAGCCTAATGATGGCTTACTTCACTGATAGTGACAGCTCTTTGGATCTCATATTGAGAGTTGACAGCAACAGATTCCAAATGCAAATAGCACACTTCAAATGAACTCTGGACCTTTTATCTGCTCCTTGTAAATGGGATAATGAGGGAATAACACACACCTGGCCATGGAACAGCTGAGCAGCCAATTGACCCATTACTTTTGGTCCCTTAAAAAGTGGGAGGCACATATACAAACTGTTGTAATTCCTACACTGTTCACCTGATTTGGATGTAAATACCCTCAAATTAAAGCTGAAAGTCTGCAGTTATAGCATATCTTGTTCGTTTCATTTCAAATCCATTCTGGTGGTGTATAGAGCTAAAAAGATTAGAATTGTGTCGATGTCCCAATATTTATGGACCTGACTGTATAATAGGGAGCTCAAGAAGGTCCAGGATTCCCTGACATCAGGTGCTGCAGCAGATGACATTTATGTCCCAGGCTGTGGTACTATGAAAGACTGCATTTTCTGGCAGGCCAGAATGAACCCAGGCCAGCACTCTCCAGTCTTTGTTTCACACTTCCTTCCCCCTCAGCTGAGGCTTCTGACGTCCAACCTGGGCCTTCCAGGCAGCAACATGTGGAGGAGCCCAGCTTGAGCCAGGTATAGCATTCTTCAAAATATTTCTGGTTGTCAAATTAATGATGCGAAATATATGTTAGTTTTGATAACTAATTTCTGATTTCACAAAGTGTTTTACATATCAATAGACAGTAGTGGCCACAAATGATTGGGACAAGAATGAAAAATGCTGGGGTCAGAATGATAATCTTTTCTATTAATTAACATTAAATTTGCAACAGTCATGAGATGAAAATTGTGTGTGATTGATGAACCAAAAACCAAAACGATGTCCCTTTTTCATACACAGGAAGGCATACACATACTCAGCCAGGCTGTGGAAAGTGGCAGCCAGGAGGTGGCCGGGCCCAGTAGCCTGCCAGAATCGCAGGTTCCTCCCCTCCGCCTTCCACCAAAAAGTGCAAGGAAGAGGAGTAACGTGAAGGAGGCAGCAATTGGCCTATTTCTGAAGGCTACTGCGGCCCTCAGAACCCCCCACAGTGTTCAAGAGGACTTTGCGTACATTACAGCCTGCAAAATGCTGGGAATGGAGGAGGGCCAACGCCTCTTATGTGAGGAAGTAATGTTACAAGCCCTAAATAAGGGGTTGAGGGGCCAACTCAAAAGTCAAAGCCACATTTGTGAGTTGAACCATGGTCATCCTCCTCCTCCTCCAGGTCCTCCTCCTCCACCTCCTGCCACACCTCCAACACCACAGCCACAGCCTGGAAGGAAGCATCTAAGGAAGACCAGAGAGTGATGGCCTGGGTTCAGTCTGGTCTGGCAAAAGATGCAGGCTGTTGCATGACCACAGCCTGGGGACAGATATGTCATCTGCTGCTGTTCCTGATCTCTTGTAGTCCTGGACCGGATTTTGCTCACTATTATAAGTACTCCTCAGGCCACCAATTTTGCCTTCAAAATTATTGATGTCTGCCCTGGGGTACAAAGGCTTGGCAAATTTCACCAGTTTTTTCCAGCATTGCCTTCCTCTTTATTTTGTTATGACCCAGAATAAATGGATGTTTTGTTTTCAGAAATACTTGCCTATGTGTTTTACTTCAAAACGGACAGTTTGTTTGTGAGTAGGCAGGCACATTTCAAAAATACAATGTCAAATTAACAAGGGGCACCAACCAACCTCCTTGAGATTTACAAAATACAAGATAATAATGGTGTTATGGAAACGTGACATACAAAAAAAAAAAAAAAAATGGAAATCACTATAAAATAATTTAAAAAACAAAACAAAAAAACAACATGAGATCTTGGTTAAAAAAAAATGACTATAAAAATTAATTCTAAACATTATTAGGGAGATTAAGATTATTCAGGAGATCACGAGAAATAATAAAGAAATCAGTTTGTGAGAACTATGTGAATATGAGCAGCAAAACAACTTCATTCTTCTAGCATTATAAGGAAGAAGAGAATGCGCTGCAGTGTGACGAATGTGCCATCTCCATTACGAACGGTCATTTTACCAGACTGAGCGGCTCGTACTTGAATCTGAGTATGCGTGGGTTTTTGCACGTTGGAATTGCATACACACGAACGGAATTTCCGAACATGCTCTCAATTTTTTGCTGGCGGAAATTCAGCCAGCAAAAGTCCGATGGAGCATACACATGGTCGTATTTTCCGACCAAAAGCTCTTATCGGTCTTTTGCTGGCCAAATTTCCGATCGTGTGTACGCGGCATAACAGGTTTTCTTCTTAGATTTCCCTATATTTCGCCCGATCCATCTTCCCATAAACTCTGACCAGCTTCCCTGTCCCTGTTGAAGAAAAGCATCCCCACAACAGGATGCTGACACCACCATGTTTCATGGTGGGAATGGTGTATTCAGGGTGATGTGTAGTGTTAGCTTTCTGCCACACATAGCGTTTTGCTTTCAGGCCAAAAAGTTTAATTTTGGTCTCATCTGACCAGAGCACCTTCTTCCACATGTTTGCTGTGTCCCCCACATGGCTTCTTGCGAACTGCAAATGGGACTTATGGCTTTCTTTTAACAATAGCTTTCTTCTTGCCACTATTCCATAAAGGCTAGATTTGTTGAGTGTACAACTAATTGTTATCCTGCGGACAGTTTCCATAACCTGAGCTGTGGATCTCTGCAGCTCCTACAGAGTTACCATGGGCTTCTTGGCTGCTTCTCTGATTAATTCTCTCCTTGCCCAGCCTGTCAGTTAGGTGGACGGCCATGTCTTGGTAGGTTTGCACTTGAGCCATGCTCTTTCCATTTTTGAATGATGGATTGAACAGTGCTCCATGAGATGTTCAGACGTTTTTTTTTTTTATAACCTAACCCTGCTTTAAACTTCTCCACAACTTTATTCCTGACCTGCCGGGTGTGTTCCTTGGTATTCATGATGCTGTTTGTTCACTAAGGTTCTCTAACAAACCTCTGAGGGCTTCACAGAACAGCTGTATTTATACTGAGATTAAATTACACACAGGTGGACTCTATTTACTAATTAGGTGACTTCCAAAGGCAATTGGTTCCAATAGATTTTAGTTAGGGGTATCTGAGTAAAGGGGACTGAATACAAATGCATGTCTCGTGTAGTTTAGGAAGTATATGTCTAGCCAGAGTACAGGTACAGACAAAATTCATACTGACTTGTAAAACAAATAACATATAATGTTCAACTCCCTTTGCAAAAGAATGACTTACACACAGCACTTTGGACAGCATGGCTTTTTAGCTCTACAGAATGGTTCATCACAGGAATTGTGACAATGCCTCTGTAACATATGGCAGGATATCACATAAACAGCTTTAGAAAATTTAAGTATGCACAACATGAGGGATACACTGCTTTAGAACTTACCTCTAGTTAAAAAGCCCTAACACAGTAGGAATGAAATTGCTTCTTATAGTGTTTTTCTGCCATCTTCTAACATCCTCCGTAAGTTCCCAACCCACTCCTTTTCCCCCTTCACTTCCATATGTGTGGAACAAGCTGGGCACATTTGTTGTGGTCATGTACACTGTTCTATGCATACTACAAATCCCATAGTCCATAGCCCACCTCAGAAGCAAGCAAGAGAGGGTGTCTACGTTACTACACACAAAGGGACCAAGGAGAATGAGCATAGCTAAAACAGAAAATAGAAAACTTTGTCAAGCGTTCCACTTTAACCAGTCTGAATCATACAAACGAATTGTAAATGAAAATGTGAATATCTTGCCTGTTGTATGCAAAATGGAACTCCTGGTTCCTTCCCTTGGAAATCCATTTTTTGGCAGGAGCTCTTGCAGACTGATAACATTAGTATGCAGGCCACGTTGACCAGTAAAAGTGGGACAAAATATATTACTGATAGGTGCGCTTCAGTTAAGGAAGAGTTTTGTTTTTAAAATTAAAATTTGATTAAAACCTGATCAGTAAAAGCACCTCTGACAATATATATATATTTTTAACAATCCTTTTAACTGTTAATTTTGTTGTAGGCTTGTAGCTAATACATTTGGTGTGGAGATCTGGTCATAAAAAATTCGAAGTAAACTTGTAATGACAGAAATATGGGGACTTGTTTGTAAACAGAAAGGCAGGCTTATATAATTTCAAATGTAAAGCTTCAATGGATACCATCCCTTAATTACCTAGAAGCAACGCTTGACCCAAAAGTGGGGTAAGTATACAGAATGGGACTTTAAATTTACCACAAAGAGGAATTACAAATAAAATGATTTTATTACAAGTTTTAAAAGTAGCAGGTTGATTAAAAACTACTGCATTTAGAGTTCCAGATTGATGTAATCATCAAGTAGCACTTAAGATCGACACGTTTCACGGTGAAATAGCTTTCTCTGGATCTGCGCTGATTTCGATTTTAACACAATGGGGTTGATTTACTAAAACTAGAGAGTGCAAAATATGGTGCAGCTGTGCATGGTAGCCAATCAACGTCTAACTTCAGTTTGTTCAATTTAGCTTTGACAAAATAAACTGGAAGTTGGTTTCTATGTAGAGCTGCGCTAGATTTTGTACTCTCCAGTTTTAGTAAACCAACCCCAATATATCCAATCTGAAAGAACAATATCACCAGGAAGCCAAACACACAAAAATCATCCTAATATCCCTAGGTCAAATGGTGGTGTAACTTAAATGTTTATATAGATTGAAACCAATAATCCAAAGGAGTAAAGTCCCAAAAAGATATCACAACTGATATCCAAAATGGGGATAGCATACAGACAAATATGCACCCAGTACTTTCAGACCACTAAAAAAGTCCAGCATATGGAAGATAAACATTTCACTACACATACATGTGTATATGCGTATAAAATGTATGTAAACATACCTAAGCATGCCTAAACACTAGACATATCTAGCGTTTGCAAGTTAATGCATTTGAATGGCCAGAGTAAATCAAAATTCTGGGCAATGGAATCCAGGCACGCTCAAATGCTTGAGGTGCGTAAATGCACTTAAATGCGCCTAAATACCTGTGCAATACTCATGTTTACTGCATTTTTTAAGAAGCTTTTCTCCTGCCAGGAGTTCTGGTGTTCAGAGGGACTAAACAGATACCCTGTGTGCGTGAGGTCTAAAGGCTGAAGTTGCAAATCCTCTGTTCTTATGAGTCATGGTGGCCCAAGGCCCTTTCTGCTATTTGTTAATACATTGGTGGTCCAGTGTTTAAGGATGTGTAGTATCTTCCTAGTCACCAGATCTCAAATCTTGGACTCAACCTGCACATATAAGCATTCCAGCAGCACCTTTCAGAATAAGGAGTGACTTTGTTTCTTCACACTTATGCCGCGTACACACGATCGGACATTCCAACAACAAAATCCATGGATTTTTTCCGATGAATGTTGGCTCAAACTTGTCTTGCATACACACAGCCAAACAAATCTTGTCGTAACTTCCGAACGTCAAGAACGCGGTGACATACAACACGTACGACGAGCCGAGAAAATGAAGTTCAATAGCCAGTGCGGGTCTTCTGCTTGATTCCGAGCATGCGTGGAACTTTGTGCGTCAGAATTGTGTACACACGATCGGAATTTACGATAAAGGATTTTGTTGTCGGAAAATTTGAGATCCAGATCTCAAATTTTGTGTGACGGAAATTCCGATGGAAAATGTCCGATGGAGCCTACACACGGTCAGAATTTCTGACAACAAGCTCCCATCAAACAATTTCCATCGGAAAATCCAACCGTGTGTACGGGGCATTAGAGGAGCCACTTGAGCCACTTGAGTCTGTATACTGCACAGCTAAGATGTGAGGCCTGCTACAGTGGGGTAGTTTTTTTTAGAAAAAGAATTACCAATATATGAAATGGCAATTTCCTAACCTCTTTTCCAGGAAATGACATTTGACATAATGACAGAAAAAGATAAACCTATAGGGCACTTTATCAGGATGGATAATTTGACTGAATGATCAGACAGGGAGTAACTAAACAGATTCCTAAACATGTGAAATGTTACAAACAATAATGCAAATATTGCAGAATAATGTAAGCTGCGCAAACATATGAAATCTGGACAAATGTAGACTCTTCACAGTTTCTGTTACTCAATCATAGTAAAATGTGGCTGCATAGTATAGTAGGATACAGTGCTTTGAAAAAGTATTCACACCCCTTGACATTTTACACATTTTGTCATGTTACAACCAAAAGCGTAAATGTATTTTATTGGGATTTTTTGTGGCAGACCAACACAAAGTGGCACATAATTGTGAAGTGAAAGGAAAATGATAAATGGTTTTCATTTTTTTTTTTTAAATAAATATCTAAAAATGTTTTCAAGGCACTGTACTTCAGTAAAACAGTTCAGAACACAAATAACTACTTGTAATTATCCTCATGTGAGCATCCCTCACAGTGAAGTCCAGGAAAATTCTGTTAACACAGATCCCATGCTTGAGTTCACAGGGAGTTCTCCCCACTGCAGTATTCTGGTAGCAATTGTAGGGTGCTCCCCATAGTTGATGGTAGTTGCATGCTTTTAGGCTCTGGACCAGCTGCTCACATGGCTATTCTGACAGTGGAGGGCCTCTTATGTGACTACATGTGACTACAGATCAGTTGTCCAGCTAAATGGACCTATGCTTTTATCTGAGCATTGTAAGTAAATAGGCTCTCTACTATCAACATGAAAGCCCAAATATGCATACTGGGACTAGTAGTTTCACAAAGTTGGTAGCCCACTCCTTTTTTATCACTATATTTTGTATTTTAATGCTTTTTTGCAAATAAAAATATGGGATGGGGCAGGGGCGGACTGGGCCGGGGGCAGGGTGGCAATTTCCCCCAGGACACACTAACTCATGTTTAATATGGCCGGCAGCCACTGCACGCTGCCATTTTTTTCTACTCTAGGAAGTCAGGCTATGGGGGCAGAGGTACGGCCGTGGTGGCTGGCCAGCTGCTGTTGCATTTCGGGAGTTGTACTCTGCACTGAAGCTCCTGGTGGTGAGAGCAGAGCAGAAGAAACTACAACTCCCAGAGTCTTAGAGGCAGGGCGCGGTAGGGGGTTGGGACTCGTGAATGGCGCGAGCTTCTGGGCTGGGCGCTGGCTGCAGTTTGGCCCCAGGACCACAAGCATCACCCCCCAGGAGGCTGTGGTATGCAGGGACCTGCTGAGCTTCCAGGTGAGAGACCCTGACACCCCCAGATAAGCACCACTTCCTATCCCCCCTCATACACCCATTTACCCTGCCCCAGTAAACAGGCTGCATTGATGTGCACCAATCAGGCTGAACTTATGGGCACTATTCAGGCTGCATTGATGGACACTGATCAGGCTGTGTTGATTGACACTGATCAGGCTGCATTGATGGGCACTGATAAGGCTGCACTGATAAGCACTATTCAGGCTGCGTTGATGGAAAGTGATTAGGGTGCATTGATGGGCAATGGTGAGGCTACGATGAGGGGCACTGGTGAAGCTGCACTTATGGGCACTATTCAGGCTGCGTTGATGGGCACTGATCAGGCTGCGTTGGTGGGCACTGATCAAGCTGCACTGATGGGCACTGATCAGGCTGAGCTGTTGGGTACTGATGAGGCTGCACTGATGGCCACTGATGAGGCTGCACTGATGGGCACTGGTGAGGCTGCATTGATGGGCACTGGTGAGACTGCATTGATGGGCACTGATCAGGCTGCACTGATAAGCACTGATCAGGCTGTGTTGTTGGGCACTGATCAGGCTGAACTGATGGGCACTGATCAGGCTGAGCTGTTGGGAACTGGTGAGGCTGCACTGGATGGGCACTGATCAGGCTGCACTGATGGGCATTGATCAGGCTGCATTGATGGACACTGATCAGGCTGCATTTGTGGGCACTGACGAGGCTGCACTGATTGGCACTGGTGAGGCTGCACTGATGGGCACTGGTGAGGCTGCATTGATGGGCACTGATCAGGCTGCACTGATGGGCACTGAGAAGGCTGAGTTGTTGGGAACTGGTGCGGCTGCATTGGATGGGCACTGATCAGGCTGCATTGATGGGCACTGATCAGCCTGCATTGGTGGGCACTGATGAGGCTGCACTAATGGGCACTGGGGAGGCTGCACTGATGGGCACTGGTGAGGCTGCATTGATGGGCACTGATCAGGCTGCACTGATGGGCACTGATTAGGCTGCATTGATGGGCACTGATCAGGCTGCACTGATGGGCACTGAGCAGGCTGAGTTGTTGGGCACTGTTGTGGCTGCATTGGATGGGCACTGATCAGGCTGCATTGATGGGCACTGATCAGGCTGCACTGATGGGCACTGAGCAGACTGAGTTGTTGGGCACTGGTGCGGCTGCATTGTATGGGCACTGATCAAGCTGCATTGATGGGCACTGGTGAGGCTACACTGGATAAGCACTGATCAGGCTGCACTGATGGGCACTGGTGAGGCTGCACTGGATGGGCACTGGTGAGGATGCATTGATGGGCACTGTTGAGGCTGCATTGGTAGGCACTGATCAGGCTGCGTTAATGGGCACTGATCAGGCTGCGTTAATGGGCACTGATCAGGCTGCATTAATGGGCACTGATCAGGCTGCACTGATGGGTACTGATCAGGCTGAGCTGTTGGGCACTGATCAGGCTGCATTGAAAAACCAGATGGGCATGGATGGCAAGCTGATTCGGTGATTCAATGGGCCACTTGCCTGGACTTGCCCCCCAGGCCTAAGGCTGCCAGCCCTCCCCTGGATGGTGCGATGTTTGCCCAGGGCCCATCTGTGTCCTCAATCAGCTCTGGCTGCACAACTAGTATGTAGTGCCCCTTTGTGCTTTGTATTCACACAGCACTTGTGCTCCTCTCTCTTGGCTACCACCTAAGTGGTTAGCCTAAACAAGGTAGTATTAGTTACACATGTTTGAATTTTGAATAGAAAAGTAAAGATGGGCCTTAACAACATAACACATCTAAAAACTCTTTACAGTAAGTATACATTTATAGATAAACCACATAGCATCAGGCACAAACAGTCATAATTGTCCTGAATCTTGTGGATTTATGTTGTTCTGTTATTACCAAAATGCTAAAACTGTAGGGTGGTATCATATAAAATGAGTACTGTAATTCTTAGCTTTAACCATTCATTAACTAGATTAAATAGGAATTGAATATGATGATTGCCTACTGCCAGTTTTATTTATATTTCTGCAGCTTGTTAATGTTCAAATAAAGTATGCCATAAATATTTGTATTGATGCAGCTTTCATATGCTAAAACATTAAATCCTGAATGTTTTTTTTAATGAATGACAGCATTTATGAAAAAATATTTAGACATAGAACTTTTAACCCCTTCGCTGCCAGGCCCTGTGCTCCATTTTGTACACTCAGGTGGCCAGACTGTTTTTTCAATTTTTCCATTGCTTTTTTATTTTTCACTTATAGCTTTTGTAGTTGGTAAAAGACCCCCAAACCATATATTTTATGAAAGAACATAATCAGTAGAATAAAAAGGTGCCACTGATTTTTTTAGTTCCCGCAGTATTTTTGCAAATGTTTATCAAACCAATATATTTTCAAAAAATACACTAAAACCATTATTAGCAGATAAAAACACAGCAAATTTTACAAAATTGCTAGTAAATATAAAAGCGTAACCTGTATTGAGTTAATATATAACAAATATTTGTAATTTTGAAATTGCGCCTTTTTGCAAAATGGTGAAAATTGAAAAGACGCAAAAGTTTAAATATCCAAATTTCTCTAAAAATCTGAAGGTTTTCATTTTTCCCTTACAGCTTTTGGAATTTGTGAAAGGCCACCAAAACCATATATTTTCTGAAAGCATATGACCTCTAAAATAAAAAGAAGGTGCTATTGATTTTTTAGACCCTGCGGTATTTGAGCAAATGTTTATCAAACCAATATATTCACAAAAAATACACTAAAACCATTATTAGCAGATAAAAACACAGCTAATTTTTCAAAATTCCTGCTAAATCCCTACTAAATATAAAACCTTAACTTGTATGGAGTTAATAAATAACAAAAAAATTTAATTTTCACTTTGCGCTTTTTTGCAAAATGGTGAAAATTGAACGTACGCAAAAATGTAAATATCCACATTTCTCGAAAAATCTGAAGGTTTTCATTTTTCCTTTACAACTTTCAGAATTTGTGGAAGACACCCAAAACCATATATTTTCTGAAAGCATATGACATCTAGAATAAAAAGAAGGTGCTACTGATTTTTAGACCCCGCGGTATTTGCTAAAATGCTTATCAAACCAATATATTCGCAAAAAATACACTAAAACCATTATTAACAGATAAAAACACAGCTAATTTTACAAAATTCCTGCTAAATCCCTACTAAATATAAAAGCTTAACCTTTATGGAGGTAATAAATAACAAATATTTGTAAATCCTAAATTGCACCTTTTTGCAAAATGGTGAAAATCGAACATACCCAAAAATTTCTCAAAAAATCTGGAGGTTTTCATTTTTCACTTACAGCTTTCAGAATTTATGAAAGACCCCTCAAACCATACATTTTCTGAACGCATAGGACCAGTAGAATAAAAAGAAGTTGCTATTGATTTTTAAGGCCCCACAATATTTGCACAAATGTTTACCAAAGCAGTATTTTAAACTGTATTGAGTTAATAAATAACAAATATTTGTACATTTTAAATTGCACCTTTTTGTGAAAAGGTGAAAACTGAAGGTACGCAAAATTGTAAATAACAACAATCAAATATGGAGGTTACCATTTTCACTTACAGCTTTCAGAATTTGAAAAGACCCTTCAAATTAGACATTTTCTATAAGCACATAATCTGTAGAATAAAAAAAAGTGCTACTGATTTATTGGGTCGTGCAATATTTACGCAAATGTTCATCATATCGCTATTTTCACAAAAAATACACTAAAATCATTAATATTGCACATAAACACAACTTAACTTAGAAAATTCCTGTTAAATTAGTATTAAAGCATCGTTCACATGTGGCAAATTAAAGTGTACACCAATGGAGGGCCATGTTTACCCGCACAGGGATGCATAGTTGTTCCATGCATCCCCGTACAGGCAGTCAATTGGGATGCAATGGCTGCACAGGCATAGCTGCTGTTCCCAATCTGACATCCGTATGCGTGTGGGTACATGACCCCGAATGCAGACAGTATGAGCTCAGGGACATGCACATGGACCTACATGGATGTAAAATTGACAGCAATGGCTCTGTTCGCTACATCCCAAATGACATCAATGGGACTGCCTGCACAGAGATGCACGGAACACCTGTGCATCCCTGTAAAGGTATGCTGTGTATGCCCTGTGTGAACAAGGCCTTAGGCCCCTTTCACACAAGCACAACGATCAGATCTGCCTGTCCGTTTTTTAGGCGGGCCCAATCGGACCACCCATTGTTCTCTTTGGAGAGGCTGATGTAAATGGACATGTGTCCGTTTACACTGGCCGGCATTCGATCCAGTCCACTAAAAACAGATGGATGGGGGTTCCATTCCCCATCCATCTAGCAGATCGGATCGGATGTTATCCAATGGAAATGGACAGGTGGTCCGTTTCCATCTGAACCTCCCATAGAGAACAGCGGCTGTTTCTGTGTCTGCTCTGCATCAGCAGAGTGGACACAGACTTGTCATCCGCCTGTTTAGCGGGGATCAGCAGACAGATCCCCCGCTGAGCAGGTGGATCTGCTTGACAGAGTCTACTTTATGTGAAAGGGGTCTTACCCCTTGGAGGGGTAAGTGTGGGAGGAAACCATCACCATGGAGGGGTGAGTGCGGGGGGGAGACCGTCGCCATGGAGGGGTGAGTGTGGGGGGGACCATCGCCGTGGAGGGGGGAATGCGGGGGGAGACCATCGCCGTGGAGAGGTGAGTTGGGGGGGACCGTTGCCGTGGAGGGGTGAGTGCCGGGGGGAGAACTTCTCAGTGGAGGGGTGAGTGCGGGGGGAGACCATTGCCATGGAGAGGTGAGTGCAGGGGGAGACTGTCGCTGCGCAGAGGTAAGTTTAGTAGGTATGAATGTGAGTTAGGGACCTTAGATTGTAAGCTCCTTGAGGGTAGGAACTGATGTGAATGTACAATGTATATGTAAAACGCTGCGTAAATTGACGGTGCCATATAAGTACCTGAAATTAAAAAAAAAAAAAAATTTATAACATAAGAATTGTAAAAGCATTACAAACAACGGTTATTTTTGACAATGCAATATAAGCTTAGATGAAAAAGCTCCTTCCTTGTTATGAGTTCTGCCTGTCTGCTGGTCATCTCTTTCCACAACTTCCTGGATTCCCTGCATGCTTTGCAGTTTCACCTCTGCTGTTTACTTTTAATTTCTAAGGACTACATATCCCATGGTACTTTGCTGCCTACAAGCAGTGTTTCCTGTATGGACTCCGCCCCTCCTGAAACTCCTCATGTAATTCAGAAGGCAGGATCTGTGAAATGCGAAATGTGTGACACAGCAGTGCCTACTCACAGGACATGTTGAATATGTGTCACAGACTTCAAGGTAGTAAATGCATGGTGATCTTCACAAAGTAAGTTTATGTTTTATAGATTCTTATTACGTTTTTAACATACAGATAATACAAAGTACATAACTTGTAAATAACAGCAGGTGCAACACCGAAACTGTAAGGTACTGTATAAGTAAATAAAGCAGCAAATAAAACAACCACAATAGGTGTTGTGTGCCACGCAAGGCTCAAAAGAATAATAGTTTACAAAGTGGATCAGAAAGGAATATTAACAAAGGAATATTAGACATATTAGAAATGTAGATGGACATGCTTTGAAGAAAACACCTATCCTCTATACAGAGTTACCGCGTATACCAATCACTCCAACAGTTCCAGCATTTATCAATGGATGAACTAGAGGCTTTCCTCATAGCTATGAGCCTTTCATCCTTGTAGTTGAGATTAACCTGTACCAGGACTTCTGAGGGGTTAGGAGTATACAGTAGGTGTTTCTCCATTGACTGAATAACTACTATGGGAAATGTTGGTGGATATTTGTCTATTCCTAAGTGTAGGATTGCTAATGCTGGCTCAGGGGGTAACATAATTCCAGTGATGTCTACTATAGTACTAAATATTTTTCGTCAAAAGCTACTGTAGGTTGTTACAATGGCAAAAAATGTGTAGAATTGTGCCAGAACTGCCACAGTCTCTCCTGTAGAGGGAGGATTGGGTAGGGAGAATTTTGCCAAGTTGGTATAGTGTTCTATCTATACCACTGAGCCAATATCTGAGTAAGTTCCCAGTGGTTAATGCAGTGAGAAGGTGGGTAATTGTCCCGGAACGCTATAGCCCATTGTTCGGCATCAACACAAAGTAAGTTTACAAATTTCAAGATTGTTCAGATTAATAGTTAATTCATTGATATGCAAAGTGGAAATGAATATATGATTTTGCATTTTGGTCATAGATAAAGTTTAAAGTGGTTAATGTATTAAGTGACTATGCAATAAACCTTAAAGTGAATGTTCACATAGCTTAATAAATAAGCTGAAGTTGTGTTCACTTCAATCATCCAATCATGTGCATGTGATTGAACAAGCAAAGCAAACACAGCTTGCCAATTTTTTTACTAAGCTTGCCAGTTTTTTACTAAGACTCCATCAATTGTTGTGAGTTTAGTTCAGTGGTACCTAAACTATGGCCACAGGCCAGTTAATGTCTGCTGGTTGCCATAACCTGGGCCCTGCAATAAGAAGGCCCTGCATGCTCTATCTGATTGGGTACCAGAGTGAGGGAGCCAAAGTATACAGAGTGGTAGCTGGTGCCAAGCGCTGGAACACAGAGCATACCCCTGCACCAAACAATCTATTACAGTCACTATTGCTGTCACCACAAAATGCAGCAAAGTACATAGAGCTTACATAATTCTAAATAGCACTGAACACTAGAGAGGGCAACGTGACACCAATGCTGGGGCATTACAATCCTCCTACAAACCTCCGACACCAATAATGGAGCACTATATTCTGAACACTGACACTAATGATTAGGCACTATATTCTGACCACTGACACATTAGCATTTATTACTCCACCCTGACCACCAATGTCATGACAATTATTACTCCCAATGACTACTGGTGCTGGAACATTTATTACTCCGAGTGAGTACTTGGGCAAGGTAATGTATTACTTCCACTGACCACAGAATTTAAGGTATTTATTACTTTCACTGACACAGGAGCATGTATTACTTCCACTGACTGACAACATTGGGGCTAGCCCTGAGAGCAAATGATGAGTGTACTGCGTACAAACTACATCATGAAAAAATGTAACTTTCAAACTGTCTAAAAAGAAAAAAATCAGCAATCCTCCAACCTTTTTTTTTTTAGGGTTAATAATATGGAGAGAATTAGAAGTCTTTAGTAAATAAAGCCTTTTATAACTGGTGAGGTGGGACAAATGTAATCAAAAAGGTCTCCATTAAATAGTAAAAAAGCCTTCATTGTCTTTTAGATAACAGTACGTAAAACAAAAAAATAGGTCGCACAACACATGTAGATGCTACATACTAGAGCTTTGTCCCACCAGGCAGCTTGGAGGGAAATTCAGTACCTCGAGTCATAATTATAAGCCAGCACCGAAGGTTTCTTCTCAACGATAAAAAATTCAAATACCTTATTTCTTCTTAAATAGTAAAAACAACAGGATACATAGCAGCACAAGTAACTTCAATAGAAAAGCTTAGCTGAGATGTTTCACAAAATACCCATTTTAAAGCAAGGAACATCTCACTCCTCACTTATTTATAGGAAACAACAAATAGTAACCAATCCATAAAAAGCAACATAATAGATTATAATCAATTAGAAAACAACGTGAATAGTAAACCTGGTGGGATAATTGCACACAGGTGCAGTCTTAAGTGGTTTGAATCCAGTACCAATAATCTATTACTGAAAGGTGAAAAATGCATTACATTCTATATTTTCAGATGTAACAGAATGCAAAGACAATAGTGATTGATTTAAAAGGACCTATTCAAGCCAGTGTGTCATGTTGCAATACATTGAGAAATAGTCCTAGATATAGTATACAGACCAAAAATACATACTCCCCCTTTCCACTCTCCTATACCCTTGTCCTTTGCTATACACTATGCTGAAAGCAGAGTTTTAAGTAAATCAGCCACATGGTTTGAAATCTTGTACAGATGAGGTCTATATCTAGTCTGGAACAGTTAAAGCTGAATAAATGGTTCCATATTTAAAGTGGTCCTTAGGCATAGAATGCACTAAGGTTAAAAACCTTCTGAGCTGCAAGATCCCCAAAGCTCCCCCCTTATACTTACCTAAACTCAATCCCAATCCAATGATGTGCACAAGAGTAGTGGCTCTTGCTGCTGCCTCCCTCCTCACTGGGCAGATTGATAGCAGCGGGACCACCACTGGCTCCCACAGTTGTCAATCAAATTCTGTGACAAGGCAGGGGGGGGCGTGATCAGCTGTCCAATCACAGCTGATCACTGATGTAAATAGAAGCACTCCTTTACTCATGCTGAGAGCACGAGGAGAGGAAAATAGAACTGATAACCGGCTTCTCTAAAAGGGACATCTACACTGATAATCAGCACAATGATTATCAGTGTGCTGATTATCAGTGCAGTCCAAACAGTACCCACCATTGCTGGCAATAAGTGCCCATCAGTGCTGCCAATCTGTGCCCATCAGTGCCTCCTCATCAGTGTCACCCATCAGTGCCGCCTACCAGTGCCACCTATCAGTGCCTATCAGTGCCGCCTATCAGTGCAGCCTCATCAGTTGCCACTAGTGCCTCCTCATCAGTGCCCACCAGTACCGCCCATCAGTGCAACCTATTAGTGCCCATCAATGCCCATCAGTGCCACCTCATCAGTGCCACCTCATCAGTGCCCATCAAAATATTTGGTATTTATTCATTTATTAACAAAAAAAACCAGTGTTGATTAAATACCACCAAAAGACAGTGCAAGTGTCATTCAAACATGTGACAGTGATGAAAGCTGAAAATTGGCCTGGTCAGGAAGGGGGTAAAAGTGGTTAATAAAAAATGAAGATTTAATGTTACTTTAAAGCTTTATTGGTATCATAAAACAGTATGTGAGGGCATGAGATCTAGTGACTTCCTGACCAGATTCAAATCATGTTCAATCAAATATGTGTCTAGATAGAGAGGATCCAACCCATTTACTCTCCAAACTATAAAAACTTTGTTGGAGAGGGTGTGGAATGCCCTATCATCCGGCCATTCTGGACTAAAGTCTGCAACAATATTATCAAGGTGACAAATGACCAGATTGCTGAAGATCCTTTACCTATGTTATTCCACGACACTGTGAAGTCGGTAGGGTCTTACAAGCACTCTCTGATGCCTAAACTCCTCAATGCTGATAAATGCCTTATCCAATCCACTGGAAATCCCAATTGGCCCCTGCCATCAATGAATGGCTACTAAGGGTGCATTACATTATGGAAGAGGAGTGGAGACATCGCTGCGCCAACACTTACCGAAAAATTCTATAAATCCTGGGCCCTATGGATGGACTTTCAGTCCTCTGACTTGTATAACCAATTAATGATTGGTTATTAATAACACCCCCCTGTTCGGTTCGCACCAGAACTTGTGAACAGGCAAAAAATTTGTTCGAACACGCGAACACCATTAAAGTGGGACACGAACCTGTTTAATCAAAAGTGCTGATTTTAAAGGCTTATATGCAAGTTATTGTCACAAAAAGTGTTCGGGGACCTGGGTCCTGCCCCAGGGGACATGGATCAATGCAAAAAAAAAGTTTTAAAAATGGCAATTTTTTCGGGAGCAGTGATTTTAATAATGCTTAAAGTGAAACAATAAAAGTATAATATCCCTTTAAATTTCGTACCTGGGGGGGTGTCTATAGTATGCCTGTAAAGAGGCGCATGTTTCCCGTGTTTAGAACAGTCTGACAGCAAAATGACATTTCAAAGGTAAAAAAGTCATTTAAAACTACTCGCTGCTATTAATGAATTGCCGGTCCGACAATACACATAAAAGTTCATTGATAAAAACGGCATGGGAATTCCCCACAGGGGAACCCTGAACCAAAATTTAAAAAAAAATGACGTGGGGGGGTCCCCCTAAATTCCATACCAGGCCCTTCAAAATGGCATGGGGTCCCCCTCAAAACCCCGCTCAAAAACCAGGGGAACCCCGCGCCAAAATGAAAAAAAAAATGGCATGGGGTCCCAACAAAAATCCATACCAGACCCTTATCCGAGCACGCAACCTGGCAGGCCGCAGGGAAAGAGGGGGGATGAGAGAGTGCCCCCCCCTCCTAAACTGTACCAGGCCACATGGCCTCAACATTGGGAGGGTGCTTTGGGGTAGCTCCTCAAAACATCTTGTCCCCATGTTGATGGGGACTAGGGATGAGCTTCGTGTTCGAGTCGAATCCATGTTCAACTCGAACATCATCTGTTCGCCCGTTCGCCGAATTGCGACAGATATGGGCTGAATTTGGCGCGTCACAGTCCATAATTCATTGCGGCATCGCAGTGCGTTGCTGGCTGATGATTGGCCAAGCATGCACTATAAACCGCATGCTTGGCCAATCACAGTGCCGTCTGAACAGGAGGCTTTGGCCAATTATGGCTCAGGGGATTTAGTACAAGCCCCACACTATATAAGGCCGCCGGCATGGCGGCCCTGTGTAGTGTGTGTACCGGCGTTGAGAGAGAGATAGATAGACAGAGAGACAGTGTCATTTGATTTAAGTTAGATAGATTAGGCAGGACAGTCAGTGAGTTAGCTGCACTTACAGTGTATTGTGTATATACATGCATCCCAGGTGTTGTATATATATTTGTAGTCAGAGTCTTCGAGTGAGAAAGTGATACTCCTAAGCACCAAGGCCTGAGGTGTGCCTTGGCCTGATTGGTCAGTATGCCTGAAAAGAGGGCAAAAAGACACAAATTTAGGTGAAGAAGGAAAGGTGACAATCCATCAAGTGGAGAAGCGTGCGCCCGGATGGCAACAGTATATATCCGATAAGTGTCCACTATGACAGGAGAAACTTCCCCCGACTCCTGACTTGGTGATGAGACAGAACCCCCTATAGAACCTGCGAAGCTACCCAGAACACAACTAAATGTCCCGTGAACGATTGGATGGAGCCTGAAGCCTGAGACGATCCAGACATGAGAATTAACTGCTTGTGAATGAGAGGATGCGTGGAGGAAGGGGAGCAATGGCTGTCCCGAGGAGCCCCTGCAAAATGATAGCCGAGAAGATCGAAACTTCAGCCGGACACCAGAGAGGTGCTCAGTGAAACCCCCCCCAAGCCCTGACCTACCCATACTGGTATGGGGAAGTGCAAGGGTGAGTGCCAAAGGACAACTGGCAGGAGTTCAAAATGCTAAATACCTGAAGGATGTGATGGAGTAGTTGGATGAGGCCTATGCACTATGGCAATAAGCATTGTCAACATGGCGAAACCGTGCCAGACACAGAATACTGGTCCCACCTGATTTGATCCAGTCGTGCTTCAGCCTGCGACCTGGCAACCGAGTCTGAATCCTGAACCGAGGAAGGAGGGCCGGACTCCACCCCAGGGAAATGAGTCCCATGGCATGAAACAGTCATACCCAAAGTGACTGAAACCCCCCTAGCTGGAACCGGCTGGGGAACGGAAAAGATGACTGGACTGATGTCTTCCGGACCACATCCTAGACAAAAGATCAGAGCCGAGAGTGGAATCCCAAATCATGACGACGTTTGCCTAAACCTACCACTTAAGGACCAACAAGGGGATGATGGATGCCAATACAGCCCAACCTGAAAACACGAACAAGAGAAATGACAGACAAGACATGAGAACAATGCCCCTCTGTGCCTACCTAAGAATGGAAATATGAGCAGAATCCACAAGACCACTACACGTAAATGAACCTGATGACGGACCCCCCCATGTAAGTAGTGAGTGAGCCCGAGTAACCTACCACGCAGAGGCAGGTAAATAACTAAAAACTCAGGGCTGGTGTACCCACAGACCGTGGTGGGTAATCGTACAGGTGTGAATGAACATGCATCGTATGACGTACGGTATATGGGCAAGAAGATTGTGGTCAACAATCATTAACAAATGAAACCTCAGCCCGTATGGATCTGTAGACGTGACAGATCCTGACATGTGAGCCCTAGCTAACTGACCCAGGTACAAACATGAACAAACAACGATGAGACATGACAAACAATGAAGATGAAAACAGCTACCGGAGTACATGCCATGACTGAACAACAATGCTCCTCTGAGAAATGCTGAGGCTCAAATGCTATGGCAGAAATGCTGAGACTGAACACTGAGGCAGAAACAGCAACGCTATGACAAAAATGCTGAAACTAAATGCTGAGACAGAAACGTAATGACAGAAAAATCTGGGGCAGAAATGCAATGACAAATGCTGAGGCAGAAATGCCATGACAGAAAACCTTGGGGCAGAAATGCCATGACAGAAAACCTTGGGGCAGAAATGCCATGACAGAAACCCTGGGCAGAAATGCCATGACCGAAAATCCTGGGGCAGAAACGCTCTGACAGAACGCTGAGGCAGAAATGCAATGACAGAAATCCTGGGGCAGAAACGCTGAGGCAGAAATGCCATGACAGAAACGCAATGATAGAAACACTGAGACTGAAATACTGATGGCAGGAATGCAAAGACAGAATCCTGGGGCAGAAACGCTATGACAGAAATGCAGACAGAAAAAGTTGAGACTGAACGCCGAGCCAGAAAAGCTGGGGCAGAACACTATGACAGAAAATGCCATGACTGAATAAAGAAAAACGCTATGACAGAAATCCTGGGGCAGAGACGCTATGACAGAAATCCTGGGGCAGAGACGCTATGACAGAAATCCTGGGTCAGAAACGCTATGACAGAAATCCTGGGTTTAGAAACGCTATGACAGAAATCCTGGGTCAGAAACGCTATGACAGAAATGCCAAGACTATACGCCGAGACAGAAATGCCGGGGCAGAAGGCTATGACAGAAATGCCAGGCAGAACGCTATGACAGAAATGCTAGGGCAGAATGCTAAGACGGAAATGCTGAACGCTTATGACAGAAATGCTAGGGCAGAATGTTAAGACAGAAATGCTGAACACTATGACAGAAATGCTAGGGCAGAGCGTTAATACAGAAATGCTGAACGCTATGACCGAAATGCTGGGCAGAACGCTACGACAAAAATGCTGAATGCTAGACAGAAATGCTGGGCAGAACGCTATGACAGAAATGCTGGGCAGAATGCTGTGACAGAAATGCTGGGCAGAACGCTGTGACAGAAATGCTGGGCAGAACACTGTGACAGAAATGCTGGGCAGAACGCTACGACAAAAATGCTGGGCAGAACGCTGTGACAGAAATGCTGGGCAGAACGCTGTGACAGAAATGCTGGGCAGAACGCTACAACAGAAATGCTGGGCAGAACGCTACGACAGAAATGCTGGGCAGAACGCTACAACAGAAATGCTGGGCAGAACGTTATGACAGAAATGCTGGGCAGAACACTACGACAGAAATGCTGGGCAGAACGTTATGACAGAAATGCTGGGCAGAACGCTGTGACAGAAATGCTGGGCAGAACGCTATGACAGAAATGCTGGGCAGAACGCTACGACAGAAATGCTAGGCAGAACGCTACGACAGAAATGCTAGGCAGAACGCTACGACAGAAATGCTGGGCAGAACGCTACGACAGACATGCTGGGGAGAACGCTATGACAGAAATGCTGAACGCTATGACAGAAATGCTGGGCAGAACGCTACGACAGAAATGCTGAACGCTATGACAGAAATGCTGAACGCTACGACAGAACTGCCGGGGCAGAAACATTATGACAAACAATGGGGCAGAATGCCATGACAGAAATGCTGGGGAAGAATGCTACAACAGAAATGCTGGGGCAGAACGCTACAACAGAAATACTGGGGCAGAACGCTACAACAGAAATACTGGGGCAGAAACGCTATGACAGAAATCCTGGTGCCAAAATGCCACGATATGAACACTTTTGACTGAAACGGTGGATGCCCGGGAGGCGTGTGGGGATCTCCCCCCCACATGATGCCCCACATGAATACCGGGAGGTGAGCAGTCGGGTGAGCGCCCCCATGAGAACTGGGAGACATCCCCTCCATGATGCATGGCGTGGTACCAGGGAGGTGAACTGATGGGTGAGCGGCAAGTGGGTGGGTGGAGGATAGATGTATGTATGAACCGACGGAGGACTCCCCCCTTGCATGGGAGCTGGGAGAGGTGGGTGGGCAGCACCCTGGACAGATGGAGCTGTGGGGAAAGTGGGTGGTTGGAGGATGAATGAACGGACAGACGGCCCCCCTCCCCCCGGCGGGCTGCCCCCACAACGCTGTCAGGAACAGAGGAATGAAAGGGAGAAGTGGGTGGCCCCCCTCACTATGCGGGACTGCACCCAGCTACGGTGATGGATGGATGGATGGACGCCCCCCCGGCATGGGAGCCGGGAGAAGTGGGCGGGCAGCACCCTGACCAGATGGAGCAGTGGGGAAAGAGGGTGGGTGGGTGATGGATGGACGTGCTCCCCCCGGGATGAGCGCCGGGAGAAGCGGGCAGCACCCACAGCTCTGGCAGGCACACTAGGATGAAGATGGGAGAAGCGGGCGGTGGCTAAGGTAAAAGACGGATCCCCCCCCCGCAAGAGCGCCGGGAGAAGCGGGCGGGGAGGACCCTGATCAGAGGAAGCCGAGGGGAAGGAGGGTGGATGCATGGATGGCCCCCCTCCCCCCAGCATGAGCGCCGGGAGAAGCGGACGGGCAGGACCCTGATCAGAGGAAGCTGAGGGGAAGGAGGGTGGATTGGCAGTGTTAGTGTACAGTGACTGCACAGTGTTCAGCTAAAGCTACCTGCAGAAGGTTGGTGGTGTTTTCCTGATCCTATCACTACCGCAGGCAGCTAAATAAGCTACAAGTTAGTTTTTTGCGAGCTCTGCACAGTGTTCAGCTAAAGCTACCTATAGAAGGTTGGTGGTGTTTTCCTGATCCTATCACTACCACAGGCAGCAAATTAGCTACAAGTTATTGTAGTGCATCCTCCTCACAGTGTTCAGCTAAAACTACAAGTTAGTGTAGTGCGACCTCTGCATAGTGTTCAGCTAAAGCTACAAGTTAGCGAAGTGTGTCCTCCTCACAGTGTTCAGCTAAAACTACAAGTTAGTGTAGTGCGACCTCTGCACAGTGTTCAGCTAAAGCTACAAGTTAGTGTAGTGCGTCCTCCTCACAGTGTTCAGCTAAATCTACAAGTTAGTGTAGTGCACAGTTTTCAGCTAAAGCTACAAGTTAGTGTAGTGCATCCTCTGAACAGTGTTCAGCTAAAGCTACAAGTTAGTGTAGTGCGTCCTCCTCACAGTGTTCAGCTAAAACTACAACTTAGTGTAGTGCGACCTCTGCACAGTGTTCAGCTAAAGCTACCTGTAGAAGGTTGGTGGTGTTTTCCTGATCCTATCACTACCGCAGGCAGCTAAATAAGCTACAAGTTAGTTTTTTGCGAGCTCTGCACAGTGTTCAGCTAAAGCTACCTGTAGAAGGTCGGTGGTGTTTTCCTGATCCTATCACTACCGCAGGCAGCTAAATAAGCTACAAGTTAGTTTTTTGCGAGCTCTGCACAGTGTTCAGCTAAAGCTACCTGTAGAAGGTTGGTGGTGTTTTCCTGATCCTATCACTACAGCAGCAGCTAAATAAGCTACAAGTTCTTTTTTGCGAGCTCTGCACAGTGTTCAGCTAAAGCTACCTGTAGAAGGTTGGTGGTGTTTTCCTGATCCTATCACTACTGCAGCAGCTAAATAAGCTACAAGTTCTTTTTTGCGAGCTCTGCACAGTGTTCAGCTAAAGCTACCTGTAGAAGGTTGGTGGTGTTTTCCTGATCCTATCACTACCGCAGCAGCTAAATAAGCTACAAGTTCTTTTTTGCGAGCTCTGCACAGTGTTCAGCTAAAGCTACCTGTAGAAGGTTGGTGGTGTTTTCTGATCCTATCACTACCGCAGGCAGCTAAATAAGCTAAAAGTTTGTTTTTTGTGACCTCTGCACAGTGTTCAGCTAAAGCTACCTGTAGAAGGTTGGTGGTGTTTCCTGATCCTATCACTACCGCAGGCAGCTAAATTATTTACACGTTAGTGTAGTGCAACCTCTGCACAATGTTCAGCTAAAGCTACCTGTAGAAGGTTGGTGGTTTTCTCATACTACAGGCAGGCAGTTGATTTTGCTAGCTGCAGTATCAGTATATCTATATCTATATCTATATATATATATATATATATATATATATATATATATATATATATATATATATATATATATATATATATCCCAGCTTAGTGCAGCTACAGGCCATTAGTATGTCTGGAAGGCCAACAAGGAGAGGCAGACAGTCACAAGCCAATAAAAGAGGTCAAGCAGGCTCTGTGTCTAGAGGCAACAGTGCTGGTCGTGGAGACGGTGCATCCTCATCAGCACGGGGCCGTGGGACATGCTTGGCCTTTTTTTCGGCAGTTGGCCGTGTTGAGCTGCAACATGCGGAAGACTTGGTCGAGTGGATGACCAAGCCGACCTCATCCTCCTTATCCTCTCTCACTAATGCTCAGGGTACTTTGTCTGGCAAAGCAGCTGCCAACGCGGCCTCTTCCCTTGGCTCAATGGCATCAGTGACTCCTTCCCTAGCCCCACCATGTCCTCCTGAGGAGTCTTTCAGTGTTGGGTACATGCTCCAGGAGGATGCCCAGCGTTTAGAAGGCTCTGATGATGATACTGAGCTAGATGAAGGCAGTAACGTGAGCAAGGACAGAGGGGGTGCCCAAGAAGGACAGCAATCTGGCAGTCATGCTCCCCCTGCTGCAGCATACTGCCAGGTTTGCTCCAGTGATGAGGAGGGAGGGGATGATGAGGTCACTGACTCAATGTGGGTGCCTGATAGGAGAGAGGAGGAGGAGGCACATCACCAATGAGGCAGGATGCCATCCAGGGGCTAGCCTAAGGGCAGCACACTGACTGCATCACACTGCAAAGCTCCGCATGTGCAGGGTGCTGCTGTCTCTGCGCGTTATTCTAAACGTTCTTTGGTGTGAGCCTTTTTTGAGACGAGTGCATCAGATCGCACCGCTGCTATTTGCAACATGTGTCTCAAGCATATCTCGCGTGGCCAAAACATCTCCTGCTTAGGCACCACATGCTTGACCAGACATATGTTGACCTGCCATGCAGTTCGTTGGCAAGCGTATCTAAAAGACCCACACCAAAGAACAAAGAGGACCTCTCCTTGCTCCTCATCAGCTGAGATCTCCAACCACACTATATCTGAGACCTGCACTGAGAGGAATGAAGGTGTAGAATTAGGTGTGTCACAGCCAAGTACTTGTGGGCAATCTGCTTTCGGTACACCGACATCACATTGTACCAGGCAAATTTCCCTGCCCCAGCTGCTGCACCGCCGAAAGAAGTTCGCTCCCAGCCATCCACATGCCCAGCGGTTGAATGCTAGCTTGGCAAAATTGCTAGCACTTCAACTGCTACCTTTTCAGTTGGTAGACTCTGCCCCCTTCCGTGAGTTTGTGGAATGTGCGGTTCCTCAGTGACAGGTACCCAAACGCCACTTTTTCTCACGGAAGGCGATTCCGGCTCTCTACCGGCATGTGGAAGGCAATGTCTTGGCCTCGCTGGACAGGGTGGTCAGTGGTAAGGTGCATATTACCGCTGACTGATGGTCCAGCAGGCATGGACAGGGACGTTACCTAAGTTTCACGGTGCATTGGGTCACTCTGCTGGCAGCTGGGAAGGATGCAGGACAAGGTACAGTAGTGTTGGAGGTTGTTCCACCACCACGCCTCCAAAATGCCACTACTAATGATTGTGACACACCTCTCTCCTCCACCCCTCCTCTTCTTCTTCCTCCATGGCCTCTTCCTGTGCTTTCTCCTCGGAACCAGCGGTGCTCCGTAGGCATTCAAGGGGCTACGCGAGTACGCAGGCCAAAAGATGCGGTGCTTGAGATGGTGTGCTTGGGGGACAGGAGCCACACTGGGGCAGAGGTTCTGTCACCTCTGCAGGGGCAGGTTCAGAAGTGGTTGACGCCATGCCAACTTAAGGCAGGAATGGTGGTTTGCGACAATGGCACCAACCTCCTCTCCGCCCTCCGACAGGGACAACTGACCCATGTGCCCTGTTTGCCTCACGTCCTTAACTTGGTGGTGCAGCATTTCTTGGGCAGGTACCTGGGCTTTCAGGATGTCCTGAGGCAGGCCAGGAAAGTCTGTGTGCATTTCCGCCAGTCATATAATGCCAGTGCTCGGCTGGCAGACCTCCAAAAGGAGTTTAACCTGCCTAAGAACCGCCTAATCTGTGACATGCCCACCAGGTGAAACTCAACGTTTGCCATGCTGCAGCGGCTGCACACGCAGCAGAGGGCCATCAATGAGTACCTGTGTGACTATGGCACCAGGAGAGGGTCAGGGGAACATTTTTAGTTCTGGGCGCCGCCACCAGTGCCTAAGGCCCAATTTTTAAGCCCCTGTTTAACAAGGGCATGTAATTACAATTTTTGATGCAATTCTTTGCAGCAGGGCTAGTTCCCGCGCTCCAACTAGAGTATCTGTGAGGGGTTGCAGTGTTGTGGCACCAGCACCAGTGCCTAAGGCCCAATTTTTCAGCCCCTGTTTACCAGGGATGTGTAATTACAATTTTTGATGCAATACTTTGCAGCAGGGTTCGTTCCTGCGTCCAACTAGAGTATCTGTGAGGGGTTGCAGTGTTGTGGCACCAGCACCAGTGCCTAAGGCCCAATTTTTCAGCCCCTGTTCAACAGGGACATGTAATTACAATTCTTGATCGAATATTTCACAGCAGGGCCTGTTTCTGCACCCACCAAGATTAACTGTGAGGACTAATAGGGTGTACACACGGTCGGACTTTGTTCGGACATTCCGACAACAAAATCCTAGGATTTTTTCCGACGGATGTTGGCTCAAACTTGTCTTGCATACACACAGTCACACAAAGTTGTCGGAAAATCCGATCGTTCTGAACGCGGTGACGTAAAACACGTACGTCGGGACTATAAACAGGGCAGTGGCCAATAGCTTTCATCTCTTTATTTATTCTGAGCATGCGTGGCACTTTGCCCGTCGGATTTGTGTACACACGATCGATATTTCCGGCAACGGATTTTGTTGTCGGAAAATTTTATCTCCTGCTCTCCAACTTTGTGTGTCGGAAAATCCGGTGGAAAATGTTCGATGGAGCCCACACACGGTCGGAATTTCCGACAACACGCTCCGTAATGTGTACGGGGCATTACAGTGTTGTTGCACCAGCACCAACACCACCACCAAAGGCCCAATTTTTCAGCCCCTGAACAACAGGGGCATGTAATTACAATTCTTGATCTAATATTTCACAGCAGGGCCCGTTCTAGCGCCCACCAAGAGTAACTGTGAGGACTTACAGTGTTGTGACACCAGCACCAGCACCACCACCATCACCAAAGGCCCACTTTTTCTGGCCCTGTTTAACAGGGGCATGTAATTACAATTCTTGATCTAATATTTCACAGCAGGGCCCTTGAGGCCACAACAACACCTAAGGCCCAAATTTCTGCTGAGTATACAGGGCAGGCCCCTACTTTCAAACATCCAACTTACAAACAACTCCTACTTGCAAACGGAAGACGACAACAGGAAGATAGATGAAATGTACCCCATAGGAAGTGAAATTCTCTCCTGTAAGAGTTAATATGGGAAAAACTTTTCTCCTTTCCACTGATGCTTTATCACCAATCCTTGTTTCACTAAAAACCCCAAATTTTCAAAAAACATTTGTCAATGGGACAAAAAGTGAGGTGAAATCTTCTGAAGAGGAGCACAGACAGCAAAACAGATGTCACAGGGGTGATAACCCTTCCCTGTGTTTTCCAAAAAGCTTAAAAACTGATTTTTTGGCTGGAGCTACACTTTAAAAATGTACCAGTTCAAAATTACAAACAGATTCTACTTAACAACAAACCTACAGTCCCTGTCTTGTTTGCATCGCCTGTATACTGCTGTTCAGAGTACACTACCCAGGTACGATATTTAAAGGAATATTTCACTTTTTTTTTTTTACTTTAAGCATCATTAAGATCACTACTCCTGAAAAAACGTTAGTTTTTAAAAGTTTTTTTTGCATTGATACATGTCCCCTGGGACAGGACCCGGGTCCCCAAACCCTTTTTAGGACAATACCATGAAAATTCGCCTTTAAAATGAGCACTTTTGATTTTGAATGTTCGAGTCCCATAGACGTCAATGGGGTTCTAACGTTTGTGCAAATTTTAGGTCTGATCGCAGGTTCTGGTGCGAACCGAACCGGGGGTGTTCGGCTCATCTCTAATGAGGACAAGGGCCTCATCCCCACAACCCTTGCCCGGTGGTTGTTGGGGTCTGCGGGTGGGGGGCTTATCGGAATCTGGAAGCTCCCTTATACAAGGGGACCCCCAGATCCCGGCCCTCCCCCCTGTGTGAAATGGTAAGGGGGTACAAAAGTACCCCTACCATTTCACAAAAAAACTGTCAAAAATGTTAAAAATGACAAGAGACAGTTTTTGACAATTCCTTTATTTAAATGCTTCTTCTTTCTTCTATCTTCTCTCTTCTTTCTTCTATCTTCTATCTTCCTTCGGTTTCTTCCTCCATCTTCTTGTTCTAGTTTTTCTGGTTCTTCTGGTTCTTCATCCGGTGTTCTTGTCCGGCATCTTCCTCCGTGGCGTCTTCTTATCTTCTTCTCCTCGGGCCGCTCCGCATCCATGATGGCATGGAGGGAGGCTCCCGCTGTGTGACGATTCTCCTCTTAGACGGTTCTTAAATAACAGGGGGCGGACCCACCCGGTGACCCCACCCCCCTCTGATGCACGGGGACTTGACGGGGACTTCCCTGTGGCATTCCCCGTGATGTCAGAAGGGGGCGGGGTTATGTAACGGGTGACACCGCCCCTCTGACGTCACGGGGAATGCCACACGGAAGTCCCGTCAAGTCCCCGTGCGTCAGAGGGGGGCGGGGTCACCGGGTGGCTCCCCCAGTATTTAAGAACCGTCAGAAGAGGAGAAGCGTCACACAGCGGGAGCCTCCCTCCATGCCATCATGGATGCGGAGCGGCCCAAGGAGAAGAAGGGAAGAAGACACCACCACCGCAGAGGAAGATGCCGGACGAGAACACCGGAGGAAGAACCAGAAGAACCAGATGAACAAGAAGATGGAGGAAGAAACCAAAGATAGAAGAAAGAAGATAGAAGAAAGAAGAAGCATTTACATAAAGGAATTGTCAAAAACTGTCTCTTGTCATTTTTAACATTTTTGACAGTTTTTTTGTGAAATGGTAGGGGTACAAGTACCCCCTTACACACAGGGGGAGGGCTGGGATCTGGGGGTCCCCTTGTTAAAGGGGGTTTCCAGATTCCGATAAGCCCCCCGCCCGCAGACCCCCACAACCACCAGGCAAGGGTTGTGGGGATGAGGCCCTTGTCCCCATCAACATGGGGACAAGGTGTTTTGGGGGGCTACCCCAAAGCACCCTCCCAATGTTGAGGGCATGTGGCCTGGTATGGTTCAGGAGGGAGGGCACTCTCTCGTCCACCCTCTTTTCCTGTGGCCTACCAGGTTGCGTGCTCAGATAAGGGTCTGGTATGAATTTTGGGGGGGGCCCACGCCATTTTTTTTTTTAATTTTGGCCGGGGTTCCCCTTAATATCCATACCAGACCTGAAAGGGCCTGGTATGGAATTTAGGGGGACCCCCACATCATTTTTTTTTTTAATTTTGGTTCGGGGTTCCCCTGTGGGGAATTCCCATGCCATTTTTATCAATGAACTTTTATGTGTATTGTCGGACCGGCAATTTATTAATAGCCGCGAGTAGTTTTAAATGACTTTTTTTCCTTTGAAATGTCATTTTGCTGTCAGACTGTTCTAAACACTGGAAATATGCGCCCCTTTACTGCGGCTTTCGAATCTGCCGCGAACACCCCAAATTGTTCGCTGTTCGTCGAACTGGCGAACAGCCGATGTTCGAGTCGAGCATGAGTTCACCTCGAACTCGAAGCTCATCCCTATTAATGATGTAGTTGTGATAATTTACCTAGGTTTTTTGGATTACTTAAGCTTTTAATGAGGCTTTCTGACCAGGAAATGTTACACTAACATATGTTATGCATACTATGTTGATACATTGTTTCTTTTTTCAAGAGAAGTGGGTTTCCCACCTCCTTTTTTTTCTTCTTTTTCTCTCTTTTTTCCTCCCCATGAGGATGGGATGGCTTGGTGCCCCCTACTCTCTACTTTGTACCCTCCCCTATGGTGTATTTTTTTGTCATCCTCATCTCCTCCCCTTATCCTCTCCTTTTTTCCCTCCCATATGTTTATGTAGATTCATTATTTTTGTCCTGTATGGAACCCCATAGATGTTTTATTATGGTTGTTCTCATCATTAACATAGAGAAAAATAACCAGTGCAATTATAATAACCCTCTTTAAAGCTGCTGAACACTCAGGGTCAATTATTCAAATGCCATGCAGTAAAAATGCAAATAGATAGTGCAGCGCTGATAATAAGCCCATATATCAAAATACACCAATGTGTAATATCTTCGGTGGTGCCAGATATGGTAAACATGCAGGTGAATTCTGTGCGTAAACCTCCACCAATGGAAAAAATGGCCTCTCACCTCCCTGTGTATACCCTTTATTACAGAGGGTCACGCACACTTTCCCTTATAGGGTATATCGATGTAACAGCGGTCAGCCAAGGAAACCACAGATCCTGATAGACACCTCCTCATAAGCGGAACCGGCACTGAAAATATCGGATGAAGGTGAACCAAACTCTGGAGCCACGGTAAACATGCAATTAAAAACATGTATAGTGCTCTCTGCAAGCAAAGACTTTTATTTAAAAATAGAGTAAAACTTACAAGTCGGGCACTGAAACCCAGTGCCTGGTGTTCAAGCGTGTATGCACCAAGTCAGCAATGGCCGCGGGTGAATTCACGTGACTTCCGTCTGTCCGTACGCATTACGTCCCAGTGGGCCGTATCCGCTGACAAAGTCCCACCCACTGGGATGTAATGCGTACGGATGGACGGAAGTCCCGATGTCTATGCAGCCCTTGTCGTAGCCTCTCACTTGTGACTTTCTATACATGTTATAGTCTGATCACTGGGGAGAGGGGACTGAGGGAATGTTTCATCCTGCCTGCAGCAAACTGAATAAACTGAATAAATCATCTTAGCTTAACTGGTTCCCGACCGGCTCACGTGTATTTACGGGAGCAGAATGGCTCCCCTGCGTGAAACCCCGTACTGGTACGGGTATCCTTTAAGAGCCCCCAAAGGGCGTGCTCATGCCTGCTGCACAGCGGGGGACCCGACGCATGTGGCTGGCGGTTGCGATCACTTGCACAAGTGCCAGCATGGGGATTTGTGTGTCAGAAGAGAGGAAACATGTTGTTTGTTCCTACTCAGTCCTATCCCCATACAGTTAGAACACACTGAGGGAACACAAATTTAACCCCTTGATCGCCCCCTAGTGTTAACCCTGTTGTGAGTCTGGTATGGAATCTTAATAATATATATGGGGAATTTGAATTATTAAGATCTAGTGTTTTCCTCAGTGCCTCCAACCTTACAGTAAAAATGTGAACTTTGTTCACACAATCAGTAACATACCACAATATGTTCCTGAGTTTGTTAATCTATGGGGAATTCTTACCAATGTATAAATATCTCCCAATAAAATTAATAAGTAAGTATTTTAAATTAATTTACAAGTATAACTATATAATTACATACAGAACCGGGATTTCTGTTGATTAATATTTCATGCAACCTACCGAAGATATCAACACGGCAATAAAACTATTTTCCTTAATATTTGACAAATAACCCAAGGGTAGCCCAAATGACTATGTTAAAAAAATATTTGCAGTAATTGTGCCTTATGTTCAAAAACACAATATCTCCTGTCACTCTGGGAAACAATCCTCTGAATTGCCCTGGCCGGAAGGAATACAAAGTATGTCTCGCGGAGTCAACAGGTAGATGTTATCAATTTGAAGGAAATATTAATTTAACATAACTACCAGATTGAATGGGGCGATAAATAATTTCCCTGGGACCACAGTAGCCAAATTTGTTGTTATGCGGGTCTATGCCTAATTTCACCCACAAACGGCTTTAACACACAGCCTAGACAAATAATGTGGGAAAATGATTAATTACAAAACTGCCCTACACACTGTACATGATAAGGTTAAAACATAAACTGTAAAATACAATCCCTACAATTTTGGGAGGAAAAGGTTAATTAATATCCGTATGGTCTGTATCTTACCACAGTTTAAAAGGGGAAGATATCTAACAAATTATAAGTACATTCTATTAGTTCCAGTAGCAAAGTCCAGCAAGATGGGGAGTAGTCAATTATCAGCAGACTTCTTTTTTGTCTAGGGAATGTATCCGGCGTGTGTTCTATGGTCCTCTCTCCCTTTAATCATATGTGTTTCTCTTTTTATTGGGTGCAGTCCAATTGTTGAATTGGTGTCTTCCCACCTTATGTTTACCATCTCTTGATTGGTTGGCTCCAAATATGGGCTGTCCCCATCTCGTGTACTTTGTTGGCTATAAGAAATTTAGATCTAAACAATTATCTTGAGACTGTCAGATATTCATCGGATAAAACAACCACAACCTTTCAACCATATAATACTGGTGCCAAGTTTTTTGATAATATGTGGATGACTTCTGATATATACTGATTTTCATCTGTAGCCAGTATATACCATACTGGCTACAGATGAAAATCAGTATATATATATTTTGTAGTTCTGTTTAAAACTTGCAACTGGGGCCCTTCTGGTTTATAATTAACCGGGCATCTGCCATTGTCTGGGGCCAGGTAATTCAACACTATTGAGGAGGCAACCTTGTTCTTGAAACAATGGGGCTTGTTTGACATGCACTTTCTTTGATCAAAGACTTTTGAGATCCAGACTTCAAACTATCCATTCACCATTGTCGGCTGGGGTTGAGTTAAGCAGACACAATTGTCCAGGTTCCTGCTCAGTATATGAGAGTTTGCGTATTAATCCCCCACCTCCCACCTGTGAGCATAATTCAATCAACATTTCCTCTGGGGGGGGGAGGGGGGACGCTCCTCTGGTCTGGAATCTCCTTGACTGAGTATTTTATGAATTATAAAAATGTTTATGTATCCCGGCCATGACAACCCCTTCCTTACCCGTGTCATTTACACAGTAATCAGTGCATTTTTATAGCACTGATCGCTGTATAAACGTCAATGGTCCCAAAAATGTGTCAAAAGTGTCCGATCTGTCCGTTGAAAGGTCGCAGTACCGCTAAAAATTGCAGATCACCGCCAATACTAGTAAAAAAAAAAATAATAATTAAAAATGCCATAACAATGCCATAAATCTTTCCCATAGTTTGTAGACGCTATAACTTTTGCACAAACCAATCAATATACGCTTATTGTGTTTTTTTTTTTAACCAAAAATATGTAGAAGAATATACAGTATCTCACAAAAGTGAGTACACCCCACCCTTTTTTGTAAATATTTTATTGTTATTATCTTTTCATGTGACAACACTGAAGAAATGACACTTTGCTACAATGTAAAGTAGTGAGTGTACAGCTTGTATAACAGTGTAAATTTGCTGTCCCCTCAAAATAACTCAACACACAGCCATTAATGTCTAAACTACCGGCAACAAAAGTGAGTACACCCCTAAGTGAAAATGTCCATATTGGACCCAATAGCCATTTTCCCTCCCCAGTGTCATGTGAGTCATTAGAGTTACAAGCTCTCAGGTGTGAATGGAGAACAGGTGTGTTAAATTTGGTTTTATCGCTCTCACTCTCTCATACTGGTCACTGGAAGTTCAACATGGCACTTTATGGCAAAGAACTCTGAGGATCTGGAAAAAATAATTGTTGCTCTACATAAAGATGGCTTAGGCTATAAGAAGACTACCAAGACCCGGAAACTGAGCTGCAGCACAGTGGTCAAGACCATACAGCGGTTTAACAGGATAGGTTCCACTCAGAACAGTCCTCGCCATGATCGACCAAAGAAGTTGGGTGCACATGCTCAGCATCATATACAGAGTTTGTCTTTGGGAAATAGACATATGAGTGCTGCCAGCATTGCTGCAGAGGTTGAAGGGGTGGGGGGTCAGCCTGTCAGTGCTCAGACCATACACCCCACACTGCATATAATTGGTCTGCATGCTTGTCGTCCCCAAAGGAAGCCTCTTCTAAAGATGATGCACAAGAAAGCCCACAAACAGTTTGCTGAAGACAAGCAGACTAAAGACATAGATTACTGGAGCCATGTGCTGTGGTCTGATGAGGCCAAGATAAATTTTTTTGGTTCAGATGGTGTCAAGTGTGTGTGGCGGCAACCAGTTGAGGAGTACAAAGACAAGTGTGTCTTACCTATAGTCAAGCATGGTGGTGGGAGTGTCATTGTCTGGGGCTGTATGAGTGCTGCCGGCACTGGGAAACTACAGTTCATTGAGCCAGAGTTCAAATGACACCTTTCCTACAGCAATGCATATTGCTGCTGCAAAAGAAGTCCATGACATTCTTTTACCGGGATTGAAAAAGCTCCACGATGCATTGGAAGCGAAGTCAAAGGAATTTACGAAAATTATTAAAATTGGCCGTACACATACACAAGATGCAGTGCCACTTACTCTGGGACAGGAGTTCAGTGCTTATGTACAGCAGATTAAGTATGGCATTATTAGAATTGAAAGTGCTTTAACAAGGGTTTATGAATTAGCTGCTGGTGGCACAGCAGTTGGAACTGGCTTAAACACCAGAATTGGATTTGCAGAGAAGGTTGCTGCCAAAGTGTCTGAGCTTACAGGATTACAATACAACATGTACTGTGACATACTGAAGCAGCGCATGATCCCCTCCATTTGGAGACTGGGTTGCAGGGCACTATTCCAACATGATAACGACCCCAAACACACCTCCACTGCTTGCTAAAGAAGCTGAGGGTAAAGGTGATGGACTGGCCAAGCATGTCTCCAGACCTAAACCCTATTGAGAATCTGTGGGACATCCTCAATTGGAAGGTGGAGGAGCGCAAGGTCTCTAACATCCACCTGCTCCGTGGAGGAGTGGAAGAGGACTCCAGTGACAACCTGTGAAGCTCTGGTGAACTCGATGCCCAAGAGTAGGGATGAGCCGAACACCCCCCGGTTCAGTCAGTGGCAGAACATGCAAACAGACCAAAAATTTGTGCGAACACGCGAACCCCATTAAAGTCTATGGGCCTCAAACGTGAAAAATCAAAAGTGCTAATTTTAAAGGCTAATATGCAAGGTATTGTCATAAAAAGTGTTTGGGGACCCGGGTCAATGCAATGTATCAATGCAAAAAAAAGTTTTAAAACTGACTTTTTTTTTCTGGAGCAGTGATTTTAATAACGCTTTAAGTGAAGCAATAAAAGTTTAATATTCCTTTAAATATCGTGCCTGGGGGGTGTCTATAGTATACCTGTAAGGTGGCGCATTTTTCCTGTGTTTAGAACAGTCCCTGCACAAAATGACATTACTAAAGTAATTTAAAACTGCTTGCGGCTGTAATTATAATATCCCCCCCCCAGCCCATTACCGGGCCCTTTGGGTCTGGTATGGATATTAAGGGGAACCCCGAACCCAAATAAAAAAAAAGGCGTGGGCCCCCAGGCCCTATATACTCTGAACAGCAGTATACAGGTGGTCCCCGGGTTACAAACAAGATAGGGACTGTAGGTTTGTTGTTAAGTAAGGATGAGCTCCGGCGTGTTCGCACAGCCCACGTGCAAAAATCCGCCAGGAAGTCGGCACTGCGCTGCGCTAATCACAGGCAGTGAGACATTTCCCGAACTCTGCAGCCATGCATCGGGACAATGTCTCACTGCCTGTGATTAGCGCAGTGAGACAAATTCGGTCCCAGCCATCCACATGCTCACAGTCTGAATGCTAGCTTGAATGCCAGCTTGGCCAAATTGCTAGCACTGCAACTACTGCCTTTTCAGCTGGTAGACTCTGCCCCCTTTCGTGAATTTGTGGAATATGCTGTACCTCAGTTGCAGGTTCCAAAATGCCATTTCTTTTCATGGAAGGCCATTCCAGCTCTCTACTGGCATATGGAAGGCAATGTTTTTGTCTTGTTGGACAGGGCGGTCATCAGTAAGGTGTATATTACCGCAGACTCATAGTCTAGCAGGCATGAGCAGGGATGTTACCTTTCCTTCACGGCACACTGGGTAACTCTGCTGGCAGCTGGGAAGGATGCAGGACAGGGTTCAGTGTTGCAGCTTGTCCCGCCACCACACCTCCAAAATGCTAGTGGTGATTCTGCCACAGCTCTCTCCCCCACCCCCTCCTCTTCTTCTTCCTCTATGGCCTCTTCTCCAATTTTGTTCTCTGAACGAGGCAAAAAGCTTGAGTTACATAGTTACATAGTAGGTGAGGTTTAAAAAAGACCATCAAGTCCAACCTATGTGTGTGATTATATGTCAGTATTACATTGTATATATGTTGCGGTTTTCAGGTGCTTATCTAATAGTTTCTTGAAACTATCGATGCCCTCCGCTGAGACCACCGCCTGTGGAAGAGAATTCCATATTTTTGCCGCTCTTACACTAAAGAACCCTCTATGTGGTTTAAGGTTAAACCACTACTTAGGGGACAGGAACCACACTGGGGCAGAGATTCTGTCAGCTCTGCGGGGGCAGGCTCAGAGGTGGTTGACGCCACACCAGTTTCAGTCAGGAATGGTTGTATGCGACAATGGCACCAACCTTCTCTCCGCCCTCCGACAGGGACACTTGACCCATGTTCCATGTTTGGCACACATCCTAAATTTGGTGGTACAGCGTTTCTTGAGCAGGTACCAAGGCTTACAAGATCTCCTGAGGCAGGCCATTGTTTATGGTCATTTCCAATGGTCATACAATGCCAGTGTTCGGCTGGCTGACATTCAAAGGGAATGCAGCCTGTCCACCAACCGCCTCATTTATGACATGTCCACCAGGTGGAAGTCAACATTGACAATGCTGCAGTGGCAGTACATGCAGCAGAGGGCCATCAATGAGTATCTGTGTGAGTATGGCACCAGGACAGAGTCATGGGAGCTTGGCTTCTTTTCGCCACGCCACTGGCTACTGATCAAGGATGCATGCACTGTCCTGTCACCATTTGATGAGGCCACAAGGATGGTGATCAGCGACAATGCATGCATCAGTGATACTGTCCCTCTTGTCTTCCTGTTGGAGCACACGCTTCATGGAATAATGGACAGAGCACTTGAGGCAGAACAGTGAGAGGAAGAGGAGGACTTCCTTACCTCTCAAGGCCCCCTTTATTCAGATATTATTCCTGCAGGCCCGCCAAACACACAAGAAGAAAAGGAGGAGGAGGATTGTGTCAGCGTGGACGTGGAGGATAACATTCAGCAGCAGTCTTCAAGGGATGGTTTTCAGTCCCCAGAAACCCAAGGAGTTGTACATGGCTGGGAGGAGGTTGTTATGGATCATGTGATCCTTAGTGACCCAGAGGACTCAGAATCTAATGCCTCTGCAAACTTTTGCAGGCTTTGCAGAGTCAGGGAGGCCATGCAGCGTACGGACCCTAGGATTTGTGGTATCAAAGAGAAGGATTCATTACTGGCTGGCAACCCTTCTTGATCCATGTTACAAGGGTAAGGTTGCAGAACTCATCCTGCCTTCGCAGAGGGAGCAGAGGATGACATATCTTCAGAAGGCCTTGAATAAAGGTTTGTGCAATGCATTTCCAGACCCTGTAAGGTTACATTTCATGGTGCTGGACAGCATGTTGCTGAGGCTTCTGTCAGGTCACGGCCAGGTGACAGATGCACACTGTTGGGGTCAGGAGTGCACCGCAAAGGTAGTGGACCCTATGGCTGACTGCTGCGGATGGGAGTCTAGGTGGTTAAGGAAGGCAGGTCCGCTGGAACACCAACATGGATCCCACAGGGGCTAGAGCATAAGATTCCCCAGGGCGCGGACTCTAAAAGCCAGCAGGTGTTCACCAGAGCCTCTAGTGGTGAGGATGGACTGGGCTGCAACTGGCTCCAGGTCGCGACACCCAGGGTCTCCCAGCTCACGCCCACAGTAGGCTACAAGAGGACAGAGATAGTAAGGGAATAAGCCAAAGGTTGGGGCGACTAGCAGACAGGCATAAACATAGAACACGCCAAAGGTCAGGGTCACAAGCAGGCAGGGATAGTCGAGAACAAGCCAAGATCGGTAACTGGAATCAGACGTAGAAGACATAGCAAGATGCACACGGAAGCTAAACACACAAAGGTTGATCAGCAAGGCAGGTTTGTTGTGCACAGGTTAATATAGAGTTCCTTGATAGGGGCTTGGGTGGAGCCATGCTTTGAGGAGAGATTATTTAAGTAGCTAGGTGAGAGTGGCTGGCCTCTAAAGGTGAACACATGGAGTAGAGGTAAGCTGATAGACAAAAATTACTGCATAACCATGACAGCTTTGTTAAGTCAGAGGAAGAGCAGTGGAGAAGGTGGCCAGCTGACCAATGCCTTTAGACAATTTTTCAGTCCTCAGAGACAAGGTCTTATCGGTTCAAGCAACCATCGCCAGCGTCTGCATTACATGGTGCAGGAATATCTAGGGGCAAGAGCAGACTTGGAGACTTTTCCAACAGAGCATCCACCGGGTTACTGGGTCTACTGGCCTGTCCTGCATCCAGCGTTCTTTCTGAACGCACATTCAGTGCTGCTGAAGGGTTTGTAACGGATCATAGAGTGCGCCTGTCCACAGACTCCCTTGATAGGCTCACATTCATAAAAATGAATCAGTTTTGGATCAGCAGCAGCTATCAAGTACCTGATGCTGATGTAACTGATTGATTTTTCTATGGATGTGGGATCCCTTGAAGACTGCCTATGCTGAGTAACTATCCTATTCCTCCTCATTCTTGATGATGCTAGCTTCCAACAATATTTTTGGTTTAGGGCACCACCACCACTGCCTAAGGCCCAATTTTTCTGTCACTATTTAACAGGGGCATGTAATTACAATTTCTGATCTAATATTTCACAGCAGGGCCTGTTCCTATGCCCAACAAGAGTATCTGTGAGGGGTTACAGTGTTGTGGCACCACCACCACCAAAGGCCCAATTTTTCTGCCCCTGTCCCAGCAGCAGAAAAAAAGGACATACGTGCCCCATGGCCACCTGCAGAAGATGTACAATGTCCATGACCAGCACTGTGGACTGTAGACACAGAGCCTGCTTGCCCTCTTTTAGTGGCCTGTGAGCGTCTGCCACTCCTTGGTGACCTTCCGGACATGATGGGGATTTTGTTTTGCAACACCACACTACACTGTATTGTGTACTGTGTTCACCACCAGAAAAGTAGTAGCAACTATACTATGGGTGCACTGTATTGTGTACACCACCAGAAGTCTAATAGCAACTATTGGTGCACTGTATGTATTGTGTACTGTGTACACCACCAGAAAAGTAGTAGCAACTGCACTATGGGTGCATGGTACTGTGTACACCAACAGAAGTGTAACAACAACTATGGGTGTACTGTATTGTGTACACTACCAGAAAAGTAGTAGCAACTGCACTATAGGTGCATGGTACTGTGTACACCAACAGAAGTGTAATAACAACTATGGGTGCACTGTATTGTGTACACCACCAGAAAAGTAGTAGCAACTGCACTATGGATGCACGGTATTGTGTACACCACCAGAAGTCTCATGGCTACTATGGGTGCACTGTATGTATTGTGTACTGTGTACACCACCAGAAAAGTAGTAGCAACTGCACTATGGGTGCATGGTACTGTGTACACCAACAGAAGTGTAACAACAACTATGGGTGTACTGTATTGTGTACACTACCAGAAAAGTAGTAGCAACTGCACTATAGGTGCATGGTACTGTGTACACCAACAGAAGTGTAATAACAACTATGGGTGCACTGTATTGTGTACACCACCAGAAAAGTAGTAGCAACTGCACTATGGATGCACGGTATTGTGTACACCACCAGAAGTCTCATAGCTACTATGGGTGCACTGTATGTATTGTGTACTGTGTACACCACCATAAAAGTAGTAGCAACTGCACTATGGGTACACGGTACTGTGTACACCAACAGAAGTGTAATAACAACTATGGGTGTACTGTATTGTGTACACCATCAGAAAAGTAGTAGCAACTGCACTATGGGTGCACGGTATTGTGTACACCACCAGAAGTCTAATAGCAACTATGGGTGCACTGCATGTATTGTGTACTGTGTACACCACCAGAAAAGTAGTAGCAACTGCACTATGGGTGCACGGTACTGTGTACACCAACAGAAGTGTAATAACAACTATGGGTGTACTGTATTGTGTACACCACCAGAAAAGTAGTAGCAACTGCTCTATGGGTGCACAGTATTGTGTATACCACCAGAAGTCTAATAGCAACTATGGGTGCACTGTATGTATTGTGTACTGTGCACACTACCAGAAAAGTAGTAGCAACTGCACTAGGGGTGCATGGTACTGTGTACTGTGTACACCGCCCGAAGTATATTAGAAACAGTACACCAATAACGGCCTACAGTGAGATCTAGCTAAACTGTATGCAGTGGATATGTATATCTACAAGACTATCTGTATATATAGGTATTAAATACACTGCAGCTAACCGAATCACCTGCTTGCCAGAAGTATATTAGAAACAGTGCACCAGGAACGGCCTGCATTGAGATATAACTAAACTGTATGCAGTGGATATATATATATATATATATATATATATATATATATATATATATATATATATATATAGTGGGGCAAAAAAGTATTTAGTCAGCCACCAATTGTGCAAGTTCTCCCACTTAAAAAGATGAGAGAGGCCTGTAATTGTCATCATAGGTATACCTCAACTATGAGAGACAAAATGTGGAAACAAATCCAGACAATCACATTGTCTGATTTTTGAAATAATTTATTTGCAAATTATGGTGGAAAATAAGTATTTGGTCACCTACAAACAAGCAAGATTTCTGCTTTGGGGCTGTTTCTCTGCAAAGGGAACAGGATGACTGATCCGTGTACATGAAAGAATGAATGGGGCCATGTATTGTGAGATTTTGAGTGCAAACCTCCTCCCATCAGCAAGGGCATTGAAGATGAAACGTGGCTGGGTCTTTCAGCATGACAATGATCCCAAACACACCGCCCGTGCAACAAAGGAGTGGCTTCGTAAGAAGCATTTCAAGGTCCTGAAGTGGCCTAGCCAGTCTCCAGATCTCAACCCCATAGAAAACCTTTGGAGGGAGTTGAAAGTCCATGTTGCCCAGCGATAGCCCCAAAACACCACTGCTCTAGAGGAGATCTGCATGGAGGAATGGGCCAACATACCAGCAACAGTGTGTGACAACCTTGTGAAGACTTATGCCCCGTACACACAGTCAGATTTTCCGATGGAAAATGTCCGATCGGAGCGTGTTGTCGGAAATTCCAACTGTGTGTGGGCTCCATCGGACATTTTCCATCGGATTTTCCGACACACAAAGTTTGAGAGCAAGCTATAAAATTTTCCGACAACAAAATCCGATCGCGTCAATTCCGACCGTGTGTGGCCTGTTCCGACGCACAAAGTGCCACGCATGCTCAGAAGAAATTCCGACACGGAACAGCTCGGTCTGGTAAAATTAGCGTTCGCAATGGATACAGCACTTTCGTCACGCTGCAATGTTAAAAATGGTTTAATACAGCGCACTCTCTTCTTCTTTATAATGTGACAAGAATTAAGTATTTTTGCTGCTCATATTCACACAGACTTCTCACAAACTTATTTCTTTACTATTTATCGGGATTCCCTCAATATATTTTGATTTGTCACATCTGACATCATTATTTTGATGTTGTTTTTTTTTGTTTTTGTTTTTAAGGCCGATTATTTTTTTTTCGGTTTGTATTTTTTTCAAGGCTTATTTTTTGTTTTTGTGATTTTTATTTGTACTCCTGAAAATTTTTGTGTGTGTTTTTTGTGTCAAGTTACCATAACACCATTGATATGTTGTTCTATTTAATCTGTAGGAGATTGTTTGGTGTTGTTGTCCCTTGTTAATTTCACATTTTATGTTAGAAATGTATCTGAATCGTCACTAACAAACTGTCCTTTTTGGATGAAAACACACATAGGAGAGTATAATTTTCCAAAATAAAACTTTTATTAAGGGCTCACAACTAAACAAAGAGGGAGGCAATGCTGGAGAAACTGCAGAAATTGGCGAAGCCTTGGACCCCCAGGGCAGACATTAATTATTTTCATGCAAAATTGGTGGCCTGAGGAGTCCTTATCTAAGGGAATGCAGTCTGGTCCAGAAGTCCCAGAGATCCGTAAAGCAGCAGATGACATCTGTGTCCCCAGGCTGTGGTCATACGAGAGACTGCATCTTTTGTCAGACCAGACTGAACCCAGGGTCATCACTCTCTGGTCTTCCTTCCATGCTTCCTTCCACGCGGTGGCTCTGGTGGTGGAGTTGTGGCAGCAGGAGGAGGAGGAGGATGGTCCAACTCAATCATGTCGGTCTTGGGTGTTAGTTCCCCACTCACCCCCTTAGTTAGGACTTTATAAATACGTTGCTCACACAGGAGGCGTTGACCCTCCTGCATGCCCTGCAGTTTGGTGGCAGCCATGCAGGCAAAGGCCTCTTCAGGAGTGGGTAAGGCTTGGAGGGACACAGAAGCCTCCTGAATGAGCCTGAGCGCTGAATCCTGCATGGGAGTCGCCTTCCTCGCTCTTTTATATGGAAGGCGGAGGGGAGGAACCTGCGATTCAGTCAGGCTGCGACTGGTTCCAGGCTTCTCTTGGCTGACACTTAGCCCCGCCTCCTCCTGGCTGCCACTAATTCCAGCCTCCTCCTGACTGCCACATTCCACAACCTCCTCCTGGCTGAGGTCTGCCTGTGTATGAAAAAGGGACATAGTTTTAGTTTTTTATTCATCAATCACACACAATTTTCACCTCCTGACTGTTGCAAATTGAATGTTATCAAATATAACAGACTATCCTTCTGAGCCCAGCATTTTTCATTCTTGTCCCAATTATTTTTGCCCACTACTGTCTATTGATATGTAAAACACTTTTTTCAATCAGCAATTAGTGATCAATAATAACATCTAGGAAACATCATTTCTTTATTGTCCAGAAATCTGTAGAGGAATGCTATACCTGACTCCAGCTGGGCTCCTCCACTTCTTCCTGGCTGGAAGTCCCAGGTTGGACATCGGAAGCCTCAGCTGGGGTGGAAGGAAGAGTGGAAGGAAGAGTGGAGAGGTATTCCCTGACTTCAGTCTGGTCTGACAGAAATCGCAGTCTCTCATAGTACCACAGTCTGGGGACATAAATGTCATCTGCTGCAGCTCCGGACCTCTGGGAATCCGTGACCTTCTTGCGCTCACTAAGATAAGTGCTCCTCAGGCCACCAATTTTGGTTTTTCAAATAGGGGATGGTTGCTGTGGGGACCACCGGCTTCACCAACTCCAGCAGTTTCTCCAGCGCTGCCTGCCTCTTTTGTTTATGATTATAATGAGGATGTCTCACCTGCCACAGACAGGGCAGCTCCCTGTATTTGTCTATGAACAGGGGGAGGAAATTTTGGTAATTGAAGCCATCCATTTTCTCTGCAAGACACAACACAAGACAAACCCTAATGTCAGGCAAAACTCTCCTAATCTTGTTACAATATAGGCCTCAATCTAGAAGCAGTATAGGATAAGTTTAGATCTTACCTTCATTCTCACGATCGGCTCCTCCGATACTCCTTCCTCCGTTCACAGATCGTACGTACTACGCACGCGTGTTACGCTTTATACACACTGCGCATGCATGTAACTCCTCCCGCCCCTGACGTTCCTTCTAGTCTATTCCCCGCCCCTTTTCGTTCTGTGCAGTGGGGGAAGACCACATGGTGGATACACAGCAGGTGCGTGCTAATTATAGCAACGAGGAGGAGGAGGAGGAAAGCCCGGAGCCTGAAACGTCACGATCCAGAAGGAGATTTAAGGCCTCAAATATGTCCTTTGGGGAGATGTTGGAGATGGTGGACATCCTGAAGAAGGCCGACTATGATGGAAAGTATGGACTTTACCCCAACCCCAATGTCAGAAAGGCCAAGATAATTGCGAAAGTAGTCAGGAGTCTGCACCGGCATTTCGGGGTACGACAATCGAAAGATCAGCTCAGGAAACGGTGGTTGGACCTGAAAATACGAGAACATGAGCAGTACAGAAAGATCCGGAGAGTGCTGCAAAAAAGTAAGTAGTTGTCCTGTGTTCCTATTCTTTATGTTTCTTACGTTCGTGCTGCTCCATGTGCTTTTCTTACAAGTGTACATTTTTAAATGGCAAATTTCATGTTCATGGGTACATTATTCGTTCATATCAAACATTTTTCTTTCGGCCTATAAAACACCATTGTTTAGGCCATATGCATTTGGCCACAATTTTTACGCCATACTTGTGAGAAACTATTTTGGTGGTGTAGATGGCTTTGTTACTAGAATGAAATGCCAACTAGATTCTGTGTGGAGAAGGACACTCAGCAGCTGTTTTCACATCTGGACACTGGAGCACTAGTGTGGGACACAAGAACACCATTTTTATTAGGGGGACACACAGGTGCTCCAGTGTATACTATAGGGGGGGGGGGGCTACATCTGTGAAGCTTGTACCAAACAGGTAAAGTATTGCAGCTTGACAAAGGACACTGAAAATGCTACATTTTGGAACTCTGCCAAAATAGACAATTGTACCCCACTTCCAAGCAATGTTTCCTATTTATAGTTCTGCCATCAAATCACTGTGTGCTAAGTATAGCATTTTTGTTTTACATAGGGGAGAAAATACTCGGAGGACACCCCTCATCCGAGGAGACCACAGACCCCCCACCTCTGGAAGAAGGGGAAATACCCCCAACCCAAGAAGTGGTGGAACTAGTCACCACAACAGGTGAGTGTCTGCGACCACAGGCTCAGGTAAGAGATGGATGCCGGCATATTTTTGATACCTTTTTTTTTTGGGTTTCTTTTTAGGTGATCGTGATGTTGTGGATCCAGATCCTTTCACATCAGAAAGTGCCCAGATCCTGATCGGGGAGATCATGGGGTGTAATTTACAATTGGAAAACCTCAAGAAAAACATCAATGATGTTATTCTAAAAAATAAAAACATCATTGATGTTTTGGGGCGAGTTTAAAACCCCTCCAAAACACTTTTTTTTTGTGTGCTCCAATGTTCAAAATGTTTTAAAGATTTGTAGAAAAGCCAAATTTGGAGGATGCACACAGTGTGCCAACATGTGCTATCTGCCATCACGGGAGATCAATGGACGCGTTTTGGGGGTGCAACCCCTTCCTCAATAATAAAGTAGCTGAGAGGAAGGGAGTTCTCCCCCAAAACAAGTGCCTTGATCCCCCGTGATGGCAGCTAGCACATGTTGACATTGGGAAATTTGTGTGCATCTTCCAAATTTGGCTTTTCCTGGGGTGACTTCACCCCATCCGAACGCAATATCAAACACACTTCTTAATACTCATGTCTGATATTGCCTTCAAGTTCTACCAAATGTGAACTTTGTAAGTTCAAGATTTGTGTCTTTCTTGTTGTTTTTACACATGTCTGTTTTATCTTAAATGGACATTTATCAGTTTTATAATGCTACCCCAAAAATTGTTATACAACAAACATGTTGGTTTGTTAGAAAAACCTTTTCTAAATGCACATGTGATTGTGCAGGTATTAAAGAGATTGTTAAGCAAGAATGTGTGGATTATTGTGTCAACGCTAAAACACTTTGTTGGTGATGTAATTGGTGTTTTCTGTGAAAATGGGGGTTATTTCCTAAGGGCAAATCCTCTTTGCACTACAAGTGCAGTGCAAAGTGCAAAGTGTCTTTGCCTTTAGTAAATAACACCCAACAGTGCTTTGTATAAGGTTACACAATCACACCATTTTCTGGACTCAACACATTTCTGTCAGGGTCAGCTAAAACAAACACAAGCAGTAAATGTCCACAAAGATTTTCTTTTTTTTGTTTTTTTATTTGATAAAGGCTTCACAAATTTGCTGGCATATTGATGGCCCCCCTACCTGCAAAGAACTCTAGGTATCGTAACCGGACATCATGGGCACTCAGGGAGGGCAAGCCAGGACGGCCACTTTCAAGCGCCGTCAGTGTTGTTTCATGTATCATTCCGGCCTCAGGCCCAACTGAGCCAGCATAGTTGGCCGAATGTTTGTGTAAAAAGTTATGGAGAATACAGCACGCCAGGATTATATGATTAAGTTTATACTCAGCCATATGGATGGGTGTCAGAAATAGGCGGAACCGGCTGGCCAGGATTCCAAATGTGTTCTCCACCACTCTCCTGGCTCTGGCTAGCTGGTACTTAAAAACCCTCTGTTCCGGGGTGAGGGCCCTCATAGAAATGGCCGCATAAGATGGTCCCCCAGAGCAAGCGCTTCATCAGCAACGAAGACGAATGGGAGTCCTTCCACATTGTCCTCTGGAGGTGGCAAATCCAAGCTGCCATTCTGGAGACTCCTGTAGAACTCCGTCTGGGCGATGACATCCAGCCATTCTTCCCCACGTCCACATACAAGAAGTCGTAATTAGCCGACACCACCGCCAACATCACAATACTATTGAACCCCTTATAGTTGAAATAGTATGACCCCGAGTTGGGTGGTGGGACGATGTGGACGTGTTTCCCATCAATTGCCCCTCTGCTGTTAGGAAAGTCCCACCGCTGGGCAAAGTGGGAGGCCACAGTCTGCCATTCCTGTGGCGTGGAAGGAAACTGTTGAGGAAAACAAAAATAAATTAATATTTTTGCACATAAACATGGCAAGCAGATTAGACACAAACATTCTTGGCCAACCTCCAGATAGCATTTATTAAGGGGAATTTAACAACACCAAAGTATAAGGTACACCTATCATATTCCGCCTCCCCCCCCTCTCATGGGCCATTTCTAACATTATGGGGGGTGGGGAATTCTTGGACAGGTAACCCTCTCCACTTCATTGAGAGATGAATGCCTAAATACAGGGTATTACTTGGAACAGCCCCTCCTTAGTTACACTATTGGCAGCCCACTGGACAGGTAAGAAGTGTCATAATACAAAGATATAAATACACACTGTACACATTTGAGGACATTTGGACATTCTGCTATTACCTGTCAAGATAATAATAGGATATAAAAACTTTAAACAGTACCATTTGAAAGTATACAGGCAGGCCCTTGCACTACATGCTTTGGGTAATTCATCCATAAATCTGAGCACAAAAGAGATGGGTATAGTGTGTATGGGTTTGGCAAAGTCAGCAGATAGATGATTGAGGATAGATATAGAATTGGTATCAGCTGACTTTAGGGGGTGTTTGGGGTACAGCACTATTATGGAGCTGATAAAATACATTGTTAAGTGACTACATGAGGTGAATATAGGGGCAGGAGAACATGCTGGGGAGGTTATTGAAGGCCAATCTGTATGAAGGACTAAAAAATTAATTACAGAAAAATCCAGCATGCATGAGGACAAAGGGGACATTCACAGCATATTCCAATCATGGTAATTAGGGAATGAGGAAAGAAATACAATATATATATAAGGGGTCAGCGAAGCCAGCAGACGGTGAAACACAGGGTCCGTCATCCTGAGAAAGTTCTTGAAATCATCAGGATTATTCTCACGGATCTCACGGAGCAAAGGCATATGAGAGAACTGGTCACGCTGAAGCAACTAATTCTTGGTCCATGAACTCCTCCCCACCCTGTTCATGGACTGGACTTGTGTCAAGGTCAGGACTCCAACACCAAGCCCCCGCACAGCACGAACTCTATGAGGAGTACATATACGCAACATGGCTAGAAAATGGTCGGCTGCTCAGAACGAAGTAACAGAACGCACTGAAGAACAGCAAGGCCTGTGAAGAGCAACCTGAAAAACAGTAACGAACGAACAAGAACACAATGACTACTTAAAGTCACGCAGAGCAGATACAAACCAACAAGCACAAACTGAACGGCAGAAAACGATCTGAAAGCCACGAGTCTGAAAAAGCGCGAATCGTCTCTCACCAAACTTTTACTAACACGAGATTAGCAAAAGGAGCCCAAAGGGTGCCGCGCTTGGTTCTGAACTGGCCTTTTCTAGTCTCGTCGTACGTGCTTGACGTCAACGCGTTGTTGGCGATCGGAAATTCCGACAACTTTGTGCGACCGTGTGTACGCAAAACAAGTTTGAGCCAACATCCGTCGGAAAAAATCCTAGGATTTTGTTGTCGGAATGTCCAAACAAAGTCCAACCAAGGTCCGACCGTGTGTACGGGGCAGTGGTGTAGTGGTAGCACTCTCGCCTAGCAGTAAGAAGGGTCACTGGTTCGAATCCCAACCACGACACTACCTGCTTGGAGTTTGCATGTTCTCCCTGTGCCTGCGTGGGTTTCCTCCGGGTACTCCGGTTTCCTCCCACACTCCAAAGACATGCTGGTAGGTTAATTGGCTCCTGTCTAAATTGTCCCTAGTATGTATGAATGTGAGTTAGGGACCTTAGATTGTAAGCTCCTTGAGGGTAGGGACTGATGTGAATGTACAATGTATATGTAAAGCGCTGCGTAAATTGACGGTGCTATATAAGTACCTGAAGTAAATAAAATAAATAAAAATTACAGAAAACGTCTGACCTCTGTCATTGCCAACAAAGGATATAACAAAGTATTGAGATGAACTTTTGATATTGACCAAATACTTATTTTCCACCATAATTTTCAAATAAATTCTTTCAAAAATCAGACAATGTGATTGTCTGGATTTGTTTCCACATTTTGTCTCTCATAGTTGAGGTATACCTATGATGACAATTACAGGCCTCTCTCATCTTTTTAAGTGGGAGAACTTGTACAATTGGTGGCTGACTAAATACTTTTTATATTAAATACACTGCAGCTAACTGAATCACTTGCCTGCCTGAAGTATATTATAAACAGTACACCAGGAATGGACTGCAGTCAGATCTAGCTAAACTGTATGCAGTAGATAAATATATATATATATACAAGACTATCTGTATATATATATATATATATATATTAAATACACTGCAGCTAACTGAATCACCTGCCTGCCAGAAGTATATTAGAAACAGTACAGCAGGAATGGCCTGCAATGAGAGAAAAATGTTAGGGGTTTACTCACTTTTGTGAGATACTGTATATTGGCCCAAACTGATGAAGAAATTTGTTTTTTAAAAACATTTTTGGGGACATTTATTTTTTTCAAATTGTCGCTCCTTTTTTAAATAGCGCAAAAAATAAAAACAGCAGAGGTGATCAAATAGCACCAAAAAAAAGCTCTATTTGTGGGGACAAAAAGGACGCAAATTTTGTTTGGGTACAGCATTGCATGACCGCGCAATTACCAGTTAAAGCGACGCAGTGCCAAATTGTAAAAAGTGCTCTGGTCAGGAAGTGCTCTGATCACTGGACTCAAGCTGAAGGACTGCTTTTTAACCATAAAAGGTAGCTAATTTCTGAATACCAGCCTGCTATTGATGTATGTTGTGTCATATCAGTAATTACAATTTGTTTTAAACATTCATATAGGGATCAGATTAACACTTTTTTTTAACTGAAAGGAAAAATAATCTATGAAATTTCATATCTTAAGTACAGATGATATGTATGCCATTAATATGATGATTTTTGTCTTGTTGAAAGTGCTGTCTTCAGTTTATCAATATTTATATGGCAGCAGAAATATATAACTATAATATTGGTGATGTTTCCCTATAAAGGAGATGGGCAGGTGGTTTCACTTACCGAAATATTTAAATGACATGCTGTTTGGGTTGCAAGAGGAATCAGTTGAGGATAGTATTTTATATGCTATATAACATTACAACACTGGGAACAGCATTGGCCTACTTTAAATATCTTTGATTCTTATGCAAAGCTTTCTGCTAAGAGAAATTTTATGTGAACTAAAAGTTTTCCTAGCAAATGATACATTAAATATGAAACATATATGACTTTGACACTACATTCTAATACTGGGCTCAATTCACTGAAGCATATCACATGCGTTATTTGGGGGCATCTCACGCCAACATTTTCTAAAATACCACATCACTTCAAGAAATAGCCCATGTGACATTTGGGTAACTTTTTTGTGAATTGCAATTGCTGTGCTGCATCCATTACATACAGAATACGAATAGTTTTTGAGAATTACACTAAGCATACAGAACAAAGGACATGGTACTGTGCAGTGTTAATTCATACAGAATAGGAACATATGCTGAGAATTACACTGAACATACAGAATATATAGAAGGGGGCTGGCTGTGTAGCTTTCTTGTATACAGAATAGAAACAGATACTAAGAATTACACCCAGTGAAGACATTATAACTGACATAACAATTACAATACAATTAAAAGCTAGAGGGTTGGGAGAGTAATGCTTGTGATAAGCAGGCATGTTTTCTATCTCCCAAAACATTCAAAAACTGGTACGATCGGGTTTGCCCATTACCATGGCAACCCCATATGCCAATTTTGCCTTTCTCTTTGGTTGCTAGAATGCTGGCAGACTGGAGAGTGCAAAATCTGGTGCAGCTCTGCATAGAAACCAATCAGCTTCCAGGTTTTTTTTGTCAAAGCTTAATTGAACAAGCTGAAGGTAGAAACTGATTGGTTATCATGTACAACTGCACCAGATTTTACACTCTCCAATTTTAGTAAATCAACCCTTATTCGTCTGTGCAGCATTGGTTGCTTGGACACTGGTGGCTGAGCAATACAGCATAGTTGAGTTGACTTATGGTGCATTTGGTGCCTGCATTCAAGCAACCAGCTCTGTAATGCTGCCTTGTACATACTGCAGTATAGAGTGTACAGTATGGACAGTACCGTCCCTTCACCAAGTGTTGCCTGTGGCAAATGCCTCGTTTGCCTGAGTGGGAAAAAGAACAAAAGAACAGGGTGAATTTTAGAGTTAGTTTACATGTCTATTTTCAGCATGCAGGGACTTTTTTTATAAAATGAAGGGTTGGGCGGTTAAAGAAATGGGAGTTTATCACCCCTGGTTTCCTGTTACCCACCCCTGTTCTGTGATAAGCCACATGATATCAGCATTGAAAAGTATAAGAGATTGCACTTGGTTTGTCACATTACTTTCTATGGTATACCATACATACTGTAAGTATAGAATGTAACAGATGTATACATCTCTTGTGAAAGTCAGAGCATATAAGGCTTCGTTAGGAAGCAGCAACAAATGTTCCCGAGAGTAGGAGAGATAAAAAAAACATAGGCGACCCAGATCCTAGAACATTAATATGAGACAGTCTACTGCATGTATATGGGATCTGTTAGTCAGTCAATGTGAGACTGAAGAGTGCATTGTTTCCCAGTAGTATTGTGATTCAAGAAAACGTGGGTAGACTTTTTACTGCCTGACATTCTGTATAACAGATCAAGCATAATTGTCACCTTTAGGCTTCAGGGAAAAAAATAAGAAATGTGAAATATGTTAAAGATGTAAAATGCATCTATTTCTTAAGAGTTTAGAACTGTGAAGACTGTGACTTGGGAGACAAGTGGTAGCAGCTACCATTGTTCCTGGTTGTCATGTTGCGTGCATACACATAGAAATCCTTCACATGCATTTATATCCTTTTATGTGCAGTTACTAGTAGGAACAAAGAGACAACTCCCTGGTAAGATTGCTTTCGATTAATTTAAAGAGAACCTGTTATTTAAAAAAAAGAAAGCTGCTAGCAAGTATAAGGTGTAGACACCTAGACATGCCTGAACATACCTGCAGCAGCTTTCATTGCTCTATGGCCCCTTCCCCATGCCAGGTCATTCTGAAATGTTCAGACACCTCTTGGTAGTGTCAGAGCATGAACGCTCCTTCCAACTTTGACACATTCTTATTTGTCCATCACCAGAGTCGCTGATAAGGGGGTACTACTGGTCCTCCTGTACAGGGTCCAGGCCCCATCAGTTCAACTGGGGGGCCCAGGCAGCAGGAGGAATTGAATCATGGACAGGAGGGGGTGACCAGTGCTGTGGAGGTGGGGGGAGAGGAAATTACAGGAATTGATCCCATCTATGGCTCTCCCTGCAGCAGCTCAAAAGCTGGCTTCATCTCGTCTACCTCCCACCAGCTTCCAGCTGCTGCAGTAGGGAACTACAGGGGATCTGTTATAGTATATGCTCCCTGCCACATCGATCACCCCTCCTGTAGATAATTTCCTTCCTCCTGCTGATGGGCCCCCTGTGTGACCCTTCATCAGCACTGATGGCTTCTTCTCCTCTCCCTCCCACTGGCTGCTGCAGGGTATGGGGAATTGCTTCAGGATAGAGAGTGGATCAGGTAGGCTGCACAGGGCCCAGTGATTTCTAATAGCAGCCCTGTCTATTACTATGATGGACTGCCCTGTTGGCCATTGGAAATGTGAGTGAGATGGGAGGGGTCAGGAAAACACTATTGCCTTTTTTAGATGGTCTGGAATTCAGGCATAGCAGAAGACAATGAAAGCTGCAAGTAAGTTCATGTGCCTTTAGGTGAATATACAATATACTGACTAGAAGTTGTAGCACCCTGGAGTTTAGGCAGGGTTGCTCCTCACGAATTTACTTACCAGCAGTAGTCGTCCTGGCTGATTGTTAGAGATCTATTGATTTCTCCCTAAGTTTGGCCTTGTTGCTCTTTTCTCTTCTACCACTAGGTGGCCGGGTACTTGGTGGTACTAGATATGAGAAGGGCAAGCCAAGGTCAAGTTATGGGTATGTGGGGTGTCTCAGCCAATGGACAGAGGTTTTCTTGGATCCCTTGGCCTGCTGGGAGAGCCTATATATTCGGGTGAGGTCAGGTGATCTGTGTTCCTCCTGGATGCCTTTCCCTGCATGGCTGTCCTCCTATTGAAGTCCCGGAGAAATAAACTCTCTTTTTTATTCAAGAAGTATCTGGCGCCCAATGACTTTAATCATCTTGCACCCACCATGCCTCACAACCCACCATATACAGAAGGATGTCAGCTATCTCTGGCCCTGGAGGTTCTCATTAGACCAAAGGAGGCCTGGGACCTTGCTACACATATAATTGAAATCACTGAAAATTGGCAAAACAGGAATAATTTCTTTGTGTTTCCTGCATAGACTTTATAATGTGTTAAAATGTTGTTCTGAGTTAGCTATGAGTTTGTTCTTGCCTGGACCGTGGTAAAATTCACATGAATCTCTGCAGCATAAGGACAAATTGCATATGAAGTGGCTATGAAAGTATGCACGAGAGATGCAGTCCAATTAGGCTATAGCTTATTTATGAATTTGGCACATGTATACACATTAAAATTACTCTTTTCCAAGTACAGTGAGAAGTGATGAATATAAGCATATTGACAGTCTAGCTGTTTTATTTATTTTACCTGCTTCTATCAACATTCTAAATGATTGAGAACTCTGTCATGCTACTGTGTCTGATGACTATTGCCTTAGAATGAGTGTGCAGGCAAGGTAAATTAATAGTGTTGTAGAGTTGAGAATATGTTCATAAGGTCCTTGCAATACTTGCCTGTCATCATTTTTTCTGGTATAGAACTGCCGTTGCTAAAACCACAGGTTTTTAACCTTGTGTTCACTAAGCAGCAGTAAAAATAAATACAAAGGAGTAAAACACATTGCAGTTGAACCCGAATGCCACATTGCCAACCAATAAAGCAGCAATCCTGTGCATTAAAAAAAATGATTTGTGACAGGAAATGCTTACAAAAGCCTAACCGATCATACTTATTCCTAAAGACAAGAAGTAAAATAGTTTCAGCCTCATGTGGAGATTGTATGTTCAAAAATTAATACCGAATGTACAGTGGTATAGGAAGGGGAAGTGATAAATAGTGGTGTATTTAAAATAAAATGCTTAACCCCATCCCATCTGCCCCAGCATCCTTTTAAAAGATTCTGAATGCACGGAGGGTGGGAGGAATGGCGATCAAGTGATAACTGAGATAGGCTGTCACAATGGTCCCATGACCAGGAGACAGTCCTGCTGGTTACCGATCGTTATTGGGGATCGAGAGCTGTCTTTGGCAGCTCAGTCTCTGTGCTGGTAGCGCACTGCAACATTGAAAGAGTTCCGTCTCAGTGCTTGACTTCCCATTTCCTCTCACCCGAGACCTCTAGAGACTGGCCCTACAGTCTGTACTGGGGAAGGGGTGATGTTACTAAAGGGAGGAAGTAAGCAGAGAGCACGGGGACTCTAGGCTCAGCCTTTACTCCTCTCTGCATGTCCCCGAAAAGGAGGAGTAGTGGCAGAGTTAAAGTGGAGTTCCTGTCGTTTTTGTGTTTATTAAAATGTCAGCAGCTACAAAAAGTGTAGCTGCTGACTTTTAATAAATACACACTCACCTGTCCCAGGATTCAGCGATGTGGTCACCCAAAACAATCGCGTGTCTCTCTCTTCTCTCCCCGGCGCCGGAATTTCACCTGTGGGCACCCGGCTGTGACAGCTTGCGGCTCCACAGCCTTGTGCACACTGCACATGAGTGAGTTGAGCTGTCCCTGCTGAATAGTCCAGCAGTCTTCTGGGACCTTTGACTTGTCCCAGAAGACTGCATGGAGAGGGTGGGAGAGGATCAGAAGGGGGAGCGGGAGTGGATACCTGTCAAAACTAGGTACCCCCATCATGCAGTAGCAGAGTTGCTTGGTAGCCAGAGGTGTGCTAGCTGACAGAATGGCACAGAGTCTGGAGTTCTGAGTCAGATATGCACCAGAAGGGGTGCTGGCTGGCAGAAAGGTGCTGTCAGGGCCTGGACTTGAACGTGGGACCTATTCTGTGTCTGGCAATGTCTCTTCTCGCTGAGTTACCTGAGATGCTGGACATCACCCTGCCTGATCCATTGGACAACCCTGTTTTGTGCCTCAACTTCTGCTGAACCTTTAACTCTTTGCTCCTCCCAAGAACTTCCTGATTTAAACCATGTCTCTGTACTTCTTGTTTGCCAGATTATTGTGCTCTCTTCAGCCAGTATCTCGCTTTAGGCTTCCCTGCTGCCATTCATATTGTGCTATCACTTGTTATAGTCCCTTGGCTTCTTCCTTGCATATGCTTCTGCCTGTTCCCAACCTGCTACTACTCGTTACTGACCTTTGGCTTGTTTTACACTTCTGTTTGATCCTTAACTGCTTATCCGCTGGTGGACCCCTGCTTCCTCACCTCCTGGTGGGGCAATCCTGAGGATCGTGACCTGGTACCCGGCAAAATCAGTCTCCACCATTAAGATCTCTGGTGAACTCCGGTTAGTACTTAGACTCCTCACCTCAGATGAGCCCACGTCATCCACCAGGGTGACTGCCTGCATACCTTTCCTGCTGGTCCATGGTAGTGCTGCTACTGTATAGCAACTGGTCTTCGAGCCTGACCCCTGATTGTGACAGGTGCAATGTCAGGAGTGCTGGGAAATAGGGAGGTTCCAGTTCAATGATGCAGGGGGTGCTGGGTGACAGGGAGATGTAATGTTAGGGCGCATAGTGCTAAGGATACTAAACTCTTCATTTATCTTATTATAGGTACTTTTACAGCTCCGTCATTTTACGCAGCACTTTACACATATATATTGTACATATAAAAAGATTTTTCTCTGGTGGGACTTTATAAGGTAAGACCTCCCCAAAAGTAATAACAATTGTTTATAAAAAAATAAATGTTATTTAAAAATGTTAAAAAAACAGGAGAAAAAGTGCGTAGTGGTGAAACTACAATTGATGCGAATACAAACAATGATACATGATTCAATACCATACATAAAACCACTTGCTCTGTTTAGTGGACCACTAGTTATAGCATTAATCCTCTTCATCAGGGGTAAGTGGTTATGGGTAAAGCATTAGTATCATGTGGTTATGTAGAGCAGTGTTTCTCAACTCCAGTCCTCAAGGCGCACCAACAGGTCATGTTTTCAGGATTTCCACTATTTTGCACAGGTGATTTGATCCGTTTCTTTGCCTTAGTAATTACCACAGCCATTTCATCTGAGGGAAATCCTGAAAACATGACCTGTTGGTGCGCCTTGAGGACTGGAGTTGAGAAACACTGATGTAGAGTATCGTGGATATCGCATCATTTAAAAACAAAGAGTATTTGCAGCCATAGGCCAGTAAGAAAGTCCAAGGGGCGAAGTACGCTATGGATCCGGCTGATATCACTCACGGAGGGCACTCAGCCCAACCCCCAAGGGGGAGCACCACACCATGGACCAGTGGGGTCAGTGAATCTCTGCTACTTTATGGTCATAGAAGAAATAGAACTTGAATCTTCAATTAATCACAAAATTAGATGAATATAGTGCTGTTAGCCTTAAATGCAGAGATGTGTCATCTGAGCCTGAAAACTGGTCATGGGCGGCAACTTGCAACTGTAATGCCCCATATACACGGTCAGATTTTCCGACGGAAAATGTGTGATAGGACCTTGTTGTCGAAATTCCGATGTGTGTAGGTTCCATCACACATTTTCCATCGGATTTTCTGACACACAAAGTTTGAGAGCAGGCTATAAAATTTTCCGACAACAAAATCCGTTGTCGGAATTTCCGATTGTGTGTACATAAATCCGATGCACAAAGTGCCACGCATGCTCAGAATAAATAAAGAGATGAAAGCTATTGGCTACTGCCCCATTTAGAGTCCCGTCATACGTGTTTTACGTCACCGCGTTCAGAACGATCGGATTTTCCGACAACTTTGTGTGACCGCGTGTATGCAAGACAAGTTTGAGCCAACATCCGTTGGAAAAAATCCTAGGATTTTGTTGTCGGAATGTCCGATCAATGTCCGACCGTGTGTACGGGGCATAAGTGATATCGGCCAGATCCATAGTGTACTTCGCCCCTTCGACTTTTTGACTGGTCTATGGCAGCAAATACTCCTTGTTTTTAAAGGATGTGGTATCTATAATACTCTATATAACCACATGATGCTAATGCTTTACCCATAACCATTTACCCCTGATGATGAGGATTAATGCTATAACTCGAAACCCGTTGGGTAAACACTGTTGTGTGTGGTCCACTAAACAGAGCAAGTGGTTTTATTTATGGTATTCATGTATCATTGTTTGTATTTGCATTCATTGTACTTTCACCACTACGCACTTTGTCTCCTTTTTTTAACCTTTTCAAATAAAATATTTTTTTATAAACAATTGTTATTACCTTTGGGGTGGTCTTGCCTTATAAAGTCCCACCAGAGGAAAATATTTTTGTAGCTTGCTTGACTCAGGGATGTGGGCCTCATCTCCCATCCTTTAACGGACAGCATATCTTTAAATATATATATTATACATTTACATCAGTCCCTGCCCTTAAGGAGCATACAATCTAAGGTTCCAAACTCACATTCATACCTACTAGGGCCAATTTAGACAGGAGCTAATTAACCTACCAGCATGTCTGTAAAGTATGGGCAGAAACCCACGCAGGCACAGTAATCTGCATTTTACTGCAATGATAACACATGGCACTCTGTGCAGTGCTCTGTGTTGCCATTCATTTAGAATGCCTCCCAATGCACAAGTACAGTGGGTGTCAACAGATTCACACTGCAGTGCACAATGCATATGCTTGTGTTGTCATGCACTGCATTAAAAAATGCAGGTCTTTTCTTTGCCTCAATGCAACACACGTTACCAGGAGCACACTGCAATGGAGTGACATAGTGTAAAGGGGTCTTTAATATTTTGATCTGCACTGCTGGCCCCCGGGGGCCCGCAGCACGGTTTCTTGGACACAGCCCATCCCAGATTCGTGTAAAGAGCCAATAAAAAACGGCTCTTTACCACATGACCGGCTGTGTCCAATCACAGCCGGTCACATGCACTGTCCACGTGCACAGCGCCCTAGGGGGCACGCAGAGCAGCAATTGGGGACCAGGCTTGTCACCCTGACACAGCCCAACCCTGATCATGGTAAAGAGCCAATGAAATTGTCTCTTTACCATGTGACTGGCTGTGTCCAAACAGCCGGTTACAGAATGTCAACAGACCGCAGTAACAAGATGTTACCAGGTTCTCCTCCTCACAGACCGATCGTGTGTGAGAAGGAGATTGCGGTAACAGCTCGTTACAGCTCACAGTGTACACCAATCACACTGATTGACTCCCCAATAAAGAGGACCTGTCACCAGCCATCAAAGTACCTGTCACTGGCCATCAGAGTACCTGTCACCAGCCATCAAAATACCTTAGTACCTGTCACCAGCCATCAAAGTACCCGAGTACCTGTCACCAGCCCATCTGAGTACCTGTCACCAGCCCATCTGAGTACCCGAGTACCTGTCACCAGCCCATGTGAGTACCTGTCACCAGCCCGTCTGAGTACCCGAGTACCTGTCACCAGCCTGTCTGAGTACCCGAGTACCTGTCACCAGCCCATCAAAGTACCCGAGTACCTGTCACCAGCCCATCTGAGTTCCCGAGTACCTGTCACCAGCTCATCTGAGTACACAAGTACCTGTCACCAGCCAATCTGTGTACCCGAGTACCTGTCACCAGCCCTTCTGAGTACACAAGTGCCTGTCACCAGCCAATCTGAGTACCCGAGTACCTTTCACCAGCCCATCTGAGTACCCTAGTACCTGTCACCAGCTCATATGAGTACCCGAGTACCTGTCGCCAGCCCAACTGAGTACCCGAGTACCTGTCGCCTGCCCAGCTGAGTACCCGAGTACCTGTCACTAGCCCATCAGAGTACCCGAGTACCTGTCACTAGCCCATCAGAGTACCCAAGTACCTGTCACCAGCCCTTCTTAATACCCAAGTACCTGTCACCAGCCCGTCTGAGTATTTGAGTACCTGTCACTAGCCTATCAAAGTACCTGAGTATCTGTCACCAGCCCATCTGAGTACCCGAGTACCTGTCACCAGCCCATCTGAGTACCCGAGTACCTGTCACCAGCACATCTGAGTACCCGAGTACCTGTCACCAGCCCATCTGAGTATCCAAGTACCTGTCACCAGCTCATCTGTGTACCCGAGTACCTGTCACCAGCTTATCTGAGTACACGAGTAACTGTCACCAGCCCATATGAGTACCCCAGTACCTGTCACCAGCCCATCAGAGTACCCGAGTACCTGTCACCAGCCCATCAAAGTACCCGAGTACCTGTCACCAGCCCATCTGAGTTCCCGAGTACCTGTCACCAGCTTATCTGAGTACACGAGTAACTGTCACCAGCCCATATGAGTACCCCAGTACCTGTCACCAGCCCATCAGAGTACCCGAGTACCTGTCACCAGCCCATCAAAGTACCCGAGTACCTGTCACCAGCCCATCTGAGTTCCCGAGTACCTGTCACCAGCTCATCTGAGTACACAAGTACCTGTCACCAGCCAATCTGTGTACCCGAGTACCTGTCACCAGCCCTTCTGAGTACACAAGTGCCTGTCACCAGCCAATCTGAGTACCCGAGTACCTTTCACCAGCCCATCTGAGTACCCTAGTACCTGTCACCAGCTCATATGAGTACCCGAGTACCTGTCGCCAGCCCAACTGAGTACCCGAGTACCTGTCACCTGCCCAGCTGAGTACCTGAGTACCTGTCACTAGCCCAGCTGAGTACCCGGGTACCTGTCACCAGCCCATCAGAGTACCTGAGTACCTGTCACTAGCCCATCAGAGTACCCAAGTACCTGTCACCAGCCCTTCTTAATACCCAAGTACCTGTCACCAGCCCGTCTGAGTATCTGAGTACCTGTCACTAGCCTATCAAAGTACCTGAGTATCTGTCACCAGCCCATCTGAGTACCCGAGTACCTGTCACCAGCACATCTGAGTACCCGAGTACCTGTCACCAGCTCATCTGAGTACCTGAGTACCTGTCACCAGCTCATCTGTGTACCTGAGTACCTGTCACCAGCTCATCTGAGTACACGAGTAACTATCACCAGCCCATATGAGTACCCCAGTACCTGTCACCAGCACATCTGAGTATCCAAGTACCTGTCACCAGCTCATCTGAGTACCTGAGTACCTGTCACCAGCTCATCTGTGTACCTGAGTACCTGTCACCAGCTCATCTGAGTACACGAGTAACTATCACCAGCCCATATGAGTACCCCAGTACCTGTCACCAGCCCATCAGAGTACCCGAGTACCTGTCACCAGCCCATCAGATTTCCCAGGTACCTATCAAGAGTCCATCAGAGTACCCGAGTACCTGTCATCAGCCCATCAGAGTACTCAAGTACCTATCTGCAGCCCATGCATCATAGAATACATGTTGGGGTGTTTGCTTTCCAAAATGGGGTAATTCCACTGTCCTGGTGCTCCAGGACCTTCAAAAGTGTGATAGGTAGGAATGAAATTAGATGTGTAATTTATGCTCCTAGAATGCCTGAAGGTACTATTACAATGTTGGACCTCCCTATGTGGCCAGGCTGTGTAAAGGTCTCACACATGTGGTATCACCATACTCAGGAGGAGTAGCAGAATCTTTTTTGTGGTGTAATTTTTGCTATATACATGCTGTGTGTTAGAAATATCTTATAATTGAGACCTTTGTGTTAAAAAAAAAATAGGTTTTCATTTTCTTTCCACGTTTTCCGAAGACTTGTGGAAAAAAATTAACTGTTCAAAAAACTCATCAGGCCTCATAGAATATACGTTGGGGTGTTTGCTTTCCAAAATGGGGTCATTTTGTGGGTAATTCAATTGTCCTGATGCTCTAGGGCCTTCAAAAGTGTAATCGGTCTTTGGAAATTAGAGGTGTAATTTATGCTCCTAGAATCCCTGATGGTGCTCCCTGCATGTTGGACCTCTCTGTGTGGCCAGGCTGTGTAAAAGTCACACACATGTGGTATCGCCATACTCGGGAGGAGTATCAGAATGTATTTTGGGGTGTAATTGGAAGTATGCACTATTACTGTGTGTGAGAAATAACTTGTTATTATGACAATTTTGTGTAAAAAAAAATATTTCTCAATTTTCTCAAGAATTGTGGGAAAAAAATTACAACGTCAAAAAACTCACCATGCCTCTTACTAAATACCATGGTCTACTTTTCAAAAAGGGGTCATTTGGGGGTATTTGTACTTTCCTGACATTTCAGGGCCTCGGTACATCAGGTGTGATCAATTTTCAATGTTTTGCACAATAGCTTATAGACTCTATAACTTTCACACAGACCAAATAATATAGACGTATTTTGGTTATTTTTACCACAGATATATAGCAGTATAAATTTTGGCCCAAATTTATGAACAAAAATGACTTGCTTGCAAAATTTTATCATAGAAACTAATAGAAAGTGGGTTTTTTTCAAAACGTTTGCTTTTTTTTCACTTATGTCGCTAAAAATAAAAAACCCAGTAGTGATTAAATACCACCAAAAGGAAGCTCTATTTGTATGAAAAAAATGATCAAAAACTTTGTTTGGGTACAGTGTAACTCACTGTAATTGACTGAGTAATTGGCATTCAAAGTGTGAGAACGCTGAAAGCTGAACATTGGTATGGGCAGGAAGGGGATATAAGTGCCCTGTATTGATGTGGTTAAAGGATAAGGAAACCAGGAAACTCTGAAACAGGATTTTCTGAACACTTTCTCACCTTTTTTCCCTGCTCATTGTGCTGATCTAACTCACCCTTCGCATCATCCACTGTATACTCACGTAGTCCTGGCACCAAGTCCACATCATTCAGCTGTAATGTTTACCTGTGGCCAGTGCATCTTCTACTTCCTGCTGTCTATGCTAGTGCAGGGGCGGATCCAGAGTCTAGTCTCGGGAGGGGCACTGCCAGAAAATCAGCAATGTCCACCGGCCACCCTCGATCGCTCCCCACAGAGATAGAACGGTGGTCTGCCTATGTAAACAAGGCAGACTGCCATTCTTTCAGAGATGAACAGAGTGATCTTGTGTTCCTGCTAACCGGGAACATGGAGCACTCTGTTCATCTAGTGAATCCATCCCCCACACAGTTAGAAAGAACCCCCTAGGGATACACTAAGGGCACTTTCATACCGGGGCGTTGGGGGCATCGGCGGTTAAGTGCCGCTATTTTTAGCGGCATTTACTGTCATTTTAGCGGCGCTTTTAGGTCACTAGCGGGGAGCTTTTAACCCCCGCTAGCGCCCAAAAAAGTTTTAAAAGCGCCGCTGCATCGGCACTTGATTTCAATGGGCAGGGGCGCTTTAGGAGCGGTGTATACACCACTCCTAAAGCGCCTCAATGATGCGGCTTGCAGGACTTTTTTTAACGTCCCACAAGAACACCGCTCCAGTGTGAAAGCACTCGGGCTTTCACATTGGAGTGAGAGGAGAGGCTCTTTACAGGGGCTTTGCAGGCGCTATTGTTAGCGCTATAGCGCCTGTAAATCACCTCAGGGTGAAAGGGGTCTTAACCCCTTGATCCTCCCTGATGTTAACCCCTTCCCTGCCAGTGTCATTAGTACAATAACAGTGTATATTTTTTAGCACTGATCACTGTATTAGTGTCACTGGTGTCACTGGTCCCCAAAAAGTGACAAAAATGTCAGGTGCCCGAATGTCCGCCGCAATGTCCCAGTCCCGCTAAGAATCGCTGATTGCCGCCATTACTAGTAAAAAATAAATAAAAATAAAAAATTTTTGTAGATGCTATAACTTTTGCGCAAACTATCCAACTATACATCAATATACGTTTATTGCGATTTTTTTTTTACCAAAAATATGTAGAAGAATATATATCAGCCTAAACTGATGAAGAAATGGATTTAATAAAAAAAACTTTGGGATATTTATTATAGCAAAAAGTAAAAAATATTGTTTTTTTTTTTTTTTTCAAAATTGTCAGTTTTCTTTTGTTTATAACAAAAAAAAATTAAAAACACAGAGGTGATCAAATACCACCAAAAGAAAGCTCTTTTTGTGGGGAAAAAAGGACGTCAATTTTGTTTGGGTAAACCATCCCACGACCACGCAATTGTCAGTTAAATCAACGCAGTGCCGTATCGCAAAAAATGGCCTGGTCATTAAGGGCGTAAATCCTTCCGGGGCTGAAGTGGTTAAGACTGAACAAGATGAAAATGTCAATACTAAAAGAGCAGTTTTTTTTTCTTCATAAATAATTGGCATACATGTATTCTGCGATTTTACACAATCCATTACTTTTTGTATTCACTTTTCCTATACTTTGGTGCTCTGGTGGGGGGAGGGGCTTCCAAGGACCAAGATAAATAGGATTGAAGGCATCATCGCCATCACTTCACAATTCACATGACACACAGCCATTGCAGCCTTCATGTCTTCTTCATCCTGACTGTCAGTGTCTTCACGTTCACACTGCGCTGGAGACTTGGAGAAGATCATGGAGGGAGGAGGCGGGTGGAGCCAATGCTCTCACACTAGGTGCGGAGGAGGAAGAAGGCTCTGAATGCGGTGCCTCGTTCTCCTCCCCCTCAGAAGTGGCTGGGACGTGACTGACGGTGATCTGACATCACTGGTTGCTAGCATTAGAGAGGCAAGGCCAGCGGTGCAGCTCCACCCACCTCTGAGTCCTCCCTCCATCTTCTCCAGGCTCCAGCGTGGCATGAAGAGAACCGGGTCTCTCTCTTGCCGCCGCTGCTGATGTGAGAGAGACTCGGGACAGGAGTTATTAATATTTTTGGGAGGGGCAATTGTCCCATTGCCCCCCCCGGATCCGCCCCTGTGCTAGTGAAGTAGGACCCCTTAGACTGGGGTCAGGAGACTAATTTGTCCCCCAGTTATAAAGATAGGACCCAAACCCAGCATTTAGTTATAGTGCTGCTGATCCCTAACCTCCAGCAGTCACCACACATACCAAGGAATATCTCTAGGCACAAGAAGTCTTCCATTGCTAATAACTGTTACTCTTTTCAGACCATCACCACCTCCAGGTGCAACTCCAGTGGAATAGAAATCACCAAATGCGTACATGTATTATATATTGCGATATACTGTATATCATGTACAATATTCCCTCACTCTGAAATTACTAAATAGAAACACCCAGAGAACATATGAGCCAAATAAGGGGGAAATCATAGTACAAAAGTATCCTTTCTTAATCAAAACCATAAAAGGATGGTGAACACTTACAAAACATAAGTGCTTTCCCAACCCTAGGGGCTAAATTGCTCAAACAACTATATTTTGAGTGCACCAACTGCTCCTGTCATGTGCCTACAACCACCCTGAATGTTATGATGTCACCTTACTTGGGCTCTACCCAACACACTTTGTCTCCTGGACGCCATTAGGAGTTGTCAAAATCTATATGCTTTCAAGGCTTTTCTCTGATTGAAACTCCTTACAAAACCATCTGAACACAACTAACAGGGAAGGCAAGGGAGAGGGAAGATTCACTTCTCTAACTCTTCCAGTGTAACCTGAAGCCTGAACAATTGTGCCCTGTAAACAACAGTTGTTTTTTTCAGTGCAATAGATTTAGCCTGAGAACTGTGAAAAAGAGCCAAGAACTGTCAATGTTCAATTATTTCGATTTTCCTGAAAAAAGAAACATTTTCTTTCCATCTTAGTTTACTGTATTTATTTTTTTACATTTTTTATTAGGTCCTGATCATGGTAAAAATATGTGCAAGACCAATATATATTCCATTTAAAAGAAAGCATTATTTTCAACAAAAACCATGTCACCATGTCAGGTTGCCACGCCTGCACACCTGCTGACCAGCTGTTCCAGGGCAGTTTGAAGGCAGCTTCAATGTTGCTAGAGGGCTCAGAGCGGATTTGTTTTCTTTGGCATGTCACAGCCCTGGCCTCAAAAACTCTTTTATTTCTTGATCTAGTAATATACTGTATTGAGAAAGGCCAACTTGCTCTAAGCCCTCTGGTAGCCTAAAAGCTGATTTAACCATTTTGCTGTCAGAGTCTTTATTCATGTTTTTTTTGCACACATGTAAGAATTTGTAAGCCTGAAACTCCCAAAACATATTTTTTATGAAAGCATAGCCCCTGTAGAAAACAATGGTGGTAGTTGCAATATTTTATGCCACACAATAATTGTGCTGTTTATCAAATCTATATTTTAAGTAAATAATACACTCAAATAAATTATAGTGCACACAAACACAATTAAATACCCAATGTTTTGGTAAAGTATTAAAGATCTACTTGCGCCAAGTAAATAGGTACCAACATTGTCAAACCTCAAAATGGCACGCACCTGTGAAACTGAAAAAAAAAAAAAAAAAGACAGGACCAATGATTGTTCATAGGTGATACTTTCAAAGCCTTTACTGTTTATTATTTTAGAGTTAACAGTGAATGATGGCCCTAGTACAGGTGTCAGGTTTTAGGAGGCATCAAGGTTCTATCAGACTCCTAATGTCACCTCTGCACTGATGCTAGTCAAGCACAGACCGTACACGATCAGCTTCTTACTCTTCTTACCTGAGGTTTACCAGCTCTGAACCAAGACAAGCTATGTGCTGAGTTGTCTGGGTTCATAGGAGAGATAAGTGAAAGACCTCTGGATCCAATTAATGGAGGGAGAGGGGGTCAGGCTGGGGATGGTGGTATGTTGCCCATAATATAGAAGTGATCAGGAGGCATTGTAGCTGCTTGGATCACTTTCACTACATAGTTGACAGCCAGTAGTAAAAATGCTGGCAATGCTGTCAAAATAAAAATTACAATAACAGCAGTAAAAAGGCAACAGGAACCCTGCTTGTATATCCTACTGCATGCTGTGGTTTCATCCACTTACTCCTACATCCCTACAGGCACAGTAATGATGATAGAAGATAGGTAGACCCCAATACTTGAAGTACAGAATGCTGAATAGTGTGATGAAGGCTGTAGCATTGAAAAGGAGGGAAGAGATGAGACATGGTCCACCAGAAAGGTAAGAATAAAACTTCCTCTTTTGCAATGACTTGCTATTAAGATTTTTCTAACAACCATATGGCCACTTTAGGTTACACAGTGAAAGGGTTTTCAATTTGTTGAAAGTGGAAAATCCTAAGGAAAGCTGTGTTTTATTAAACAATATGTTTAATAATAATAATATGTTTAATAAACAATATGTAACTTTTAGTTATGTTTTAGCACTGTGTACCACAAAAAAAGTTGCATTTATTTAAAAAAAAAAAAAACTTATTCACACATTTTATCCTTTATTTCAGGAACATCTGCATGATATTTCAGAGGCTGGGGTTCCTGATGGTGACAACAGCGGCTCATACATGTATAATATGCGTTGAAATGCAGTCTCTATAAAAATCTCATATGATAGGGTGACAATGCATTAGCACAATTGGGAAATAGGGACAGAACATTGCCATTCTATAGCAGGAAGTACCTGAGCTAGGATCTTAATAGATTCAACAGGTATTATTTTGAGGAAAGTTGCAGATTTGAAAAGACTGGAAATGTTACTTTTGAAATTATTTAATATGTTAAAGCTTATTTGCGATTTTAGTAATTGGGTTTACATGTGCTTTAATTTCTGTACGGAGCACTTAGTTACAGCTTATACTTTATTTTTTATACTATACTGAATTATACTTTATTTTATCAGCTGCAAATGAAGTGAGCTTAAAAGGCTGTCTTGTTAGAAGATAAAACTCCATTAAAAGGAAACTGCATTGTATTATCAGCTTTGCATTATTATTGCAATAGTTACCATACAGTAATTTTTGATAAGACTTTAATATTTTCACTTACTGTATCACAAAATGATCTGTATCTGACGTGATAAGGTTATTTACTCTGTTGTTTTCATTCAGACCTGATTCAAACTTAAATGGAGAGAGAGAAGCAGTACAGCTTGCCTAATGCCCCGTACACACGATCGAAAGTAACGCCTGCAAAAGTCCGATGTGAGCGTTTGGTCGGAAATTCCGACCATGTGTATGCTTCATCGGACTCTTGCTGGCGGAATTCCCGCCAGCAAAAGATTGAGAGCAGGTTCTCTATTTTTCGTTCGGAAAAAGTTCCGATCGGAAATTCCGATCGTCTGTACCAATTCCGACGCGCAAGATTCTTACGCATGCTCGGAAACAATTCGATGCATGCTCGGAAGCATTAAAATTAATTTTCTCAGCTCGTTGTAGTTTTGTACGTCACCGCGTTCTTGACGATGGAAAGTTCAGAGAACTTTTGTGTGATCGTGTGTATGCAAGCCAAGCTTGAGCGGAATTCCGTCGGAAAACCCATCCAAGATTTTTCAGATGGAAATTCCGCTCGTGTGTACAGGGCATTAGGCAGTGTGAATTGGTTAAAATTTGAGTCATGGATGGCCCTGCAAGCACCACTGGGTTTAACAAAAACTGATTTAAAAAATCTCTGAACCAGATAAAAAATTATAAGATGCAGTAACTGCTACTGCAGCTGGGCAGTCACAGGTGAATACAATCCAATACAATTAAATTCAATACAATAGTTGACAGTGGACATTCCTCCATTCACACTGTTTTCTCATTCAGTCAACAGTGTATGGATAGCTTAAGCAACAATCGCTGGGGCTAATTTACTAAATAAAAGAAAAAGAGATTAAAACATTAGGGTATGCTTAAAGTGTTACTAAACCCACAACACCAAAATCATTCTGTATATGCATTAAAGCATGTATAATGGGAAGAATACCGCGCTGTAGTACACAAAGAATTTATTGCGAATCGTGCCTCAAGAAATAGTAATGTGAATAGCCAAACAAAAAATGTCAAATCAGTGATTTAAAAATTCCGAAAAAATCCTAAAAAAGCAGCCACTCTATGTGGGATACACACAATAACATAAATAGTAACAAAGGTAGCAGCGCTAATATCCCTAAGTGAATAAATAATACTTAATAGTGAAATTAACCTTAATATTTTACCAAGAAAAATATTAATACAAAATTATATGTACCAACAAAACTTAAACTTAATTTAATAAGTTTTGTTGGTACATATAATTTTGTATTAATATTTTTCTTGGTAAAATATTAAGGTTAATTTCACTATTAAGTATTATTTATTCACTTAGGGATATTATCGCTGCTACCTTTGTTACTATTTATGCATTAAAGCATGCTTGTTTTACTCACTGTGGAACCTAAGGGGTTAATGCTCTGGATTGTGTAAAAATGCTGTTTGATCCTGTATGCACAGATCCTCCTCTTCTTCCACTGACTTCAAAACAGGTCTGGATAAGACAGAGTTAGTGGAGTCAGGCTGCACATGCTCAGTTTGGTGTGCATTGCTAGAGAGTTTTTTTTTATTGGGAGGGTGCATGTGATCAGCACAGGGCTAATCAGCACTGCCCAGACAGAGGGTCAGGAGTTCTGCATCCTGATAGGGCAGCCAGTGCAGTATGAAAACTCCTTCTACAAGCTTTAACCAGGCACTGATAGAAGTCACAAGACTGCTATATCCCAGATAGCAAGGAAAACTTGCCACAGATTTGTGACAGTGTTGAATTGTAAGTCTGTTAACTTGCTGCACATTTTCACTGGCAAGTTGTACACTTGCAGAGCACTTGAAGCACAAGTTCTAGTTGACACTTTTCCAATTTATAGCAAATTTGTGTGGCAATCTCTAGCAAGAGCAAAGTTGCAGTGGTGAGTCTACAGCTAGAGCTCTGCAAGTTTACAGCATGCAAATTCAGCCACAGTGAACCCTGTGGTGGGATGACTATTGTGCAAGATAACTGAACCAGAACTTGCAGCAGATTTGCAGAATGTTTGCAAAGAAAGTTTATCTGGAGTCATGCAATGCGGACTTGCTGCAATTGTGTAACAAACTTGTGAAGCCTGGCAAGCCTAGAAATAGCTTAGCAAGTTATTTTCAAACTTGCAGCACAATTGCTTGCTATCTGGGATACTAGTGCTGATGAGAAAAGATGTTTAGCAGTTTATATTTACAAAAAATATTGCATTTCCATGTTCTGTGTATTGTGGGGGACCAGATATATATGAATGCACGGTCCTGAGTTTAGCAACACTTTAAACTGTAGGCTGCAATCTGTCTACCTGATTGTATTTTGATGTTTCGTGTGACTGGTGCCACTCTAGTTAGCCATTCATGTTGGACAGCCAAATAAAGTTATCATTTGTGCCTTCTGTTCCTACAAGAGCTCATTTGGACAGGTGCATAGTCCAGTCCTCCATGCAGGGCCGCTTTTTCTACATCTGCTTTCACCTCTGGGCTGTGTGCAGGCAGCCCATAGAAGTGGATGCAGCCACAGCAGTTGTACAGACACAGTTGCATGTCAAAATTTGACATGCAGGCAGGAGCAGGTGCAAGGATCCAAATGTAGGCATTGTGTGTTTGGATCCAAGCACCTGATCCAGTCCTAAGGGACATATCAACATATTTCTGAAAAATAAATTTAAAAAACCCACACAAATAAATATATGTTATCAATTCGATAAGCAATGTGCAAAGCCAATTTAGCTTGAGCTATTTAGTTTTGTTTACCCCCGGCTTTTTGCATAAAGTAGCAGAAACCATCTACAACAGGTCTAAAATGTCACCAGCTTGCTAGATAGGAAAGTACATTATATGCATATGGAATATTTCATATTTACCTGGTTATAAAAAATAAAAATAAAATATACATTTGTTTTAAAGCGGAACTCCAGTCAAAAATAGGAACAACATTAAATAGCCCATTAAAAGATAAAATAACTAAACCAGCTTTTGCTGCAATATTTACCTTCAATCTAGAGATGTCCCCTGCAGTACATGTTTGTCTGCCATCTGATGGCCATCATCTTTTAATCCACTTCTTCTGAAGTGTCATGTTAGACCTGCATGTCGGCACCCTTCCACCTCACTATAGGGAGCATGTCAGGCTTCCCTAGTGTTACGTCTGTGTGCCTGCGCCCTTTCAAGTTTGGATGCATGCCAGCACAGGCTCCCAAAAACACAAGAGGGCAGCCAATTAAAAGGGAGAACTGGAATATGATGTTACTTACATCATATCGTCATATCCTTGCCACTCCTAAATCTGCTCCACTGCCGCCAGGCACCAGCAGGTAAGGGCACACTAAATGCATGCCCCCTTCAGAAAAATAATATTAATAATAATATTAATGAGAAATAGTCATAATAATTATTATGATAGCACATCCAGGCTCCCAGCTAAGCAAAAATTATTCTAGTAAAACTTTTTTTTGTTAATTAAACAGAGGGTCATCACTAAAAATACTTTTTATGACAATAGGAGATTTATTGTAATATTGTATACCTCTCTTTGCCTTATATTACTACACCCACACTTCATCACTTATAAATACAAATTTGCAGCATGGGGGGATATATAAATTTTACTACACCTCAAATAAAGTGTAAATTGATATAGCCTCTGTGGGTGTAGTGATACAAGGCAAAAAAATGTAGGTTTTATTAAATAATTTTTTCACTGTTGGAACTATTTACTACCATCATTTCTTTTTCTAGTTCATATATTTTCAGTGGGTAATAAAGCATCAGGCCCATGATACTCTTAATCTGGCCCTGCCTATGCCTACTTTAAATAAGTGTAGATATTTTAACAAACAATGGAAAAACACTTTGCGAACAATACATTTTACATGCTTAACTAATACAATTCTATTATTGTTACACTTATTATGTCAAAGATTGTTATAGTATATCAATAAAATCTTTGTATTTCAAAAATCCCAGCACTATACCAAATACATGATTTTCAGAAATGTGATTTACATATATAGTAGTTATTTCTTCAGGGATTTGTCTCTCTGTATCATTCCTCAGTTAAATAATCAAAAAGCAATCTAAACACGCTGTAACAAATTCTTCTTTTCATTTTATTTGCTATGTTTTCACTCAGTTGGTTTGCGCCACCAAATATGGTTGTATATTGTCAAATCCAGTTTGCAAAAATGAAACCAAAATGTAATGACCTGCTTTCGATAATGCTATTTGTAAAGATATCCTGCAATTATTACTTAACTTTGAGGCTGCATCATTTTTTTCTTTGCATAATTTTAAATTGTATGAGTAAAAATAAATAAACATACTCATTTTGCAAAAATTCATACTACAAACACCAATAATACAAGCTAATAAAGTGTATATAGAATGCAGAACAAAAAGGGAATATATTGCAGCTTACCAGCCCTTAATACAGTATGCTGGTTGCATTAAAATATATATTTCTTTATTTCAAACTTTTGTATTCCCACCTGCTAGTGACATGCTTCCTACACTGTATCCTACAAATAAAGAGTCTGTGTCATTTCAAAATAAGAAAATACTTACAACAATACAAAATAAATTATGTTTAATTTGATAATTTAATATGCAATAATGACCCACAGCATTTGCATCAGTTTCTGCAACAATAATTCCCAGAAATGTTGCTATCTTATGTAATAACCTCCACCATTGATGGGATTGTCTGCAATGAACTGGCTGGAGTGGTTAACTGTCTGGGGAGAGGTTAATTAAGCACTTGAGCTCTAAAATGTTTTACCCCCTTCATGGCCAGTCTATTTTCTGCTACCTAGAAATGCGCTACTTTACCTGGTAATTGCGTGGTCATGCAACACTGTAATTATATAATTTTTTGCACACCACTGGGTTTTTTCATTTTTACTTTATGAACGAAAAAAGACCAAACATTTTGAAAAAAAAAATGTTTTGCTTTCTGCTAAAACATCTAATAATAATAATAAAAAAATTCTTGATATATTTAGGCAAAAATGTATTCTGCTACATGTCTTTGGTAAAAACATTGGGAATACTGGAATTTTTTTTTATACTAGTATTGACGGTAATCAGCGACATATAGTGGGACTGTGATAGTGACACTAACTGACACTTTGTGGGAACTGACTAGCTGCCACTGACTTAACCAGTGACGCTAATACTATCAGTGCTGATACTATAATATCATAATAATACCAGTGCTAATATTTATACACTGTCACTGTACTAACGACACTGGCTGGGAAGGGGTTAACATCTAAGGGCAATCAAGAGGAACAATATGTAACGTGTACAATGTGTGCTGCTTTTTACTACTGATCGATTTGTTTCTTATCTCTGCGTTGCATGGAAAAAAAAAAAAAGCGATCGTTCCCTCTGTTTTCAGCATGAAGGGGTTAATAAACACTGACACTGGTGCCACTAATGCAGCACAAAGGTGTTAATTAACTATCACTGGTCATTAATGCATCAGTGATAGTACATAAACCCCCTTCATGCTGCATATTACAGAAATACATTTGTAATTAATTAACCTCCCTTCAGCCCCACCCCATTCAAAGCGTTAATTAACTCATCTGCAGATGGCATCTGCTTACTTATGCAATTTACTGCTTGGCTCCTCCTCCTCTAGTTCGCACACTCGCAGGTCGCAGCTCCGGTGTTTGGACAGGCAGCAGCATTCTATGCTCCTCTTCCATCCCGCCTCCCGGCTGGCCTCTCAGTGATGTCACGGCAGCTGGGGCTAAGAAGCGCCTGTCGGGCGGAGATTACATCACCTGACAGGGAGGTGAAGGGTGAGGCTGGTCTTAGGCTTGTGCTGGTGTTTCATCAGATTAGGTGACCCGTCAGAATGTGTAACAGAACTGACGTTTATTCGCTGCCATCTTGCTACACCCCTCACTCCTCTACAGTAAGGATACAATGAGAAGGGTTAAAAGCGGACATCTTGTTACACCCACCAGAGTTTTGCATTTTACACTTATTTTTAACAGTAAAGTGAGTTTATATAGTGAAATAGAGTACTTAGAACTCCGTCTGAATGTTTAGATGTTTCATTTTAAAAGCAGCGAACTTCTGTCAGATTAGCAAACCTGTGAGATCAGCAGGCTTGCCGCTGCTTTTAAAATTCAACATCTAACCAGTCAGACGGAGTTCTAACTACTGTATTTTACTATATAAACTCACTGTACTGTTAAAAATAAGTGTAAAATGCAAAACTCCGGTGGGTGTAACAACATGTCCACTTACCCTCTTCTCACTGTTTCCTTACTGTGGAGAAGTTTAAGGTGTAGCAAGATGGCAGCGACGGAACATCACTTCCATTACACATTCTGACGGGTCACCGAATCTGACAAAACACCGGCTGCAGGAGCGCACTTGGTACATGTTGCAGCTATTAGCTATGTAGTGGTGTCAGAGTGTGCGGACAGTGAGTGTAGTTGCAGCCAGGTTTTAGCAGCACACTGCCGGCACTTCTCCTGCACCCCCCTTCCTCCAGTAAATGGTGCGGACCAGGGCATTCGCCCCTCTGCCATCCCTTGTACCTGCCCTGGAAAGGGTTCTGAAGGCCACAGAAAGAGCAATGTAACTGATTATAGTGCAGCATAGGCAGATGGCACCGGCATAAGCACAGCTTACACGATTTCTGGCATGATTAACAGATATTTTTGAACAGCTATAACAAAATGCTATAAATGTATATTAAACAGATCAAAAAGGACTATATAGGAGTTATTGTTAGGTTTTACTTACACTTTAACCACTGTAGCCACCGTCGCTTTAACCACTTGCCACCCGCCCTATTACACAATGACGGCGGCAAAGTGGTTTGATAATCCTGATCGGACGTCATATGACATGATCAGGATTATCCGCTACTTCGCGCCCCCGGGGGCGCGCACCACGGCGATCGGGGGTGACGATTGTCCCTCAGACACAGCGCATCCCCGATCAGGGTAAACAGCAATGAAATTGGCTGTTTACCATGTGATCGGCTGTGTACAATAACAACCAGTTACATGTCAAAACAAATCGGGCACGCGCACAATTCGCGCCGCCGGGGGCGTGCAGCGCGCCGATCGGAGAAGGCGAGTGCCCCTCGGACACAGCGCATCTCCGATCAGGGTAAACAGCCAATGAAATGGCTGTTTACCCATGTGATTGGCTGTGTCCAATCACAGCCGGTCACAAGTATAAACACTGTGGCGGTTTCCAGGGATCTCTCCTTCTCTCTCCTCACACACCGATCATGTGAGGAGAGAGAAGGAGAGATCTGATCAGTGGAAGGAGAGATCTGATCTTTATTTTTACATCTACTGTCTGCACAACACGAAACCCCCCTCATCAATAAAGCGAACCTGTCACAGCCCATCAGAACCTGTTACAAACCATCAGGATCTGTCACAGCCCATCAGGATCTGTCACAGCCCATCAGGATCTGTTACAGCCCATCAGAACCTGTCACAGCCCATCAGAACCTGTCAGCCCATCATCGGTACCGCCATCAGCACCAGTACCGCCATCAGCACAGCCACCGCCATCAGCACCGCCACCACCATCAGCACCACCACCGGCATCAGCACCGCCATCGCCATCAGCACCGCCACCGCCATCAGCACCACCGCCATCAGCACCGCCATCGGTACCATCTGGATCTGACAGCCCATCTGTCACACAGGCCACCATCAGTACCACTAACGGTACCACTATTAGTACCGCCATCGGTAACATCTGGATCTGACAGCCCATCTGTCATAGCCCATCTGTCACACAGGCCCGCCATCACTACCGTCGCACAGTCCCACCATAAGTATCGTCGCACAGGCCATCAGTAACCTGTCAGTACCATCACACAGGCCAACCATCAGTGAACTGCCAGTAGCACCACCAGTTCCGTCACACAAGCCCGCCAAAAGTACCACCATCATGTCCCAAAGAGTTTACACAGCTGAGGAGGCATATAACATCCTTACCGTGTCGGATGATGAGAGCAGCGGGGAGCTCTCGTTATCTGATTCTGGTTCGGAATACGAGCCAGCGGAGGGTAGTGGATCGGAGTCCAAGTCAGCGGAGGAAACCGCCCCTCCTAAAAGAGTAAGGAGATCAGGACCTAGATCAGAAAACCTGCCTACCACCAGCAGTGCCAGACCCCAGGAAGAGGAGCCCAGTACAAGTACTGAAATTGCACATCCAGCCCAAAGAATCCAGGCCCAGTCCTACCTTCCCGATGCCCTGGCAAACCCCTTATGGTTGCCTGCCAACTCGGGATCCGCTACAATCCCCCCTTTCACTGCACAGCCAGGTGTGCAGCCAAACACTTCAAATTTTTCATATTTGGACTATTTCCATTTGTTTTTCTCGGAAGATTTGTTACAGTACATGGTGGACCAAACAAATCTCTATGCAGAGCAATTTATTGCTGCCAACCCCAGTTCGTCCTACGCCCGTATGTTCCATTAGCGATGTCTCACACTAGATGAATTCAAATTGTTCTTGGGCCTTACTTTTAATATGGGGCTTACAAAAAAAATGAACTGCATGCCTACTGGTCCACCCACCCCATCCATCACATGCCCCTATATTCTTCTGTTATGTCCAGGACACGGTACGATATGATAATGCGTTTCCTACATTTCAATGACAATTCGCAGTGCCCTCCCCAAGATCATCCCAACCACGACAAATTATATAAGCTTCGCCCCCTAATAAATTCTTTTACCAAACGATTTTCTGAAGTCTTTATCCCTGACCAAAATATTTGTGTAGTTGAATCACTTGTCCACTTTACTGGCCGGCTGAATATCAAGCAGTATATCCCAAGTAAGAGCCAGGTACGGGGTGAAATTGAACAAATTATGTGACCGAGCCACTGGATATGTGTACTCATTTCGTATTTATGAGGGAAAAGACTCCCAGTTCCAGCCCCGTGAGTACCCCACATATATAGGAACCAGTGGTAAAATTGTGTGAGACCTTGCATACCCCCTGTTCAAAAAAGGTTACCACTTATATGTAGATAATTACTACAGCAACTTGCCCCTTTTCCGTCACCTGTATTGTGAAAAAACCCTGGCCTGCTTTCCCTTCCGAAAAAATAGGAAGGGCTTCCCACAGAATTTACTAGCAAAATGGCTACAAAAGGGGGAAGCCGCATTCATGAGGAATGAGGAGGTGTTGGCCATGAAGTGGCGGGACAAGAAGGATGTTCACATGATGACTACCATTCACAATGACACCTTGGTGGAGGTTCAGAGAAGACGCGGCCCCGTAGTAAAGCCTGAATGTGTCCATGACTACAATCTGTATATGGGGGGGTGGATTTAAATGACCAGATGCTGCAACCATATTTGCCAACCCGCAAGTCCAAATATTGGTATATAAAAGTTGCATTTCATCTGTTTCATATGGCCATGTTCAATTTATTTGTCTGCTATCAAAAATCACCCGAAAACCAACCCATCACCTACCTCAAATATATTGAAAACATTGTCACTGCCCTTATTTACCAGCAAGGACCCACCCCAGGAAGCATTCCCTCTGATAGTGTGAGTCGACTTTATGAGCAACATTTTCCCTATAACATTCCCCCCCCACAGAATCCGGAAGAAGACACCAAAAAAGACGTTGTGTATGCTCAAGTGGAGGAGCTAGAAGAGATACAAGTTATTATTGTCCCCAATGTCCCTCCCAACCTGGCCTGTGTATCGGTGATTGCTTCAAAAATTATCACACATCCATCAGATATTAGTCCCCCTTATTAGTAACAGACTGCCATTTCCCCATTTCAATTACCTGTGTGTATCATTTGCCTGCCACTATGTTTCTACCTTCCATGTTAACTGACCCTGGTCTGTTTACCGACAATGTCTTTGCCTGCTGTTTTAACCACATTTCTGACTTCCACATGCACCGACCTCAGCCTGTTTACCGACGATGCCTTTGCCTGCCGTTTTAACCATGTTTCTGACTTCCATGTGCACCAACCTCAGCCTGTTTACCGACAATGCCTTTGCCTGCAGTTTTAACCACGTTTCTGACTTCCACGTGCACTGACCTCGGCCTGTTAAATCGACCATGTTTTTGTCTGCCACTTGGACTGATCTTTTGCCCTTCTACTTCAGTACACAGGGGACTCACATATGTGAGGGGCTTCAGAATAGCGTTCTGAGTAGAGAAAATCAGTTTTTGGTTTTCTGTGTTCCCAGAACAGGGTCTGGTTGCCTGGAGGCTTCAAAGAGATTTGGGTGGGAGAAGCCTCTACCCCTGTCCCCCTGGCCCTAAGCTTGATGGTCCTTCCTGCTGCCTGGACAAATACTTTGGCTGTGCTGACCATATCACTGCCTGTAATGACCCAGGACTTTATGGACTGTTTATTTCTGCTGCCTGGACCAATACTTTGGCTGTGTTGACCATATCTCGGCCTGCTGCCTCTACTGACTATAGACAGTATTTTTGCCTGGACATCTCTGCCTGCTACCTGGACCAATGCTTTGGCTGTGCTGACAGTATCTCTGCCTGAACTAACTATGGACAGTATTGCTGCCTGGACGATTGCTTTTGCTGTCGCTGACCACATCCCTGCCTGCTGCCTGGACCGATGCTCTCCTCTGTGGACCACTACACTACTAAAACCACAGGTAATCTTTTGTTATTTGGTATGTACATGTTATGTATTAGAAATATGAAGGGCCTTCAAAAATATGATCGGTAGTCATGAAATTATATGTGTAATTTATGCTCCTAGAACGACTGGAGGTGCTATTTGGATGTTGGGCCTCTGTATGTGGCCAGGCTGTGTAAAAGTGTCACACATGTGGTATTGTTAAACCCAGGAGGAGTAGCAGAATGTATTTTGGGGTGTCATTTTTGCTATGTACATGCTATGTGTTAAAAATATCTTATAAATCGTCAACTTTGTGTAAAAAAATGCGTTTTCATTTTTTTCCCGCGTATTCCGAAAACTTCTGGAAAAAAATGAACCCTTCAAAAGACTCATTATGCCTTATAGATTATACGTTGGGGTGTTTGCTTTCCAAAATGGGGTCATTTTGTGGGCGTTTCCATTATCCTGTGCTCCAGGGCCTTCAAAAGGGAGATAGGTCGTCATTAAATTATATGTGTAATTTTGCTCCTAGAATGCCTAGAGGTGCTACTTCGATGTTAGGCCTCTGTATGTGGCCAGGCTGTGTAAAAGTCTCACACATGTGGTATTGCCATACTCAGGAGGAGTAGCAGAATGTATTTTGGGGTGTCATTTTTGCTATGCACATGCTATGTGTTGGAAATATCTTATAAATTGACAACTTTGTGTAAAAAAAATGCGTTTTCATTTTTTTCCCCATGTTTTTCAAAAACTTCTGGGAAAAAATGAACCGTTCAAAAGGCTCATTATGCCTCATAGATTATACTTTGGGGTGTTTGCTTTCCAAAATGGGGTCATTTTGTGGGCGTTTCCATTGTCCTGGTGCAAGAATGTATTTTTGAGTGTAGTTGCAAGTATATGCATGCTGTGTTCAAGAAATAACCTGTCAATACAATAAGTTTGTGTAAAAAAAAAAAAAAGTCTTCATTTTCCCAAGAATTGTGGGAAAAAATTACAACTTAAAAAAACTCACCATGCCTCTTACTAAATACCTTGGAATGTCTACTTTCTAAAAAGGGGTCATTTGGGGGGTATTTGTACTTTCCTTGATTGTTAGTGTCTCAAGAAATTAGATAGGCCTTCAGTACATCAGGTGTGATCAGATGTGATCTATTTTCAGTGATTTGCACCCTAACTTGTAGACTCTATAACTTTCACACAGACTAAATAATATCCACTAATTTGGGTTTTTTTTTTTTTTGGGTTATGTAGCAGTATAAATTTTGGCCCAAATTTATGAAGAAAAATGACTTATTTGCAAAATTTTACAATAGAAGCTAAAAAAAAGTGTTTTTTTTCAAAATTTTCGCTCTTTTTTCGCTTATATCGCAAAAAAGAAAAAACAAAGCAGTGATTAAATACCACCAAAAGAAAGCTCTAGTTGTGAGAAAAAAATGATAAAAATTTTGTTTGGATACAGTGTAGCATGACAGAGTAATTGTCATTCAAAGTGTGAGAGTACTGAAAGCTGAAAATTGGTCTGGCTGGGAAGGTATTTAAGTGTCCTTTATTGAAGTGGTTAACTGACAATTGCAAGGGTCGCGTGGCACTGTACCCAAATAAAATTGATGTCTTTTTTTTACCACAAATATAGCTTTCTTTTGGTGGTATTTGATCACCTCTGCAGTTTTTATTTTTTGCGCTATAAACAAAAAAGACTGACAACAAAAAAAAAACAATATTTTTTACTTTTTGCTATAAAAAATATCCCCAAAAAAACCCCCCAAAAAAACAAATGTCTTCATCAATTTAGGCCAATATGTATTCTACATATTTTTGGTAAAAAAAAATTGCAATAAGCGTATATTGATTGGTTTGTGCAAAAGTTATAGCGTCTACAAAATAGGGGATACATTTATGGCATTTTTATTTTAATAATTTTTTAAACTAGTAATGGCAGTGATCAGTGGGACTGCGACATTGCGGCAGACAGATCGGACACTTTTGACACTTTTCTGGGACCAGTGACATTATTACAGTGATCAGAGCTAAAAATAGCAACTGATCACTGTATAAATTACATTGGCAGGTTAACACTAGGGGGAGATCAAGGGGTTAAGTGTTCCCTAAGGAGGTGTTTCTAACTGTAGGGGGGGGACTGACAGGGAGTACAGAGAGATCGCTGTCCCTGACAGAACGGGGATCTGTTTATTTACATTGACTGATCCCCATTCTGGATCTCTGTGGAGCGATCGTGGGTGGCCGACGGACATCGTGGCCACGTGCATTGGCTCAGATGATGCACCACAGGCATGCGATCACCTATAATGCACTTACAGGGCTCCAAACAAAATTAATTTTTTCTACAGAGGATCCCTAAAGTCTGACTTGTATCTTAGTGCATACTTCTGGAAAAATCAGTGAGCCAATCACACATGCAGAAAATGACAGTTCTGGGAGGTGTTCCACCCACCAACTCTGTACAGAACAATTCCAGGTTGCCACTATGCATTGCATTTTACATAAAATTACAGAGCTGCAGATTGAAAAGGAAAGGTATTTTTTTTAAATAACATTCAATTACAATATGGATTGTGATGATAATTTTTTTTAATTGCTATATTTTTTTCCCCATGAAAGTGGAGTTACCCTTTAATTAAAAAAAAAATGCAAAACTGGTAGACCTTTCAAAGATCAATTGTGCTTTTTTATTTTAAGGTAGAAAAACAAAGGGGCACGTAATGTTTACTTTGGCATATGCATACTAAAATAGTTCAACTAGGTTCTGTGCAAAAAAAAAAACCTGAAGTTTATACTAGTCTTTATCATTTTTTCTTACATTTCTTTAGCCTTGCCAAAGCATGTGTTCCTTTTCATTGTAAGATTTAATTTGACTAATATACAGGTACAGGGCCATCTGTGGAGTGTTTACCAGTCTCATGAGATGGCTGCATACAGTTCCATGAGGGTTCAGTATGCAGGCACAACTTTAAAGAAGATTTTAGTTTGAGAGCATACCCTTCGGAGCATGAACATTGAAGTTTGTCCTACTCGGAAAAAACAACCGGGGCTAGTTAGGTCAGCAAGACTAGATAGGGTGGTTAAATGTTATTTGTATTAAAACTTCCATGTTAGATATAATCTTAGACACTAGGGATTTATATAAGATTTATCTGCTGGGAAGGAAAGTCTTTCAATCAAATCCTGGTGTAAAACATAAATATATATTTACAATATCTCACAAAAGTGAGTACTCCCCTCACATTTTTGTAAATATTTTATTATATCTTTTCTATTGACAACACTGAAGAAATGACACTTTGCTACAATGTAAAGTACTGACTGTAAAGCTTGTATAACAGTGTAAATGTGCTGTCCCCTCAAAATAACTCAACACACAGCCATCAATGTCTAAACCACTGGCAGCAAAAGTGAGTACACCCCTAAGTGAAAATGTCCAAACTGGGCCCAAAGTGTCAAAATTTTGTGTGGCCACCATTATTTTCCAGTACTGCCTTAACCCTCTTTGGCATGGAGTTCACCAGAGCTTCGCCGGTTGCCACTGGATCCTTTTCCACTCCTCCAATGACGACATCACGGAGATGGTGGATGTTAGAGACCTTGCTCTCATTCCACCTTAGTTTGAGGATGCCCTACAGATGCCCAATAGGGTATAGGTCTGGAGACATGCTTTACCCTCAGCTTCTTTAGCAAGGCAGTGTTTGTCTTAGAAGTGTGTTTGGGGTCGTTATCATGTTGGAATACTGCCCTGCGGCCCAGTCTCCAAAAGGAGGGGATCATGCTCTGCTTCAGTATGTCACAGTACATGTTGGCATTCATGGTTCCCTCAATGAACTGTAGCTCCCCAGTATCGGTAGCACTCATGCAGCCCCAGACCATGACACTCCCACCACCATGCTTGACTGTAGGCAAGACACACTTGTCTTTGTACTCCTCACCTAGTTGCTGCCACACACACTTGACACCATCTGAACCCAATTAAGTTTATCTTGGTCTCGTCAGACCACAGGACATGGTTACAGTAATCCATGTCCTTAGTCTTCTTGTTTTCAGCAAACTGTTTGTGGGCTTTCTTGTGCATCATCTTTAGAAGAGGCTTCCTTCTGGGACGACGGGCATGCAGACCAATTTGATGCAGTGTGCAATGTATGGTCTGAGCACTGATAGGCTGACCCCCCACCCCTTCAACCCCTGCAGCAATGCTGGCAGCACTCATATATTTATTTCCCAAAGACAACCTCTGGATATGACGCTGAGCACGTGTACTTAACTTGTTTGGTTGACCATGGCGAAGCCTGTTCTGAGTGGAACCTGTCCTGTTAACCACTGTATGGTCTTAGCCACCGTGCTGCAGCTCAGTTTCAGGGTCTTGAAAATCTTCTTATAGCCTAGGCCATCTTTATGTACAGCAACAATTCTTTTTTTCAGATCCTCAGAGAGTTGCCATGTTGAACTTCCAGTGACCAGTATGAGAGAGTCAGAGCGATAACACCAAATTTAACACACTGGCTCCCCATTCACACCTGAGACCTCGTAACACTAACGAGTCACATGACACCGGGAGGGAAAATGGCTAATTGGGCCCAATTTGGAAATTTTCACTTAGGGGTGTTTTCACTTTTGTTGCCAGCAGTTTAGACATTAATGGCTGTGTGTTGAGTTATTTTGAGGGGACAGCAAATTTACACTGATATACAAGCTGTACACTCACTACTTTACATTTTAGCAAAGTGTAATTTCTTCAGTGTTGTCACATCAAAAGATATAATAAAATATTTACAAAAATGTGAGGGGTGTACTCACTTTTCTGAGATACTGTATATATATATTGTATACAGTTTTATGAGTGCAAGTGTTCATTCAGGCTGCTCAGTCACAAAAAACTCTGAGTAATAAGCATATGAAAAACCTCTCTTTGTTCTTAGTAACTTAAGAATAAATTTATGCCATGAGTGGATTCTAACCTATATGCAAAATAAATTGATCAGGTCTTTAGGAGATGCCTGGTGGTTGACTAATGAGAGTAATCTTACATCTGTGTATAGTTTCATAATTTTTTTAATCAAAATAACAACAATAGGGATTAAATGCTTTGGTGGGGAATAGACGTGATCTGGCAGTATTGTCAGAGACATTCGATAAACTTTCTATATAATAGGATGGGTATTTTGACGGAGATACACAGTTTTTGCAATGGAAGGAGAGGTATATGGGGGATACAGCAGTCTAAAGATGGCTGTGAGTAAATGTCTTTAGGAAAATGAATGTGTGTGATAATATTGTCTGTCTCACCATAGATTAGGGTTATATGATTTATTACTTATACTTTTTACTGTAGTAGAATTGTGTAATTCAACATTCTTCTATGCATGCACAGCATCTTTCTGGGTAGAGCATTGTTTTTTAATATGCAGTTGTTGTGTATTCACATTTTGATGATGACTAAAAATCTATGGAAGACTTTTATTTTTGAATTAATGTCCATATACATTTTTATGTGCACTTTATTAGTAAAATTATATTACATAATTATAAACAGGTAAGATTGTTGGTCTTCTCAAAATAATTTTAGAGAAAACATTGCTAAATTATTCCTCTATTCATGCAAATTCATAAGGTCCCCTTTTACAGCAATGAGTGGCAGTGATTAGTGTGTGGCTTCCTATAATTATTGGTCTTTATGTGGCATGCAGTGCCTGCAGCTCTTCACCTCAAGGGGATGCTAGTGGGTTTATCTGAATGGTGTTATAGGCCTTTCTTATATGAACTTACTTTGGATTCCTAATGTTCCAGCACAAATACTTAATAATACTTGAATAACTTTTATAAATGCTGTAATATAAAACTAGACATGACATAGCGCCACTTGTACGTTGTAATAGAATTTTTTTTTTTATTATGAAATTCAACCAAAAGTGGAAGTTATGCTTTAAGGACTCCTCCCCTCCTTACATGCCACATTTGGCATGTCATTTTTTGGGGGGAAGTGGGTACCTAGTTTTGACAGGTACCCAGCTCCCACTTGTGCTCGGGCTGTCTACGCGACTCGAGCAGAAGTTCTCCTCTCCCCCTCCCTGCAATCTTCTGGGACATGTCACAGGTCCCAGAAGATTGCCCAGCCATTGAGGAGGCGCAGCACCACTCGCACATGCACAGTGCGCACCCAACTGTGAAGCTGCAAGATGTGATACCGGTGATGGGGATAGGAGAGACCAGAGGGTTTGGGCGGCTGCATCGCTGAACCGTGGGACATGTGAGTGTTTGTTTATTAAAAGACAGCAGATACACTTTTTGTAGCTGCTGACTTTTAATAAACACAAAAACGAGTGGAGCTCCACTTTAACATTTATTAAAATAAATGAGAACTCATTGGAATTTGAAAGTTCCCAATCAAACTTGATATATGAAATAATATTCTACAACTGATTAGCAATTAAGGCTTAATACAACTAATTATCTTTTTATTATATGTTTGAAAACAGCTGAGATTACTATGAGATTACTATGAACACATCCAATTCAAGTTCATAAAAGATGTTTAAAATAGCAATCTATTTATCTGTCTAATATAAACAAGATTTATGTCAAATTGTTTCTCTGAGTTTAAGGATTTCTAGTGCTGAAAAAAAGAAATAGTACAAAGAAAATGGCCATTTTCAGAAAAGTTAAAATCACTGGTACTTGGACACAATCACTGAATTCACAATGGTTTAATTTTAACCACTTAAGGACCCAGCCTTTTTCTGAAATTTGTTGTTTACAAGTAAAAATGTTTATTTTTTGATAGAAAATTATTTAGAATCCCCAAACATACATTTTTTTTTAGCAGGGACCCTAGAAAATAAAATGGGAGTTGTTGCAATTTTTGATGTAACATGGTTTTTGTGCAGTGGTTTTTCAAATGCAATTTTTTTTTTTGGAAAAATACACTTGATGAATTAAAAAAACCAAAACATGACATACACCTCAATTTTTTGTATAATATGAAAGATGATGTTACGCTGAGTAAATAAATAGCTAACATGTCATGCTTTAAAATTTCAGGCGCTCATGGAATGACTACGTTCCAAACTACGGTACCCAAAAATCTCCACAGGTGACGCTTTAAAAATTTTTACAGGTTACCAGTTTAGAGTTAAAAACAAGTATAGTCTGGCACTAGTAAAAAGCAATTCTGCTATAGTAAAAAGTCCATCATGGTAGTCCTTTACATACTGATTCTATTAGTCATAGAATGACAAGAGCAAGATAAATGTCCACAAATTCATGGCCAGCCTTGTGTGGATGAGTGTAAGTGATCTCCAAACATGCAAAAGAGAAAAAGAGTACATGCATCTCTGAGTGTAGACTGTACATAAATTTATTCTAGACATAATTATAAAAAAAACAGGCACATCAGTAAAGTTTCAGGCGTCCTGTGGCATTGGAACTGCACAAGTTCGCACCGAAGCTGTCTCTGCTACTCTTCGAGCTGTCCCTAAAGACTGGATGATGATGTGATGGGGAAGAGCCAGAAGGGAGGGCTGGAACTCATGCTGGAGCGCAGAACTGACTGTTTCGGAGCATGCACATTCAGAGGATGGAGAAGGTGCGCACTCATTTCTCAAGCTACCATAGTAAAGGCCAGAAGTGCCTTATATGCGCTGTCATTGGTTTCTCTGATTTTGCTAAATTGATTTGGTGGTCTAGTATACATTACCCATTCCATTATATAGTGTTTACTTAATAGTATAAGATACTGGCAAACCATTAGTACACTCCCATGGTGGAACCAACAATTTATCTCCTGATTAATTTCATTCATCTCACACTGACATACAAAATACAAGGAGAGGCCTTGTTTTATTATCTATTTTTTATTTCTACCATGTCCCTCTTAGCTTATTGTGAGTATATGGTCAGACATGACCACTCATTTTTACTTTTTGCATAAGAATTCTTATATCCTATGACTTTATACCATCTCATTCTGTATAAAATGTACAATGAGTTGATATAGAGTAATATGACAGATCGGATTTTGATGATTTTCAGTATATAAAATAGAGTTACAGAGCATATTCCCCACCTTTTATCAATAACTCCTCTAATAATAATAATAATATATATATGGTGGATAATATAGAATATATTTAATAGAATCAATATTATGAACATAATGGTTTTATAACTATCAGATATGTGCTTATTCATTTTAATTATGCATTTATTTACATGTTTAATTGTATGAACATTATTATTATAATGAATTATATATGAAACATACCAATACTCTTCTAGCATATTTATGCCATGTACATTGTTTGTTATATTCATTAATATATGCATTAATTGTGCAAGTGTGTTATGAATTAAGGCTCAAATACTAAATCTCAATGCGCTGTCTGATAGATTAATAAAGTGCCCACTAGATGGCAGCACATATAAGTCACTTCTGGCCTATCCTTCGGTAGCTTGAGAAAGGAGCGTGCATCTTCTCCATCCTCTGAATGAGAATGCTTGGAAATGCATCATGAGCATGCTGGCGATGTCATCTTGGTCAGCGCTGTGTTCCAGCCTGAGTTCTAGCCCTCGCTTCTGGCTCTTCCCCATTACATCATCATCCAGCTGTGGCAGAGAAGCTCCAGCGTGGACTTGTGAAGTTCCACTCCACCGGATGCCTGAAGCCTTACTGATGTGCCTGTTTTTAACCCCCTACCTGTGAGTTGTATTTATGTACAGTCTACACTCAGAGGCGCCTGTACTCTTTTTCTCTTTTACCAGTTTCAACTCACGCATCATACCAAACAATAATAAAAATAACAGAACTCTATAGGCAGTCTCTACTGTTCAGTAGAGAATAATAACTTTAGAGCCAGATTTATTTAGAAGTGTGTTAACATAGAATTTACCAGCAAAGCTTTGAGATCTTTAAGCCATGAGAGCTCAACCTGTGGCCCACTAGCTGTTGCAGAACTATGTGTCCAATCATCCCTCTACCTTTGGGAGGTACATGTTTGTAACTGTCAACCTTGCAATGAATCATGGAACTTGTAGTTCTGCAACAGTTGGAGGGCCACTGGTTGAGCACCTATGCTTTAGGCCTTTGTTAGGATAGACTGTGGAAGACTTAATTATGGTAAACATAACTACCCAGTCACCTCCTTAACATTAAATAGCTAGGAAAACTTCAGCTTTGGAGTTTTTAGACATGAGAAAGTAAAATGGTAAGCAGCATTTTTTTTGTATGTGTTATGTTATTTTATTGGAAACATAAAACACATACAGTGTAAACGGTAGATGCTATTGTCATGGTTATGCAATAGAGTTTTGTCTGTCAGCTTACCTGTCTCCATGTTTTCATCTCTAAAGACCAGCTAACTCTCACCTGACTGGTTTTATAACCTCTCCTCTAAACATGGCCCCACCCCAGGCCCTATCAGGGAACCCTATATTAACCTGTGCACTGCAAGCCAGCAGTGCTGATCAACCATTGTGTGTTAGCTTTCGTGTGTATTTGCTGTGTTTCCTGCGTCTGATTCCAATTACCGACTTTGGCCTATTCCCGACTATCCCTGTTTGCCCGTGACCCTGAACCTTGGCATGAACTCTGTTGTCCTTGTCTGCTTGTGGCCCTGACCTTGGCTTATTCCCTTACTATCCCTATCCTCCTGTTTCCTACTGTGGGTGTGAGCTTGGGGACCCTGGGGGTTGCGACCTGGAGCCAGTTGCAGCCCAGTCCATCCTCACCACTAGAGGTTCTGCTGAACACCTGCTGGCTCTTAGACTCAGCGTCCCAGGGAATCTTATGCTCTAACCCCGGTGGGATTCGTGCTGGTGTTCCAGCAGCCCTGCCTTCCTTACCACCCTGACTCCCATCTGCAGCAGTCAGCCGTAGGGTCCACTACCTTGAGGTGCACTCCTGATCCCTACGGTGTGCATCTGTCACCTAGCCTCAAGGTGACCTGACAGTTTGATCAGCCATGGACCCGGCTGATGTGCCGCTACCCGCAGATGATCCGTTGCAGGGCTTAGTTCACAGACTTGAGACCCAGGAATCACATCAGACCCAAGTGATGCGATTCCTTCAGGATTTGGCATCCCATTTTGAACAGGTTCAGGCCTCATTAGGACCCCCGGTTCAACAATCTCAACCGCTATGTGCTGCACCTATCGCAGCCACACATTCATTACAACTGCCAGCTCCAGCCCGTTTCTCTAGGGACTCCAAGGCTTGCAGGGGGTTCCTTAGCCAGTGCACAATTGATTATGAACTTCAGCCCCAAAACTTCCTGTCCAATCGGGCGAAAGTAGCCTATATTATATCCCTCCTGTCCGGCGAGGCACTAGCTTGGGCTGCCCCTCTGTGGGAACTGAATGATCCAGTGGTTTCTAGCCTGTCTGATTTTTTTAAGCTTTTTTGGAATATCTTCGAGGAACCGGGTCATATCTCCTCAGCTAGTGTTCTTTTATGTCTCCATCAAGAGTCCGCTTCTGTGAGACAGTATGCTCTTCAGTTCCGTATCCTCACAGCTGAATTGAGCTGGAATAATGAGGCCCTAGTTGAAACCTTATTACATGGCCTCTCTGATAGAGTGAAGGATGAATTAGCAGGAAGATCCCTTCCTGCTGAGCTGAACGGTGTCATCACCTTGTGTAACCAGATCAATATTCACTTTCAGGAGAGGGCCCTGGAAAAAAAGACGTCATTACTCCCCGTTCCTTAGGCAGCCTTAGCTCCCTGTCCATTCTCTTCGATCCGAGGAGCAGCCCTGCCCGCTGAGGAACCTATGCAGCTGGGTTGGACCAAGTTTTCTCCTGAAGAATGTGCTAGGCACAGAACTCTGGGCCTGTGCCTCTATTGTGGGGCCAAAGGTCATTTTCATGACACTTGTTCTCTTCGTCCGGAAAAATGATCAGGGCTAATACATCTGGGAGGTGGAGTATTAGACCCTGAAGTATCACCTTCTCGTTTTATTCTTTCTGTGTTCCTTCATGTCGGTGCTTCCTCTTGTTCGGTCTCGGCACATCTGGATTCCGGAGCCGCTGGCAATTTCATGGATTGGGAAACTGCATCTTCCATGAGACTTACCCTTTTGCCCCTTTCAACGCCATTGGTGGTCTTGGCGATTGATGGCACTGTTCTCCCAGGGGGTCCTATCCACTTCCAGACCCTCCCTGTTAAGATGTCAGTAGGGACACTCCACCAGGAGTGGATACCCTTCCTTGTCTTACCTAAGGCTTCATCTCATATCATATTAGGTCTTCCTTGATTACGGTTCCATTCTTCACACATTGACTGGACTGCTGGACGGATCCTGGCTTGGGGTTCCTCCTGTTCCTCTTCCTGCCTACTCAAGGTTACCCCAAAAGAGAAACTTCCTGTTGCCACCATCCCAGTATCTTCTGCTCTTCTCGCTGCATATAGTGATTTCTGGAATGTCTCCTGCAATAGTCGGGCTGAGGCACTCTCTGGGTCATGTGGCACTTTGGATGAGGAGCCCACCTGTGAACTTGAGCCGATCATTCACTCCAGTTTGCATGGTCATTTACCTTTGTCTGTTCCTGGACCCCCTTGGATGCACACCCAGGCTGACTAGTCTACCAGTTCCACAGTCGCTACGCCCTGTGATGCGATTCTGGTGGTTGCTGCACCTGGCAATTCTGTTCAGTCGACCTCTGCACCAGTTCAGCCTATGCCCAGTGAAGCTATCCAGCTTGACTTCTGTGACACATCACTTTCTACCCAACCTGGTCTCAGGGATCCACTGATTTCTGCCCAGTATGATGATCCTGTGCTGGATGTCCAGCTCATCTTTAAGGGTCTGGGGGACCCTGCTCAGACTCCTGATGGTCTTCTTATGCCTTTAACCATTCCTAAGAAGCCTTTAGCCCTCAATAAGCCCTCTCGTCCTCTCCCTACCTCGGTTTCGGTCTCTGAGGATAATCTTAAGTATGAGGTTAGTCAAGTTCTCGATTCCCGGTGCCATAGAGGCATTCTTCAGTACCTTGTACATTGGGAAGGGTTTGGTCCTGAGGAGAGGTCTTGGATCACTGCATCTGAGATCTTTGCGCCTCGTCTGTTGAGGAGGTTCCATCTGGAGTTTCCCTTTAAGCCAGGGCCCAGGCGGGGGTACTGTCATGATTATGCAATAGAGTTTTGTCTGTCAGCTTACCTGTCTCCATGTGTTCATCTCTAAAGACCAGCTAACTCTCACCTGACTGGTTTTATAACCTCTCCTCTAAGCATGTCCCCACCCCAGGCCCTATCAGCGAACCCTATATTAACCTGTGCACTGCAAGCCAGCAGTGCTGATCAACCATTGTGTGTTAGCTTTCGTGTGTACTTGCTGTGTTTCCTGCGTCTGATTCCAGTTACCGACTTTGGCCTGTTCTTGACTATTCCTGTCTGCTCGTGACCCTGACCTTTGGCGTGTCCCCGACTATCCCTGTTTGCCCGTGACCCTGAACCTTGGCGTGAACTCTGTTGTCCATGTTTGCTTGTGGCCCTGACCTTGGCTTATTCCCTTACTATTCCTATCCTCCTGTTTCCTACTGTGGGTGTGAGCTTGGGGACCCTGGGGGTTGCGACCTGGAGCCAGTTGCAGCCCAGTTCATCCTCACCACTAGAGGCTCTGGTGAACACCTGCTGGCTCTTAGACTCCGCGCCCCAGGGAATCTTACGCTGTAAACCCAGTGGGATCCGTGCTGGTGTTCCAGCAGCCCTGCCTCCCTGACTCCCATCCGCAGCAGTCAGCCGTAGGGTCCACTACCTTGCGGTGCACTCCTGATCCCTACGGTGTGCATCTGTCACCTAGCCTCAAGGTGACCTGACAGCTATCCCAATTTGGCTGCAAAGGTTAAAATGGAAAAGTTTAAGAAGAGAATTAAAAAGTTCCATTAAATAGTTATAAAATTAAACACAATGAAGATTAGATAAGCTGAATTAAATTGTTGAGAATAGATGTGTCTGATACTTATTTTTAATTGAATGAAAAAAAATGAAATGCTTCAAGAAGTTGCATTGTATTTATGGTAAATTAACTTTTAAATAAAGTTGCACAAGTTTAAGCAACAGAAATACTGTAAGAACTGCACATAACATTTGCAAATACACACTCTAAAGAAGACCCATAACCATTTGGCTAATGCAAGAATCTAAATAAGCAGCCTTAAATTATTAATAGCTGTGAAGGCTATATATACTGTAAATGCGTTCCAAAATCAAAAATCAGAAACAGTATCAGCAAACAGTGCAACTATCTGTATTCCATACTAGCATGTAATATCTAAGGCTTAAGATGTGGTAGATGTCCAGATATTGAACCATATACGTATGTACAAAATACACCTGATGGATCTTTTACTTTTTTTTCTTAATTATTTCTTCTGATTCTATTATAACAATAACCTCCATAAATTGTTTGTGGGCTGTAAATGTTTGAAATTATAAAGCACATAATGAATGGATATGAACCTAAAAAAACACCAACACATCTAAGGTCCAGCCAAGGGTGGAAGAAGGAAAGGATATAGTGTATATTTATGGTCCTATTAAAGGGACACAATGTTTGTAACTTTGGCTTTAGCATGGACTCCTGAGGGATAATCTTCCTACGGTGGTTCCTAGATAGAGGCTACATAAAAGATAGAATAAACAGTGAGGCACCACAATGCAAGCCACTAGATTATGTAGACATAAAAAAAGCAGGAAAGGCCCACATCAAAATGATTATATAACAGTATAGTGTAACTACTGAATAGTAAAAGCATGGCCAAGAGAGTCAAAAGTGTAAAATGGCAGTATATACCTATAAATGAGAAATATAAAATACCCTTAAAGGGGTTGTAAAGGTAAAAAAATTTTCACCTTAATGCATTATATGCATTAAGGTGAAAAAACTTTTGACAATACCGCCGCCCCCAGCCCCCCTGTTTTACTTACCTGACACCTCGAATCTCCGCTGCTCGTTCCCGTCATCTCTATTGCAGCTCAGCCTGGTCGCTGATTGGCTGCAGTGGATGGATTGAAAGCAGCGCAGCCATTGGCTCGCGCTGCTGTCAATCACATCCGATGACGCGGGGCGCCGGGGGGCGGGGCCGAGTGATACAGTGAGCGGCTATAGCCGCCGGCCGTATCACGGGAGCGCGCCCGCAATAACTAACCACCATGCGAGGGAGCTCGCATTAAGGTGGTTCGTTCTTGCGGGGAGAAGCTGAAACAGCCGCCGAGGGACCCAAGAAGAGCAGGTTCAGGGCCACTCTGTGCAGAACGAGCTACACAGTGAAGGTAAGTATGACATGTTAGTTATTTTAAAAAAAAAATAAAATTACCTTTACAACCCCTTTAATATTACTTGAAAATAATGGGGTAAGCTAAATGATAGTGTGTACATCTAGTTTTTCCTTTAATCCTCCTGTGATAAGGCTGTCAAGCTGGTGTATTCAAAAGGTCTCCTGTGTGCAAAGTTTCTTGAAGCGCTCACCTTCAGACAAAGAGGAGGACTAAATTGCACAAACCGGTATGAGCTTAGGATCTTTATGGTGCATGTTGAGATTTCTAGCAACACTAAATTTGAGGGATCCTTGATAGATGCTTTTCTTGTAGTCCCCACACATACTCAGAGTGGCCTAATTGCTCTGCCTATATAGTGAATACAACAGAGTACAAAAGAGGAGGAGCACGTGATGAATTTGCTGATGCTATAGATGCAGACCTTAGCTGATCGAAATGTTCTCAAAGCATGACTGATGTGCTGGCAAGTTGGCCTTTTGGCAAAGATCATCATATCTGAGTTATAAGGTAACATCTGGCACCAGACCTGCTCGGCCTTAAGATGCTTCCCTAGGGTTGCATCTTTTGCTGCTATTGGGCAGGTCGCTGTCTAGTGTGTACGAGTGGAGATCATCAGGATTTTGGATGTGTATCTGGATCTAAGCTTAAGGGCGCGCTCTTCTTTGCTTATTTGGAGTCTGGCTCCTCCGGCTCAGCGGAATTGATGGTATCGTCTTCCTGCCGTGGGCAGAATGGCCAGTTATGGGCTACGGGACACAATTTGTTTCTCAATGAAGGGGGGCACTACAGTGACTCTAAAGGATGTGGTCGTGGATCTGTTCGAGGAGATTCTGAATGTGAAGGTGAGCGAGATATTATGTTTACAGAATCTCCCGCCTCAGGGTATTTACGATGTAACCTTCATTTCCTCTGAGGTTTGCTGGAACGTGTATGAAAGGGCAAGATCATGGAGTGAAGTACTGTTGGTAAAAAAAGTTTATGATACTACTGTTGTTTCAGAGAGAAGTGAACATGATAACGGTGCATCTTTATAATCCGTTTGTGGATGTATTATTGATAAGAGCCTTTTTGTTTTCGTACTGTGAAGACCTCAGGGGAGGTGAAAGAGTGAGAAATAAATTCGGGATTTGGTCAGACAAATATCGATTTGTTGGTCGCTTCAAAGATGATCCTGAATGTATTGGCGGTGTGAAGAGACCTCCGGCAGTTTTTTCGGTGGGAGGAGAAAGAGGGTTCCTGTTTTACCTAGGTCAGCCTATGTACTATAGAAACTGTCTGAAGTATGGTCATACTAAGGCTGAGGGTGGGGCTGGATTGAGATGTAGGTTTTATGGTGGGGATCATCAAGCTTCACAGTGTCGGGAAAATACGGTGTGCGATATATGTAAGAAGACAGGACATCTAGCACGCCAATGTGAGACCCATAAGAATGTCAAAAAGGCGTTTGTGTTCTCGGACATGATGACTGTCACACTTTAGGGGAAAGGGGAAGCTGGTTCAGGGCCTGGAGATAAAGTGGGTCCTGACGGCACACCTGAAGTACCGAGGGATGGGAGTTCTGAGCCTAGCAAGAATGTGGATGAAGCAAGGGTGGGTCAGGAAGCCGATAAGTGGCTTACAGGGGTACTGTCCCTTCTGTCATGGACACGGAGCAAGGTATAGGTAAGAAAGGGGAGAAAGAAGATGGAATGGACATAAGCCTAGTTGCAGACCAGAATGTAGTAGAGTTGGAGAACCGTGAAGAGGATTCTATTTCAGTTCCTTTGTCAGGTCTGCTAAATGGTCTATCATCAAGGGAAGCAGAGGAAGAAGAGGAGGAGGATGAACAGGAGATGAATGAAGAAAGTGGAAGTCTGGCCTGTGGACAAGGGGTGGTGCGCTCATTGCAGAAGATGAGGAGTTGTCCTCAAAGAGGTTTAGAGGTGAAGAGGAGGGGGGAGAATGTGAGTTCACCACTACCCACTCACGGGGGGGTTGGAGCCTGCTCCTGACTCTGCGGGTTCGACCTATGCATGTGAGAAGAAGTCAGAGTGTACGTGATGTAAGAAAGTAGTTTCCTTTTTGTGTAAGCATTATAGCTGACCTTCTTTTTTGGTTTATAATGGTGCTTACAGTAAGTACTATTAATGTGAGAAGTGTAAATTCAGCACGGAGGACGAGGGCTGTGTTTGAAGAGTTAAAAAATCTTGAAGCAGATGGGTTCTGTTTACAGGAGTGTTGTGTGGAATATGCTCCTGAGCAGTCAGAGTGGGGGTTTGGAAGTTGTGTGTGGTCTCCATTGTGTGTATTAGAGATGACCCAAACACCCCCCTGTTTCGGTTCGCACCAGAACATGCGAACAAGCGAAAAATTTGTTCAAAAACGCGAACACTGTTAAAGTCTATGGGACACGAACATGAAAAATCAAAAGTGCTAATTTTAAAGGCTTATATGCATGGTATTGTCATAAAAAGTGTTTGGGGACCCGGGTCCTGCCCCAGGGGACATCAATAAGATATCAATGCAAAAAGAAGTTTTAAAAACTGCCGTTTTTTCGGAAGCAGTGATTTTAATAATGCTTAAAGTGAAACAATAAAAGTGTAATATTCCTTTAAATTTCGTACCTGGGGGGGTGTCTATAGTATGCCTGTAAAGGGGCGCATGTTTCCCATGTTTAGAACAGTCTGACAGCAAAATCACATTTCTAAAGGGAAAAAAAGTCATTTAAAAGTGCTAGAGCTAGTGTCGGCTATAATAAATCGTCTGGGAAAAAAAAGTCATTTAAAAGTGCTAGAGCTAGTGCTGGCTATAATGAATTGTCAGGAAAAAAAAGTCATTTAAAAGTGCTAGAGCAAGTGCCGGCTATAATGAATTGTCAGTCCGGTAGTACACATAAAAGTTCATTGATAAAAACGGTATGGAATTTCCCCACAGGGGAACCCCGAACCAAAATTAAAAAAAAAATGGATGGGGGTCCCCCTAAATTCCATACCAGGCCCTTCAGGTCTGGTATGGATATTAAGGGGAACCCCACGCCAAAATTGAAAAAAAAATGGTGTGGGGGTCCCCCTCAAAACCATACCAGACCCTTCAGGTCTGGTATGGATTTTAAGGGGAACCCCGCGCCAAAATTTAAAAAAAAATGGCGTGGTGTCCCCCCAAAAATCCATACCAGACCCTTATCTGAGCACGCAACCTGGCAGGCCACAGGAAAAGAGGGGGGGACGAGAAAGCACCCCCCCTCCTGAACTATACCAGGCCACATGCCCTCAACATTGGGAGGGTGCTTTGAGGTAGCCCCCCAAAGCACCTTGTCCCCGTGTTGATGGGGAGAAGGGCCTCATCCCCACAACCCTTGCCCGGTGGTTGCGGGGGTCTGTGGGTGGGGGGCTTATCGGAATCTGGAAGCCCCCTTTAACAAGGGGACCCCCAGATCCTGCCCCTCCTGTGTGAATTGGTAATGAGTTACAAATGTACCCCTACCATTTCACAAAAATAGTATCAAAAAGGTTAAAAAACACAAGAGACGTTTTTTTGACAAGTAACCGGGTGACCCTGCCCCCCTCTGACAACATGGGGAAAGCCACAGGGAAGTCCCTGTGCGTCACCGGGTGGCCCCGCCCTCTGTTATATAAGAAATGTCAGAAGAACCGAAGCGTCACATGGCAGAAGACTCCTACTGAGGCGGATCGTGCAGACGGAGCAGAGAAGAAGCCTGGAGGAAGATGCAGGACGAGAAGAGCGGAGGAAGAAGAGGAAGTAGAAGATGAAGAAGAAGGGAGAAGGAGAAGATGAAGAAAAAGATGGAGGAAAAAGAAGAACACCGAAGGAACACCAGAAGAAAGAAGATGGAAGAAGAAGCAGAAAGAAGAAGAAATTAACTTGTCAAAAACTTGTCTCAACTAACAACTAACTTGTGTTTTTTAACCTTTTTGACACTTTTTTTGTGAAATGGAAAGGGTACATTTGTACCCCATTACCAATTCACACGGGGGGGACTAGGGACTGGTATCTGGGGGTTCCCTTGTTAAAGAGGGCTTCCAGATTCCGAAAAGCCCCCCACCTGCAGACCTCCACAACCACCGGGCAAGGGTTCTGGGGATGAGGCCCTTCTCCCCATCAAGGTGCTTTGTGGGGCTATCTCAAAGCACCCTCCCAATGTTGAGGGCATGTGGCCTGGTACGGTTCAAGAAGGGTGGCGCTCTCTCATCCCCCCTTTTTTCCTGCGGCCTGCCAGGTTGCGTGCTCGGATGAGGGTCTGGTATGGATTTTTGGGGGACCTCAAGCCATTTTTTGTTTAAATTTTGGCACGGGGTTCCCCTTAAAATCCATACCAGACCTGAAGGGTCTGGTATGGATTTTGAGGGGGACCCCCACGCCATTTTTTTTTAAATTTTGGCATGGGGTTCCCCTTAATATTCATACCAGACCTGAAGGGCCTGGTATGGAATTTAGGGGGACCCCCATGCATTTTTTGTTTTTGGTTCAGGGTTCCCCTGTGGGGAAATCCCATGCCATTTTTATCAATGAACTTTTATGTGTATTGTCGGACCGACAATTCATTATAACCGCAAATAGTTTTAAATGACTTTTTTTCCTTTGAAATGTCATTTTGCTGTCAGACTGTTCTAAAAATGGGAAACATGTGCCCCTTTACAGGCATACTATAGACACCCCCCCAGGTGCGAAATTTAAAGGAATATTACACTTTTATTGTTTTACTTTAAGCAATATTAAAATCACTGCTCCGAAAAAACTGCCATTTTTAAAACTTCTTTTTGCATTGATACATGTCCCCTGGGGCAGGTCCCAGGTCCCCAGACACTTTTTATGACAATACCATGCATATAAGCCTTTAAAATTAACACTTTTGATTTCTCCCATAGACTTTTAAAGGGTGTTCCGCGGCTTTCTAATTTGCTGCGAACACCCCAAATTGTTTGCTGTTTGTTTTGGGAACTGGTGAACAGCCAATGTTTGAGTCGAACTCACGTTCAACCGGAACATAAAGCCCATCCCTAGTGTGTATCCCGTAATGAAGGAGTAAGTGTGTTGTGTAAAATCAAAAATGTGAAAATAACATTGTATGAGTGTATTGTACCTGGCAGACTGTTGTTGTGTCATATGGAACACCAAGGGACCACTTTCAGATTATTTAATGTGTATGCTCGCGCAGATAAAAATGAGAGGATGGAATCATTAGACCAGCTGAGACTACATTTGGTTGGGAGAAATTCCACAATTGTGGCAGGTATTTTAACTTAATTCGTGTTGTGCAAGATAGGGAAGGCATGGGTGAGCAAACATTAGATGTAACGTCTAAATACCTAAATTAAATTGTAACTGATTTTAAGTTGAAATATGTGGTGGTGGAAGTGGGGGGTGAAGAAGAGTCTTTTTCCTACTTTTCTGATAAAGGAAAGTGGAAATCATGGATAGATTTGATACTTGTAATGGAAAATGTGAAGATTCATTGATGCAAGAGTTTATAAGGTGTCCTTCTCTGATCATGTGGTTCAAAGCCGTAGGGTGGAGGTGGATCAGCAAATGGTGTGTGGTAAAGGAGTTTGGAAATTGAATACATTGCTTCTACAAGATATGGGGGTGTATAATGAGTTTGTTGTTTTCTTTGAAAAATTTGTGGCTAAAAAGAATAATTTTGGTAATGTGTTGTTTTGGTGGGATGAAGTAAAGAGGTGGGTGGCTGAGTTCTTTAAAAATATAGGAGTAAGGAGAGCTTGGGAGAGGATGGAAGCGAATGCTAGGACTGTGAATCAGTTGCATTTCTTATATAAATGTAAAAGGTTGGGACTGGCAGTAGAAGAAGAAATACAGCAAGTGTGGGAAAAGAGGAATGAAAAATTAAAGAGAAAGGGTAAAGAAATATTGTTTAAAGCTAAAATTAAAAACATGGAAGAAAGAGAAAAGTGCTAACGTTATTTCTTTTAAAAGGTTCTCAGTCTGAAGAGTACTATGTTGGCTGTGTTGGAAAGGAGAATGTGGTAACAGGAGTGGGGGTCGATGAATCAGTAAGAGATTTCTATGCGGATCTATACAGTGGCAAGGAGGGGGCTGAAGTGCAAGAAATACAAGAGTACTGCCAAGTATTGCAGGATGTCTTGAGCCCACAAGATAAGGATATGTTGGCTGCAGAAATGACTGAACTTGAACTTTTGGAAGCAGTCAAGAGTATGCAGAGGAATAAAACTCCGGGAAGAGATGGTTTGTTGGTAGAATTTTTAAAATTTCTATGGCCTGTGTTGGGGAAACATTTTTTTTGAAGTATTAGAGTTCTGTAGACAAAAAAATTGTATTTCACAATTAATTAAAGAAAGCTTGATTACTTTAATTCCTAAGAAGAAAGGGGATCGAAGAGAGGTTAAAAATTGGTGCCCAGTGATAATTTTGGTGGTTCATAGGGCCACACATCTAAATTGCCACCATCTCTTGATAATATATGAATGACCTCAAAAGGTAGGATTTTATGGGCAATAAAAAATATACATAAGAAATTTATACGTATAAAAAAATAGTAATTTATTGTAGAAAAATATATTAAAAGGATCTCATATTGATGATATAACACATCATTGCAAAATTGTCAACATTGCACATTGAATGAATAAAAATGGCAAACATTGTACATAAGCTATTTTAAACCATAAAGTGGTAGTCCCAGTCTACTTGCTGCTCCCCATATTCGTGGTTTCTAATAAGGAACGCTGCAGAGAGGGATATGTGCAATGTTTGCAATTTTTATTCATTTAATGTGCAATGTTGACAATTTTGCAATGATGTGTTGTATCATCAATATGAGATCCTTTTAATATGTTTTTCTACAATAAATTACAATTTTTTATACGTATAAATTTCTTATGTATGTTTTTCTATTGCCCATAAAATCCCACCTTTTGAGATTATTCAAAAATTGGCACCCAATTACTTTGTTAAACAATGATTATAAGATCTATTCAAAGATTTTGCCAATTGAGGCAAGTAATAGGGAAGATAGTGGGAGAATGGCAAATGTGCCCAGTCCCTGGGCGCAGGATGTCTGACGGGTTGATCATGCTAAGAGACCTAGTATATTACCTGCAGTCGAATAATGAAGCCTTGGCAGTGGCCGAAATTGACCTGGAGAAGGCCTATGATAAAGTCTCACATAAGTTCTTGTTTTCGTGCCTGCAGAGTTTAGGGATCCCAAGGTCAATGGATGAAATTCTGAGGAGCTTATATACTGGGATTACAAGCCAGATTTTAGTAAATGGTAGGTTGTCACCGATGGTTGATATTTTGTCCAGGGTCAGACAAGGATGTCCCTTGTGCCCCATTTTGTTCATTTGTGTTGTTGAGCCTTTGCTAAGATATGTCCAGAAAGACAAAGTGATGAAAGGTTTTTTTCCTGCCAGGGGCAGATGGTACTAAAAAAGTTGTTATGCTATATGGATGACATGGGGTTCCTGTGTGGAAAACAAACACATTTGAATAGGGTGGATTTGCTTTTGAGGTTATTTTCAAGTGTGTCTGGACTGAAAGTAAATTGGGAAAAGAGTCAGCTGTGTAATCTAAGTGGAGTGGATAATGTGCATTCTGAGAAGATGACGTATGACGAGACTAGAAAAGGCAATTTCGGAACCAAGCGCAGCACCCTTTGGGCTCCTTTTGCTAATCTCGTGTTAGTAAAAGTTTGGTGAGAGACGATTCACGCTTTTTCAGACTTGTGGCTTTCAGATCGTTTTCTGCGGTTCAGTTTGTGCTTGTGGGTTTGTATCTGCTCTTCAGTGCGTGAAAGCAAGCTACACGTGACTTGGATTAGTAATTGTGTTCTTGTTCGTTCGTTGCTGTTTTTCAGGTCGCTCTTCACAGGCCTTGCTGTTCTTCAGTGCGTTCTGTTACTTCGTTCTGAGCAGCCGACCGTTTTCTAGCCATGTTGCATATACGTACTCCTCATAGAGTTCATGCTGTGTGGGGGCTTGGTGTTGGGATCCTGACCTTGACACAAGTCCAGTCCATGAACAGGGTGGGGAGAAGTTCATGGACCAAGAATTGATTGCTTCAGCGTGACCAGTTCTCTCATATGCCTTTGCTCCGTGAGATCCGTGAGAATAATCCTGATGATTTCAGGAACTTTCTCCGGATGACGGACCCCGTATTTCACCGTTTGTTGGCTTTGCTGACCCCCTATATCAGCAGGCAGGATGCCTGCATGAGGCAAGCCATCTCTCCGGAGCAGAGGCTCATCGCTACCCTGCGGTAATTGGCGACAGGGAGAAACCTGCAGGACTTAAAGTTCTCGACAGGCATCTCCCCCCCCAGGCTCTGGGTATCATTATCCCAGAGACCTGTTCTGCCATCATCCAGGTCCTGCAGAAGGAGTATATGAAGGTAAGATTTTTATCCTTTAATATCACATTTTATTGTATTTAATGTTTGATAATATATTGTATTTCTTTCCTCATTCCCTAATTACCATGATTGTAATATGCTGTGAATGTCCCCTTTGTTCTTATGCATGCTGGAATTTTTTTTTTTTCTCCTTCATACATATTTGCCTTCACTTACCTCCCCAGCATGGTCTCCTGCCCTATATTCACATCATGTAGTCACTTAACAATGTATTTAATCAGCTCCATAGTAGTGCTTTACCCCAAACACCCCTAAAATGTTTAGAAATCTGATTTGTGCATTAAATTCAGGCAGAGTGCCAGATGCTTTTTTTTGTGGTGTCCCCAAATCATTTTTAACCCTCCCTCCCACCAACTGCTAAGTCAGCTGATCCCAATTCTCTATCTATCCTCAATCATCTATCTGCTGACTTTGCCAAACCCATACACACTATACCCACCTCTTTTGTGGTCAGATGTATGGATGAATTCCCCAAAGCATGTAGTGCAAGGGCCAGCCTGAATACTTTCAAATGGTTGAAAAGTTTAAAGTTTTTGTATCCTATTATTATCTTGATAGGTAATAGCAGAATGTCCAAATGTGCTCAAATGTGTACAGTGTGTATTTATATCTTTGTATTATGACACTTCTTACCTGTCCAGTGGTCTGCCAATGGTGTAACTAAGGAGAGGCTGTTCCAAGTAATACCCATTATTTAGGCATTCATCTCTCAATGAAGTGGAGAGGGTTACCTGTCCAAGATTCCCCCCCCCATAATGTTAGAAATGGCCCATGAGAGGGGGGTATGATAGGTGTACCTTATACTTTGGTGTTGTAAAATTCCCCTTAATAAATGTTACTGGATGTTGGCCAAGAATGTTTGTGTCTAATCTGCTTTCCATGTTTGTGCAAAAATACTAATTTATTTTTGTTTTCCTCAACAGTTTCCTTCCACGCCACAGGAAAGGCAGTCTGTGGCCTCCCACTTTGCCCAGCGGTGGGACTTTCCTAACTGCGGAGGGGCAATTGATGGGAAACATGTCCACATCGTCCCACCACCCAAATTGGGGTCATACTATTATAATTACAAGGGGTTCAATAGTATTGTGATGTTGGCGGTGGTGTCGGCTAATTACGAGTTCCTTTATGTGGACGTGGGGAAGAATGGCCGGATGTCCGATGGTGGAGTCATCACCCAGACGGAGTTTTACAGGCGTCTCCAGAATGGCAGCTTGGGCTTGCCACCTCCAGAAGAGAATGTGGAAGGACTCCCATTCGTCTTCGTTGCGGATGAAGCATTTGCGCTGGGGGACCATCTTATGCGGCCATTCCCGATGAGGACCCTCACCCCGGAACAGAGGGTTTTTAATTACCGGCTGGCCAGAGCCAGAAGAGTGGTGGAGAACACATTTGGAATCATAGCCAGCCTATTTCTTACACCCATCCATATGGCGGAGTATAAACTGAATCATATAATCCTGGCGTGCTGTGTTCTACATAACTTTTTACGGCAACATTCTGCCAACTATGCTGGCTCAGTTGGGCCTGAGGCCGGAATTATAAATGAAACAACCCTGACGGCGCTTGAAAGTGGCCGTCCTGGCTTGCCCTCCCTGAGTACCCGTGATGTCCGGCTAAGATACCTCGAGTTCTTTGCGGGTAGGGGGGCCATCAATATGCCAGACAATTTGTGAAACCTTGATCAAATAAAAAAAAATTAAGCAAATCTTTGGTGACATTTACTGCTTGTGTTTGTTTTAGCTGACCCTGACCGAAATGTGGTGAGTCCTGAAAATGGCGTGATTGTGTAACCTTATACAAAGCACTGTTGATTGTTATTTACTAAAGGCAAATACACTTTGCACTACAAGTGCACTTGAAAATGCACTGAAACTGCACTTGTAGTGCAAAGTGGATTTGCCCTTAGGAAATAACACCCATTGTCACAGAAAGCAGCAATTACATCACCACAAAAGTGTTGTAGCGCTGAGACAATAATCCACAAATTCTTGATTAACAATCTTTTTAATACCTGCACAATCACATGTGCATTTAGAAAAGGTTTTTAAAACAAACCAACATGTTTGTTGTATAACAATTTTTGGGGTGGCATTATCAAAAATAGAAATGTCCATTTAAGATAAAACAGGCATGTGTAAAACCAACAAGAAAGACACAAATCTTGAACTTACAAAGTTCACATATGGTAAAACTTGAAGGCAATATCAGACATGAGTATTTAGGAACTGTGTTTGATATTGCGTTCAGATGGGGTGAAGTCACCCCAGGAAAAGCCAAATTTTGAAGATGCACACCAATTTACGAATGTCAACATGTGCTAGCTGCCATCACGGGGGGATCAAGGGACGTGTTTTGGGGGAGCAACCCTTTCATCTCAGCTAGTTTATTATTGAGGAAGGGGTTGCACCCCCAAAACGCGTCCATTGATTTCCCGTGATGGCAGATAGCACATGTTGGCACACTGTGTGCATCCTCAAAATTTGGCTTTTATAAAAATCGCTAAAACATTTTTAACATTGTAGCGTACAAAAAAACAAAGGGATTGGGAGGGGTTTTAAACTCTCCCCAAAACATCAATGATGTTATTTTTTTTTAATTAACATCATTGATGTTTTTCTTGATGTTTTCCAAAGCTAAATTACACCCCATGATCTCCCCAATCAGCATCCGTGCACTTTCAGAGGTGAAATGCCCTGGATCCACAACATCATGATCACCTAAAAAGAAAGAAAACAAAAAAAAACAGGTATTATAAATATGCCGGCATCCATCTCTTACCTGAGTCTGTGGTCGCAGACACTCACCTGTTGTGGTGCCAATTTCCACCACGCCTTCTTCCTCCTCCTGCTCTTCTTGGGTTGGGGTCTCCTTGGATGAGGGGTGTCCTCCGAGTCTTTTCTCCCCTATGTAAAAATGGTATAATTAGCACACAGATATTTGATGGCCGAAATATAAAGATGACACATTGCTTGGAAGTGTGGTACAATTGTCTATTTTGGCAGAGTTCCAACATGTAGCATTTTTATTGTCCGTTGTCAAGCTTCAAGACTTTACCTGTCTTGTACAAGCTTCACAGATGGAGACCCCCCTATAGTATACACTGGAGCACCTGTGTGGGCCCCCTAATAAAAAGGGTGTTCTGGTGTCCCACACTAGTGCTCCAGCGTCCAGATGTGAAAACAGCTGCTGAGTGTCCTCTCCTTACACAGAATCTAGTTTGCATTAACCCATCTACACAACCCAATATTTTTCATACAAGTAGGCCCTAAAAAATGTGGGCAAATGCATATGGCCTAAACAATGGTGTTTTATAGGCCGAAAGAAAAATGTTTGATACGAACGAATAATGGGCCCATGAACATGAAAGTTGCCATTTTAAACTGTACAACACTTAAGAAAAGCACATGGAGCAGCACGAACGTAATAAAGACAAAAAGAATAGGAACACAGCACAACTACTTACTTTTTTGCAGCACTCTCCGGATCTTTCTGTACTGCTCGGGCTCTCTTAATTTCAGGTCCAACCACCGCTTCCTGAGCTGATCTTTCGATCGTCGTACCCCAAAATTCCTGTGCAGACTTTTGACCACTGATCTTGGCCTTTCTGATATTGGGGTTGGGGTAAGGTCCATACTTTCCATCATAGTCAGCCTTCTTCAGGATGTCGACCATCCCCAACATCTCCCCAAAGGACATATTTGAGGCCTTAAATCGTCTCCTTCTGGATCGGGACGTTTCCGGGCTTTCCTCCTCCTCCTCCTCATTGCTATAATTAGCACGCACCTGCTCTGAGTCCGCCATGTGCTCTTCACCCACTGCGCCGAACGAAAAGGGGCGGGGAATAGACTAGAAAGAACGTCAGGGGCGAGCGGAGTTACACGCATGCGCAGTGTGTATAAAGCGTAACACGCGCGTGTAGTACATACGATCTGTGAGCGGAGGAAGGAGTATCGGAGGCGCCGATCGTGATAACGAAGGTAAGAGCCAAACTTGGGCCTATACTGCTTCTAGATTGAGGCCTATATTGTAACTAGATTAGGAGAGTTTTGCCTGACATTAGGGTTTGTCTTGTGTTGTGTCTTGCAGTGAAAATAGATATCTTGCACGATACCGATTTATGGCAATCTTCATTGACATGTTCAGGGAGCTGCCTTGTCTGTGGCAGATAAACCACCCACATTATAAGAACCAAACAAAGAGGAAGGCAGCACTGGCTCAATTGCTGGAAATTGTGAAGCAGATGATCCCCACGGCAGACACCACCTATTTGAAGATCCTAATTGGTGGCCTGAGGAGCACTTGTCTAAGGGAGCACAAGAAGGTCCAGGATTCACAGAGATCCGGAGCAGCAGATGACATCTATGTCCCCAAGATGTGGTACCTTGACAGGCTGCATTTTCTGGCAGGCCAGACTGAACCCAGGTCATTACTCTCCAGTCTTCCTTCCACGCTTCCTTCCTCCCCAGCTGAGTCTTCTGACGCCCAACCTGGGCCTTCCAGGCAGCAACATGTGGAGGAGCCCAGCTTGAGCTAGGTATAGCATTCCTCTAAATAGTTCAGGTTGTCCAATCAATGATGTTAACTAGATGTTAGTTTGGAGTACTAATTTATGTTTGGGATTGATGATGCAGAAACTAAAACCATGTCCCTTTTTCATACACAGGGAAGTCTCAGCCAGGAGGTGGCTAGGCCGAGCAGGCTGCCTGATATCCAGGTCCCTCCCCTACACCCGCAAAGAGAAAGTGGCAGGAAGAGGAGTACCCTGGAGGAGGCTGCCATAGGTCTCTTTTGGAAGGCTACAGACGCCCTGACAGCCCCCCACACTGTGGAGGAGGACTTTGCTGGCATAATTACCTGTAAAATGCAGCGGATGGAGGAGGGTCAACAACTCATGTGTGAGTCATTAATGTTGGAAGCTCTCAATATTGGGTTGAGGGGCCAAATAACATCTGCTACCCACATTTGTGACCTCACACATGGTCCTCCTCCTCCTCCAGGTCCTTCTACTTCTCCTCCTCCTCCTCCTTCAGGTCCTACTAGTTCTCCTCCTCCTCCAGGTCCTACACATCTCCAACAGCAGAGCCACAGCCGGGAAGGAAGCGTGGAAAGAAGACCAGAAAGTGATGACCCTGGGTCCAGTCTGGTCTGGCAAAAGATGCAGTCTCTTGTGGTACCACAGCCTGGGGACACAGATGTCATCTGCTGCTTTCCGGATCTCTGGGACTTCTGGATCAGACTGCACTCCCTTACATATGGACTCCTCAGGCCACCAATTTTGATGTTAAAGAATTGATGTCTGCCCTGGGGGTCCAAGGCTTCGCTAATTTCTGCTGTTTCTCCAGTGTTGCCTCCCTCTTTGTTTGGTTCTGAGCCCTTAATAAAGGATTTTTGGTTTCAATTATACTCTCCTATGTGTGTTTTCCTTCAAAAAGGACAGTTTGTTTGTGAGGATTCAGGTACATTTCTAAAGTACAATGTGAAATTAACAAGGGACACCAACACCAAACAATCTCCTTGAGATTAAATAATATAAGATATTAATGGTGTTGTGGTAACTTGACACATAAAACACACACAAAAATATTCTGGAGTAAAACTAAAAATAAAATAAAACAAAGATCAGCCTTGGAAAAAATACAAAAAAAAAAAAAAAAGTCTGTAAAAACAAAAAACAAAAAAAAATATATATAAATATATATATATATATATATAAGAATTAAGGCCAAAAAGTTCTATCTTGGTCTCATCAGACCAAAGAATCGTATTTCTCACCATCTTGGAGTCCTTCAGGTGTTTTTTAGAAAACTCCATGCAGGCCTTCATGTGTCTTGCACTGAGGAGAGGCTTCCGTCGGGCCACTCTGCCATAAAGCCCTGACTAGTGGAGGGCTGCAGTGATGGTTGACTTTCTACAACTTTCTCCCATCTCCCGACTGCATCTCTGGAGCTCAGCCACAGTGATCTTTGGGCTCTTCTTTACCTCTCTCACCAAGGCTCTTCTCCCCCGATAGCTCAGTTTGGCTGGACAGCCAGCTCTAGGAAGAATTCTGGTCAACCCAAACGTCATCCATTTAAGGATTATGGAGGCCACTGTGCTCTTAGGAACCTTAAGTGCAGCAGAAATTTTTTGTAACCTTGGCCAGATCTGTGCCTTGCCACAATTCTGTCTCTGAGCTCTTCTCTGACATGCACTGTGAGCTGTAATGTCTTATATAGACAGTAGTGATGAGCTTCGTATTCGAATTGAACGCATGTTCAACTCGAACATTGCCTGTTTGGTCGTTCGCCGAATTCCGAACGATATGGGCCGTTCGCGCCAAATTTGCACGTCACAGCCCATAATTCACTGCGGCACTGCAGTGCATTGCTGGCTGATGATTGGCCAAGCATGCACTATGACCCGCATACTTGCCAATCACAGCGCCGTCTGTACAGAGAGCCGTAATTGGCCAAAGCCAGGGTGCCTTTGGCTAATTATGGCTCAGGGGGTTTAGTACACGCCCCACACTATATAAGGCCGCCCTGTGTAGTTTGTTCTGGAATTGAGAGAGAGATAGATAGACAGAGAGACAGTGTCATTTGATTTAAGTTAGAGTAGGCAGGCGAGTCAGTTAGCTGCACTTACAGTGTATTGTGTATATATATATATATATATATGTATATATATACACATCCTAGGTGTTGTGTATATATATATATATATATATATATATATATATATATATATATATATATACACACACACTGTATTCAGTTTAGCTAGATCCATTCCTATTATTCTCTTCCTACTACTGACAGACAGGCAGGTGTTTTTACAGTATTTACAGCTACCTGAAGAAAATTGCTGGTGTTCTTCTGATCCTATTAGTCCTATTAGCTACAGTATTTACAGTTAGTGTAGTACGTACTCTGCGCAGTGTGCACCTAAAGCTACCTGAAGAAAATGAATGTTCTTCTGATCCTATTAGTACAGTACCGCAGGCAGCTGTAGTATTTACAAGTTAGTATAATGCGTCCTCTGCACAGTGTGCACCTAAAGCTACCTGAAGAAAATGAATGGTGTTCTTCTGATCCTATTAGTACAGTAACGCAGGCAGCTGCAGTATTTACAAGTTAGTTTAGCGCGTCCTCTGCACAGTGTGCACCTAAAGCTACCTGAAGAAAATTAGTGGTGTTCTTCTGATCCTATTAGTACAGTACCACAGGCAGCTGTAGTATTTACAAGTTAGTGTAGTGCGTCCTCTGCACAGTGTGCACCTAAAGCTACCTGAAGAAAATTAGTGGTGTTCTTCTGATCCTATTAGTACAGTACCACAGGCAGCTGTAGTATTTACAAGTTAGTGTAGTGCGTCCTCTGCACAGTGTGCACCTAAAGCTACCTGAAGAAAATTAGTGGTGTTCTTCTGATCCTATTAGTACAGTACCACAGGCAGCTGTAGTATTTACAAGTTAGTGTAGTGCGTCCTCTGCACAGTGTGCACCTAAAGCTACCTGAAGAAAATTAGTGGTGTTTTTCTGATCCTATTAGTACAGTACCACAGGCAGCTGTAGTATTTACAAGTTAGTATAATGCGTCCTCTGCACAGTGTGCACCTAAAGCTACCTGAAGAAAATTAGTGGTGTTCTTCTGATCCTATTAGTACAGTACCACAGGCAGCTGTAGTATTTACAAGTTAGTGCAGTGCGTCCTCTGCACAGTGTGCACCTAAAGCTACCTAAAGAAAATTAGTGGTGTTCTTCTGATCCTATTAGTACAGTACCACAGGCAGCTGTAGTATTTACAAGTTAGTGTAGTGCATCCTCTGCACAGTGTGCACCTAAAGCTACCTGAAGAAAATTAGTGGTGTTCTTCTGATCCTATTAGTACAGTACCACGGGCAGCTGCAGTATTTACAAGTTAGTGTAGTGCGTCCTCTGCACAGTGTGCACCTAAAGCTACCTAAAGAAAATTGGTGGTGTTCTTCTGATCCTATTAGTACAGTACCGCAGGCAGCTGCAGTATTTACAATTTAGTTTAGTGTGTCCCCTGCACACTGTGCACCTAAAGTTACCTGAAGAAAATTAGTGGTGTTCTTCTGATCCTATTAATACCACAGGCAGGCAGCTACAGTATTTACAGTTAGTGTAGTGCATTCTTTGCACAGTGTGCACCTTAAGCTACCTGGAGACAATTGCTGTTGTTCTGCTCCTATTAATACCACAGGCAGGCAGCTACAGTATTTACAGTTAGTGCACTGTGTCCTCTGCACAGTCGCACCTAAAGCTACCTGAAGAAAATTAGTGGTGTTCTTCTGATCCTATTAATACCACAGGCAGGCAGCTACAGTATTTATAGTTAGAGTAGTGCGTCCTCTGCACAGTGTGCACCTAAAGCTACCTGGAGACAATTGCTGTTGTTCTGCTTCTATTAATACCACAGGCAAGCAGATACAGTATTTACAGTTAGTGCACTGTGTCCTCTGCACAGTGTGCACCTAAAGCTACCTGAAGAAAATTAGTGGTGTTCTTCTGATCCTATTAATACCACAGGCAGGCAGCTATAGCATTTACAGTTAGTGTAGTGTGTCCTCTGCACAGTGTGCACCTAAAGCTACCTGGAGACAATTTCTGTTGTTCTGCTCCTATTAATACCACAGGCAGATAGCTACAGTATTTACAGTTAGTGCACTGTGTCCTCTGCACAGTGTGCACATAAAGCTACCTGAAGAAAATTAGTGGTGTTCTTCTGATCCTATTAATACCACAGGCAGGCAGCTATAGCATTTACAGTTAGTGTAGTGTGTCCTCTGCACAGTGTGCACCTAAAGCTACCTGGAGACGATTGCTGTTGTTCTGCTCCTATTAATACCACAGGCAAGCAGCTACAGTACTTACAGTTAGTGCACTGTGTCCTCTGCACAGTGTGCACCTAAAGCTACCTAAAGAAAATTAGCG